>NC_133617.1:255787953-256387953 GCF_048593235.1 Sminthopsis crassicaudata | reverse complement strand
CTTCTTGCAGTTCTCTTAACTTTTCCTTTAGAAAGTTAGATGCTATACCACTTGGTGCATATATGTTTAGTATTGATATGGCTTCATTATTTATGCTACCTTTCAGCAGGATATAGTTTCCTTCCTTATCTTTTTTAACGAGATCTACTTCTGCTTTTGCTTGATCTGAGATAAGGATAGCTACCCCTGCTTTTTTGGCTTTACCTGAAGCATAATAAGCTCTGTTCCAACCTTTTACCTTTACTCTGTATGTATCTCCCTGCTTTAAGTGTGTTTCCTGTAGACAACATATTGTAGGGTTCTGCTTTTTGATCCAATCTGCTATCCGTCTCCGTTTGATGGGATCGTTCATCCCATTTACATTTACAGTTAAAATTACTAATTCTGTATTTCCTGCCATCGTATTATCCCCAGATTATACTTTTTTCCCTTGACCCCCCTGATCCCCCTCCCCGATATTTAATTTACAGACCCCCCTTGTGACCCGCAACCCTCCCTCTTTTTTTTTTTTTTTTAGGATCCCTCCCCCCTCCCTCCAAGTCCCTTCACTTATTCTCCTTTTCCTTTCCCCTTTTCCTCTCCCCCCTTTTAATGAGGTGAGAGAAAATTCTCTGAAAAACAAATATGTTAATTATTTACTCTTTGAGCCTCTTCTGATGAGAGTAAGATTCACACAATGATTCTCCCCCTCACTAAGTTCCCTCAGATATGGTGTATTTTCTATGTCTCTTCCTGGGATGTAGTTTCCCTCTTTTTATCACTCCTTCCCCTTTTTCTGAACCGACCTCCTTCCCTTTACCACACCCCCCTTTTTTTCTTTTATATCAGTAAAATCAAATTATCCTTGAGTATTTTTTATATACCCACAACAAAGTTACAGTTCTCAAGGGTTCTGTGTACCTTTTTCTGTTTCTCTTCAGTCTTGTGGATGTAGATCAAATTTTTTGTTTAAGTCTGGTTTTTTTCTTAGAAACATATAGAATTCCTCTGTTTCATTGAATGACCATCTTCTTCCATGGAAAAAGATGCTAAACTTAGCTGGGTAGTTCATTCTTGGTTGCAGTCCTTGATCTTTTGCCTTTCGGAATATCAGGTTCCAGGCCCTTCTATCTTTTAATGTGGAGGCAGCCAGATCTTGGGTGACCCTTATTGTGGCACCTTGGTATTTAAATTGTTTTTTTCTAGCTGCTTGCAGGATTTTCTCCTTTGTGTGGTAATTCTGCAGCTTAGCCACAATATTCCGTGGTGTTCTTTTTTTAGGGTCTATTTCAGAAGGAGTTCGATGAATTCTTTCCACATCTACTTTCCCTTCTGTTTCTATTATCTCTGGACAGTTCTCTTTGATAATTTCCTGTAAAATAGAATCTAGGCTCTTTTTTTGGTCATAGTTTTCTGGAAGTCCAATAATCCGCAGATTATCTCTCCTAGATCTATTTTCCAGGTCTATAGATTTTCCCAGTAAGTATTTGACGTTGTTCTCCAGCTTCTCATTTTTTTTGTTTTGTTTGACTGATTCTTGGGTTCTCTGTGAATCATTCATTTCTATTTGTTCCATCCTGACTTTTAAGGAGTTATTTTCTTCTTTCACAGTTTTTAGTTCTTTTTGTAAATGCCCAATTTCGTTTTTAAATGAATTATTTTGCTCTATTGAGTTTTTTTCCATTTCCCTAATTTTTTTTTTTTGAGAATTATTTTCTTTTTCCAATTCAGAAATTCTATTTTCTTGAGACTTTTTTATCTTTTCCAATTCAGAAATCCTACTTTCCTGTGTTTTTTTTAACCTTTTCTAATTCACTAATTTTGTTTCCCTGCATCTCCTGTGAATTCTTTATTTTTTCCAACTCCAATTTCAGGACATTGTTATTTTCTATCATAACTTCCCTTTCTTTTCCCCATTTTTCTTCGATCTCCCTCAATTTCTTAAGAGCTTCTTCTAGGAGAGAGTTATATGATGGGGGGCAGGAATCGTTCCCCTTTAGGTTGTTATCTGATTCTCTGCTGTCAACTTCCTCGGGGTTGGACACCCGCTCTTTCTCTGTATAGAAGGAATCTATGGTTTTTCTAGCTTTTTTGCTCATACTTAAAAAAAATCTTTTGGGGTCTGTCCCTGGGGTAGGAAATTATTTACTTCTTTACCAGCTTCCTCCCAGACTGGATGGATGCAGCGGCTCCTGAGCCTGAGCTAAGAGAGAGCTCTGGGAGAGAGTTCCCCACCCTCTCCCTGGGAGTGCCTCAGAGGTGATTAGCACTACTGTGCTTCGAGGGCGTAGAATAGTGAAGACAGCAAGAAGCCCAGCCTATGTGTCCGGGTGGGGAGTGGGTATCTGCAGCAGGTGACGTAAGAAGCCCCTGCGCTCAAACTGGAAGTGTCTGCCAGAAACCGCGGTCCCTAGTTCAAAGGTTCCGCTTCTCTGGGACTTCCTGGAGCTGAGTTCCACTCCCTCCAGCTAAGCTAGGCAGTGTGTGTTGCCTTGGGCCGTATCCACCCACTTGTCAGTCTCTTAACTATTCTCAGGAGGTAGCTGAGGCCACACCCCCTGGTGCCTGAGTCACCCCCAGGGTCCGGGGAAAATCTAATCTGAGTTTTAAAATATTTTGGCTTTCTCTTCTGAACTGCTAAATAATTAGCAGAGAAGAGCTAACAGCCTGTGCCAGATTCCTTTACCTCAGTGGCTTCTCTGATCCCAGAGCCCTTCCCAGCGCAATGGGCGCAGTGTGCCCCTACCCCACCGTCTGTGCTGGTCTTTCTTATTCCTCCCCTGAGAACTGACCTTTCCTGTTGAAACTCCAGATTCTCTTCAGCTGGTAAGTCGTGCTTCCAGTCCTTGTGGTATCTATCAGTCCTGAGCTAATTTTGAGACTTAATTTATCTAATTGGTTGTGAGGGAGTGAGGACGTTCACTGAGTCGTGTGTTTCCTCTCCGCCATCTTTCGATGCTAAAATCTTAAATAAGATATTAGCAAAAAGACTTCAGAAAATCATCCCCAGGATAATACACTATGATCAAGTAGGATTTATACCAGGAATGCAGGGCTGGTTTAATATAGTACTAGAAACGCTAAAAGGTTCTGACAAAGGTCTTATTTCTAAAATATATAGAGAACTGACCCTAATTCATAAGAAATCAGACCATTCTCCAATTGATAAATGGTCAAAGGATATGAACAGACAATTCTCAGATGATGACATTGAAACTATATCCACTCATATGAAAGAGTGTTCCAAATCACTACTGATTAGAGAAATGCAAATTAAGACAACTCTGAGATACCACTATACACCTGTCAGATTGGCTAAGATGACAGGAACAAATAATGATGAATGTTGGAGGGGATGTGGGAAAACTGGGACACTGATACATTGTTGGTGGAGTTGTGAAAGAATCCAGCCATTCTCGAGAGCAATTTGGAACTATGCCCAAAAAGTTATCAAACTGTGCATACCCTTTGACCCAGCCATACTACTACTGGGCTTATATCCCAAAGAAATACTAAAGAAGGGAAAGGGACCTGTATGTGCCAAAATGTTTGTGGCAGCTCTTTTTGTTGTAGTTAGAAACTGGAAGTTGAATGGATGCCCATCAATTGGAGAATGGTTGGGTAAATTATGTTATATGAAGGTTATGTAATACTATTGTTCCGTAAGAAATGACCAGCAGGAGGAATACAGAGAGGCTTGGAGAGACTTACATCAACTGATGCTGAGTGAAATGAATAGAACCGGAAGATCGCTGTACACTTCAATGCTGTATGAAGATATATTCTGATGGAAGTGGATATCTTCAACATAAAGAAGATCCAACTCACTTCCAGTTGATCAATGATGGACAGAAATAGCTACACCCAGAGATGGAACACTGGGAAGTGAATGTAAATTGTTAGCACTACTGTCTATCTACCCAGGTTACTTATACCTTAGGAATCTAATACTTAATGTCCAACAAGAAAATGGTATTTACACACACACACAAAATAAATAAATAAATAAATAAATAAATAAATAAACTTTATCATTAGGAAGAATTTACATTTAAATCATCATAGTTTCTATATGGAAATCAGGCTTGTTCTATTGTTCTGTGTATGAGTTATTTTTTAAACATTTTATATACATTATAAAGTGGAAACATGACAATACACTATTAATAATGACATTATTTTAGACATAACAATTGAATGGAATTGATTGGACATCATATTAACTCAGTTAAATTGAAACCTTTTAAAGACCTTAGATTTAAAAAGGCACTACATGCATAGCTTCTTTCCAGTCACCCTGATCTATATCTTGTCACTGGATCTAGATGGCTTTTATGGGAGAAAGTGAGGCTGGCATCCTTGCACAGTTTTCCCTCACATCAATCCAATTCACTTGCATGTCATGTCACCACCTCCTGGATGTCATGGTCCTCTTCAAGAACAAAGGATAAACAATCTTTTTGAGTAGAAATAGGAGCTGCATCACTAGGAGCCGATTGGAACTGGCCACATGAGCAATGAGGCTTTTTTCTTTTCTTTTTCTTTTTTTTTTCTTTCCTTTTTCCCTTCCCTTCCCTCAGTGCACATAGGATATCATATATTGTGAATGCTCAGCCCAAAGGAATATAAATTTTGATCACTGAAAACTCACAAGATATCTTGAGTCTTACAGCCTATGATCACTCAAACCTTAAACCCAAATCACTTGGACTTGCTTTGCTTGACCAAAAATAGGGCAGAGGCCAAGCATTTGGTCATTGTTTACAATTTGATTAGATCAGAGTAAATATAAATGGTAATTGTGTCTGTTTTTTCAGAAACCCTGAGTCTTCCCCTCCTGTGTGGATTTTTTTTTTTTACTAAGTAAAAGTGGCCATTTTTGCCTCATTTCTTACCTAGTGGTTTTAATCATTGATTAGCTGTTACCTCAGCCAAACTGAGACCTCTTAAAAGACCTTAGCTTTAAAATACCAAAGTCTGTCACTATATCCAGGGCTATCTCCAGTCATCCTGATCTATATTTTGCCACTGGACCTAGATGACTTTAGGGAGTATCTAGATGGCTTTGGGAGGGGAAGTAAGGCTGGCAACCTTGCACAGTCCTCCCTCTCATCAATTCAACTCACTTACATGCCAAAGCATCACCTCTCAGATATCACTGTTCCCTTTGAGTATAAAGTGCAAACAACAACAACAGTAGCAGCAATATACTATTATCACAGATCTAGAACTGAAAGGTACCTTAAAGTATAATGAATCCAACCCTTTCATTTTTGGAAACTTTGCTAACTTAATTAGGAAAATTGAGGTTCATGGAAGTTGATCAATATGCCCAAGGTCACACTAATGGTAAAAAGCAATAAGTGATTTTTCAATCCAGATTCTATGATTGAGAGTGCTCCTCTGACCACTACACAATGCTGCTTCTTTTATACCAGTCTATTCCTGAATATTTTAATATTATCTCTTAAATTATATATATATCATATGTATATATAAATACACACACATATATGTATATATATATATACATATATATTACCTATTAAATCTCTTACTTTCAATCTTTTACAGTAAAAAGTCTTTGAAGAATAAAGTGAACTATTATCAGAAACCTCTTCTCTCCATCACTACCAAAAGAAAATGAATAATGGAGGTTGTCACACTACACAATTAACTTGGATAATAATCAGGAAAATGGAATTTTAAAATTCATAAAATAGACAATAGGCAATAATTAGCTGCCTCAATCTAATAATGAACTGAACCTCTGAATGATTAAGTAAGATTGCAGAAGAATGCTTCTTTTAAAGAACTATTAACCCATTCTAATGCTATAAACTTATTCTATCAACATGAATCCATAATGCACTGGGTATGAGGAAAGTGTATTTATGGAAATACTTCTGTTTGAATATGTCCACAAGTGTTAGGTTCTTACTAAGTGCTATGTTGGTACTTAACAATTCTCTACTTCCGGCCTTTAAACAGTTTACACATTTGGACTTCTGAGGTGGAGTTTACATGTTTAAAAGGGAATGCCTCTTTAAAAGGAGCAAGTTCATTGGTTGAAGTATTTTTCCCCACAAGCCCCTGAGTTCTCACATGCCCGTTCTCTGTGAGGATAAAAAGCAACATTGAACCTGGAGGAGAGTCTAGTATGGGACACAGTTGGGATGGCAGAGGAAAAGACTTTACAGTAAAGAGATCTCCCAGAGAAGGATTATAACTTAGAGATGACAGAACCTTTACACACAAGAAAGTGTCATTTGATTTGATTAGAGTTTACCTTTTTATTGCATATATAACAAGCACTTTCTTTATAGTAGATGCTAGTGCTTTTATCATCAGGACCCTTTTTTTCTAGGAACTGACATATTTATACTTTTGAAAACTTTTTCCAGTACTCATTCCCTGCCTCCCAGGAAAACCTAGGTGTTTGTCCCCTGGAATTCTGCCTCCTGCAAATGATTTCATAATTCTACTGATATTAGTAACCTGTGTAATGGTCTGAATTAATTAATTAGTTGTATACTTTGAGTCAAGAAGTTCTTTGAGGTATCAGACAAAGCCAAGGAACATGTGAGTAGGAAATACTCCCTTGCCAATGGTCTGCATAATCTGTTCTATTAAGAAAAAGGTTATATGCTGGAACCATATAATCTGTACTATTAAGAAAAAGGTTATATATTGGAATGACATAATCTGCAGTCATATCTGAGGTGCTAGTACCCCAAAATCTGGGATAGTAATGACTATTGTAATGTTCTCTGGTTGGGTTTTCTTGGGTTCTCTGGGTTCTTTGGAGCAGCCTTCTTTTCAGTTCAGTAATCACCAGGGGTTAAAGTCCAAATCCTTTATTATTTCTTTCAAAGTCTTATCTCCTTTCCTGGGGCCCAATTAGGTTTCCTATAGTCCAGATTATTTATTATGTCCTTCCTGGGGCTGGGCAGCTTTCTAGAGAGCCTTTGCATCTGGCTTTGGTTCTAAGAGCTTGTGCTCCCACCTGCCTTCTCTGGCTTCCGAATCTCCCCAACTGAATACTGGCTGAGGCTCCTAGCTTATATCTTCCACACTGAATACAAACCTATCATTATATCACTAGAAAACCATTATTTGTTGTAGGATTAAATCAATGCTAAACTAGGTTTAACCATTGTCTCCTCAATTCCACTTAGAACTTTGTTTCAAATTCTGGCCCATAACAACTCCTTGTAGGATTAAATCAATCACACTGAACCATGCTAACTTAGATAAGTATTGTCTCTATCAATTCCAGTGATTTAGCACCTTGTTTCAAGTTCTGGCCCTTAACAGAATATGATAATAATAAAAACAAAACGAAAATAATAATAATAATAATAATAATAATAATAATAATAATAATAATAATAATAATAATAATAATATCTAGTATTTAAGGTTTGTAAAGCCATATACAATTATCTTATTTTATTCTCACAATAAATCTGGGAATTAGATGCTTTCATTATCCTCATTTTATAGGTGTTTTTATAGTTATTTTATAGTTATTTTTCCCAAGTCACAGAACTTGTAAATGTCCAAGACCGAATTTGAACTCATATATTCCTGACTTCATGTCCCACACTATACCACTCTCTACAGTATGACTCCCTAAGTTGTCTAATTCTACCCCCTAAAGCACAGAAAAAATTTATTTTCAGTTTTCAGCATCCTCAAAATGTTTAGATGCTACTTGGAGCTCCCTTTTTATGGCCCAAAGCTACTCACGGGTGCTTCTTATATAAACTCTAAAATTACCTATATAAACTATTATTCACAGTGGCTGGAATTAGCTAATAACAGTTAAAAATTATGAGCAATACCTCAGATGAATCGGAAAAGAAAACTAGAAATCATAGGTTCCACTGAAGTTTGATGGGATTAGACCTTTGAAAAGACTGGATATGCAAGGACAAGCTTTATTTAAAAAGAAAATGTGATACTAAATATTGAAAAGATATAATTATATGAGATAATCCAAGAATCAAAAGATGGAACTATGGTAGAGAGTAACTGAGCAAAGACAAATGGAGTGGGGGGGGGGGAAGAGCAATTTTGTCACTAGAAACCATAAACCACATGAACAGAAAAAGAAAACCAAGGAAAAGTTTAGAAAGCTAAATAAATCTGTTAAATGTTATAATTTAGGATTTACTTCCTTTCTTCCTTCCTTCTTTATCTTTTCCCTCACTCTTTTCTTGATTCTCCACACATAAAGAAGAGGGTCTATATATAGAAAGGCCTGTCATTGCATGGCTCAAAACCAGGGAAAACAGACATTTATAGCTTTCTTTTCCCCCAACCTTCTGCAAGAAGACTTTCTTTCATTCCAGGAGAGGAAGCAGGAATATGGGGCCAAAGATTGTCTTGCTTGTATCAGAGAAAAGACATAATAGGTTAGAAGTGTATCTATCTACTCCTTTACATATAACCAGTCTAAATGACATGATTGGATTAGAGCTAACTTTTTGTTGCTTTGTCATTTTTGGTATAAAGGAAGGTTTCAAACCCTTTTTGCAAAACTTGATCCGTTTCCCATTAAATTAATACATGTAGTGAATAGCAAAGAAACTCATTTATCTAAATTGTTATCAAAAGAGAAAATCAGAGACCATATATTTTAAATTAATTTATTTTAATATCCATTATTTTATGAATCATATTGGAAGAGACAAAATCAGAATAAAATGGAAAAACAATGGGATAGGAAAAAAACAGAAAAAGAAGTCAACATAATATCTGTTTGATTTATATTCAATCACCATGGTTCTTTTTTCTGGATGCAGATGACATTTTCTGTCCAAAGTCTATTGGGATTGCTTTGAATCACTGAACAACTGAGAAGAACTAAGCCTTTCATAGTTGATATTAACACATTCTTGCTCTGATTGTGTATTATGTATTCCTGGTTCTACTTGCTTCACTAAGGATCAGATTATGTAAATCATTCCAGGTGTTTCTAAAATCAGCTTGTTCAACATTTTTATAGGATAATAATATTCCTTTACCTTAAACTACAGCCTATTCAGACATTCCCCAATCGATGGGCATCTACTCTTTTTCAACAATTCAAATATCAAGGAGTTAGGATTAGCCAGAATCTGCCAGCTTCTAAAATAAAGTATAGGAGGGCCCGGAATACCATATTCTGGAAGGCAAAGAACCTAGGCTTACAACCAAGAATTAAGTACCCAGTTAGAGATGAGCATTATCTTTCAGGGGAGATGATAAATCTTCAATAAAATGAAAGACTTTCAATCATTTCTATTAAAAAAAAAAACAACTAAACTAAACAGAAATGTTAGTCTATAAACGCACGACTCAAGAGAAGCATAGAAAGGTAAATAGAGGGAAAATGTTATTTAAAGGTTAAACTGTTTACAGCCTTAGATGGGAAAAAATATCTGTAATTCTTGAGAATTGTATCTACTATGGGGCACACAGAGGATGGCAAAATATGGACAGAGTGTGTAGTTTTTAATGGACTCTGATATAATGATATCAAAGAAAAAATATTAAGGGGTGGAAAACAGTCCATACTGGAAGAAAAGGAAAGAAGAAATTAGATTTAAATTAGATCACATTAAGAGAAAGGAAGGACCTATTACAAAGGAGGGAAAAAGGAAGGAGTATGAGCATTTTGACTCTAACGGAGAATAACTTAATCATGCCGTTGGGTATAGAAATTGATCTAGCCACATAAAAATGAGAACAGAAAGAAGAAAGAAAAGAAGAGGAAGGGCTGAGGAGAGAAGAGAGGGCAGAAAAAAAGGTAAGAGAAGGAGGAAGAATGATAGAAGATAAGATAGTGGGTGGGGTGGGTGGTCAAAACAAAACAAGTCCTTACTAAGGATGGGGTAAAAATAGAGAATAAAAGTATTTACTAGAGAGAATATAGAGCAGAGCTGATAATCATAACTATGAATGTGATTGGAATGAATTTTATTAGATTAAGAGAAAAGTTATTTAAATTATAAATTAAGATTTAAAAAAAAAAGACAGAAAATCTCTTTGTTCAAGAAGCTTACAATCTAATGGGAGAATACAATAAATAAAAGGGTGCTGAAAGGGGGAGAAAAGATAAGAGAGAT
Organism: Sminthopsis crassicaudata; assembly: GCF_048593235.1. Taxonomy (NCBI): domain Eukaryota; kingdom Metazoa; phylum Chordata; class Mammalia; order Dasyuromorphia; family Dasyuridae; genus Sminthopsis; species Sminthopsis crassicaudata. The sequence goes on along the minus strand of NC_133617.1, from coordinate 256,377,859 downwards.
ATCTGACAAAGAGTGAATTAAGGGCACGTGTTTCCCTTCATGAAAAGGTAGACCTGGCTATATTAATTTGACAATTTTGTTCTTTGGGATTGTTAATTTTTATTGTTCAGTATTCAGGATCTTCTTACTGTCTCTGTTTAGCATTTACTCATCCTTTGGCCTTCCTTGCCACAAATTAAGCACTTTACATGCTGGGATTCAAATATGTATATATATATGTATATATACATATGCATAAAAGAATATAATATCTATATTTGGACAAAGAGAATAAATTTTGCTTGGTAAAGGATTATTGTTTAATTTATGTAAGTCTTCTAAATAAAATGAAATAACTTTTATGTATCAAATTGGTTTTCAGATTAAGCAGCAATCCTTGAGGTAGCAATAACAAATTTTTTTCTATGAGTGAAATATGATTATAAAACCAGTAATTAAACATCCATAAATCACAGAAAGTACAAAATATTTTGTAATCACTTATTTTTAAAGGAAAAATAAATTTTATTATGAATCCATTTTTAACTAAAAATCTTCATCTAATGGTATATATTATTTCTATGTCTTATGTCCTATAATTGATTTAAGTAACTCGTGGGCAAGAATGTTATCTTTTATATTTCCCACAATTCAGAGCAGCATTGACAAAGTAGGAAAGGATTTTAGAAATCATTTAGCCCAACCTTTCCATTTTTAAAAAAACACAGTGCGACCTATATATATGTAAAATGATTTGTACAGGGTAATATTATTAGCATGTAAAGACTGATTCCTGGACTCCTAAGTCTTTCTTTAATAAATGCTACCTCTTCTCCCCAATTTTCCCATTCAATGTCATCTCTCTCATTCTGTCTTTTCTCCTTCTTAGATGTACTGGGTTGAAAAAACAAAACAAGGACTTCCGGGCCAAGATGGAGGATTAGAGGTGCACAGCTGCTTGAGCTCCGCATTTTCTCTCAGAATTTACTTCATGACAAGCCTCAGAATTAATGCTTGACTGGAAAAGAAATCCACAAATAATCACCAACAGAAGACATCCTTGAAATTTGCCAGAAAAGATCTGTGTTTACTTGGGGGAGGGGACAAACAGACTGGGTGCAGCCTGTGGGCAAGCAGCAAGAGTGAGACAGGCAGCTCACACAGTTCAGACCTGAGGGGGGGTGGGGTACAATCTCTTCTGTTTCTGTGAAACAACCTTTAACCTAGTGTGGATATTCTGTCTTGGCAGCAAGCCAGGAGCACCAAAGAAGGTGTAAACACTGGAGGTAAAGAATAAAACCCTGGAAAGCTATAGTCTCTCCTGACCCAGCCACCCCAACCCCCACCCAGAGTGACTTAGCACATTCTTAGAGTCACATAGTGCAGACACAGCACAGCGATCACTGTCCTGTTAGTGCCTCATTGCTGTCTCCCACAGTCTGTAGAGGAAGCCCAGTAAAACCATCCAGCCCCATCCCTCCGCCCAGAAACAGACCAATTGTTTCTCTTCAAAATTTGTTTTCTTCAATTCCCACACTGACAAAATGAACAAAAAACTTAAAAGGGCTCTAACCATTGACAGCTTCTGTATGGATAGAGAGCAGACTTCAAATCCTGAAGAGTCTAAAAGCAGACTGTCTCCAGAGGAATCTCCTAAGGGGGATATGATCTGCTCCTCAATACACAAAACTCTCAAAGAGGAAATCAAAAAGGTTCTCACAAGAGAGACAGAAGAGAAATGGGAAAAAGGAAAAGGAAGCTTGGCAAGAGAGTTTAGAGAAGTCATCCAGAATGGATAAAGAAATCAAATCATTGAGAAATAAAATTAGTGAGTTGGAAAAAGAAAACAGCTCTGTAAAAAATAAAATTGATGAAATGGAAAAAAATTCCATAGTTTCAATTAGACAATTACAAAAAGATATAAAAAAAAAATGAGTGAAGAAAATACATCATTGACAATTAGACTCAAATAAGTAGAAATTAATGACTTAAGGCAAAACCAAGAAGTAGTCAAGCAAAACCAGAAAAATGAAACAATTGAAAAGAATGTCAACTACCTTATTGGAAAGACAACAGACCTGGAAAACAGATGCAGGAGAGGTGATTTGAGAATAATCAGACTCCCTGAAAAATGTGAGGAAAAAAAGAGCTTGGATAATATTTTCCAGGAAATTATCAAAAAGAACTGCCCAGACGTTTTGGAAACAGAGGGTAAAATAGACATTGAAAAAATTCATTGATCACCTACTGAAAGGGATCCTAAAATCAAAACGCCGAGAAATATAGGGCCAAGTTCAAGAACCATCAGATGAAGGACATAATATTGGAAGTTGCTAGAAAAAAGCAATTCAGATATGGAGGAGCCACAATAAGGATTACCCAGGATTTAGCAGCGTCCACATTAAAAGAACGAAGGTCCTGGAATATGATATTCCAAAAGGCTAAGGAACTTGGTATGCAGTCAAGAATAACTTACCCAGCAAAAATGGGCATCATTTTCCTGGGAAGAAGATGGGCATTTAACAAAATAAATAAATTCCATCTATTCTTGATGAAAAAACCAGACCTATACAAAATATTTGATCTTCAAATACAGAACTCAAGAGATTTCTAAAAAGGTAAAAAGAAATCTTGAGAACTATATTCCTGCCATAAAGATATGTAAAGAAACACATGTATAATTTATCCTAGAAAATAGAGGTGGAAAGGAAATTATATTATAAAAAAGGGTAAAGTGGTGGTACTACATCTCATGAAGATGCAAAGGTATCCTATTGCATCTGAGAGAAAGAAAGGAGGGAGATGAACATAGTGTGTATCAATAGACATATTCGATTTATGGTGAAATGTCTTCCACTTCATTGAAAAGTGGGAGGGAAGGAGTAAGCTAAGGGAAAAGGGATACAGAAATTGTGAGGAAAAGGGGTAAAATAGGGGGAGGAACTTTAAAGTAGGGGAGGGATACTAAAAAGGGAGGGCTGTGCAAAACAAGTGGTGCTCACAAGTTTAATACTGGAGAGGGAGGTAAGAGGGAAGGAAAGGAGAAAAGCATAAACAGGGGTTAACAGGATGGCAAGCAATATAGAATTAGTCATTCTAACCATAAATATGAATGGGGTAATCTCTCCCATAAAGAGGAAGCAGTTAGCAGACTGGATTTAAAGCCAGAATCCTACAATATGTTGTTTACAGGAAACACACCTGAAACAGGTGATACATTCAGAATAAAAGTAAAAGGGCGGAGCAGAATCTATTATGCTTCAGGTGAAGCCAAAAAAGCAGGGGTAGCCATCCTCATCTCAGATCAAGCAAAAACAAAAATTGATATAATTAAAAGAGATAAGGAAGGGCATTATATCTTGCTAAAGGGTAGCATAGATAATGAAGCAGTATCAATATTAAACATATATGCACCAAGTGGTGCAGCATCTAAATTCTTGAAAGAGAAATGAAGAGACCTGCAAGAAGAAATAGACAGCAAAACTATAATAATGGGAGATCTAAACCTTGCATTCTCAGAATTACATAAATCACACCACAAAATAAATAATAAAGAAGTCAAAGAGGTAAATAGAATACTAGAAAAGTTAGATATGATAGATCTTTAGCAAAAGTTAAATGGAGACAGAAAGGAGTACACTTTCTTCTCAGCAGTTCATGGAACCTATACAAAAATTTATCACACACTAGGACATAAAAACTTCAATATCAAATGCAGTAAGGCAGAAATAGTAAATGCATCCTTTTCAGACCACAATGCAATGAACGTTACATTCAATAAAAAGCCAGGAAAAAATAGACCAAAAAATATTTGGAAACTAAATAATCTCATACTAAAGAATGATTGGGTGAAATAGCAAATCATAGACATAATGAATAAATTCACCCAAGAAAATGACAATAATGAGACATCATACCAAAATGTGTGGGATACAGCCAAAGAAGTAATAAGGGAAAGTTTTGTATCTCTAGAAGCCTGCTTGCATAAAATAGAGAAAGAGAAGGTCAACGAATTGTGCTTACAATTAAAAATGCTAGAAAAGGAACAAATTAAAAACCCCTAGACAAACATGAAACTTGAAATTAATAAAAAGTGAGATTAATAAAGTGGAAAGTTAAAAAAATGATTGAATTAATTAATAAAACTAAGAGTTGTTCTATGAAAAAAACAACAAAATAGACAAACCCTTATTAAATCTGATTTAAAAAAGGAAAGAGGAAAAGCAAGTTGATAGTCTTAAAGATGAAAAGGAAGAACTCACCACTAATGAAGAGGAAATTAGAACAATAGTTAGGAGCTATTTTGCCTAACTTTATGCCAATAAATTCGATAACTTAAATAAAAGGGAAGAATACCTTCAAAAATATAGCTTGTCTAGATTAACAAAGGAAGAAGTAAATAGTCTAAATAGTCCCATTTCAGAAAAAAAGAAATAGAAGAAGCTATTAACCAACTCCCTAAGAAAAAATCCCCAGGACTAGATGGATTTACATGTGAATTCTACCAAACATTTAAGAACAACTAACTCCATTGCTATATAAATAGGGATTGAAGGAGTCCTACAAATTCCTTTTATGACTCAGACATGGTACTGATACCTAAACCAGGTAGAGCAAAAACTGAGAAAGAAAAGTATAAACCAATCTCCCTAATGAATATTGCTGCTAAAATCTTAAATAAAATATTAGCAAAAAGACTACAGAAAATCAACCCCAGCATAATACACTATGACCAAATGGGATTTATACCAGGAATGCAGGGCTGGTTCAATATTAGGAAAACTATTAGCATAATCAACCATATCAATAACCAAATTAACAAAAACCATATGATTATCTAAATAGATGCAGAAAAAGCATTTGATAAAATCCAACATCCATTCCTACTAAAAATGCTTGAGTGTATAGGAATAAATGGACTATTCCTTAAAATAATAAGGAACATATATTTAAAACTGTCAGTAAACATCATATGTAATGGTGATAAACTGGAACCTTTCCCTGTAGGATCAGGGGTGAAATAAGGTTGCCCACTATTACCATTACTATTCAATATTGTACTAGACACACTAACCTTGGCAATAAGAGCTGAGAAAGAGATTCAAGGAATTAAGAGTAGGTAATGAGGAAATCAAACTATCACTCTTTGCAGATGACAAGATGGTATACTTAGAGAACCCAAAGACTCTGCTAAAAAGCTATTAGAAATAATTCAGAACTTTAGCAAAGTTGCAGGATACAAAATAAATCCACATAAATCCTCAGCATTTTTATATATTACCAACACAATCCAACAGCAAGAGATACAAAGAGAAATTCCATTCAAAATAACTGTGGATAGTATAAAATATTTGGGAATATACTACCAAAGGAAACTCAGGAATTATATGAGCAAAATTACAAAACACTTGCAACAAAAATAAAGTCAGATTTAAGTATTTGGAAAGACATTAAGTGCTCTTGGATAGGCCAAGCGAATATAACGACAACACTCCCTAAATTAATCTATTTATTTATTGCTATACCAATCAGACTCCCAAGAACTATTTTAATGACCTAGAAAAAAATAACAACAAAATTCATATGGAAGAACAAAAAATCAAGAATTTCAAGGGAAGTAATGAAAAAAAAAATCAAATGAAGGTGGCCTAGTTGTACCTGATCTAGAACTATATTATAAAGAAGCAGTCACCAAAACCATTTGGTATTGGCTAAGAAATAGACTAGTTGATCAGTGGAATGGGTTAGGTTCACAGGGCAAGATAGTGAATAAAAATAGCAATCTAGTGTTTGACAAACCCAAAGATCCCAACTTTTGGGATAAAAATTCATTATTTTACAAAAACTGCTGGGAAAACTGGAAATTAGTATGGCAGAAACTAGGCAAGGACTCCCACTTAACACCACATACTAGGATAAGATCAAAATGGGTTCATCATTTAGGCATTAAAAAATGAGATCATAAATAAATTAGAGGAGCATACAATAGTTTAGCTCTCAGACTTGTGGAGGAGGAAGGAATTTGTGACCAAAGGAGAACTAGAGATCATTATTGGTCACAAAATAGAAAATTTTGATTACATCAAATTAAGAAGCTTTTGTGTAAACAAAACTAATGCAAACAAGATTAGAAAGGAAGTAACAAATTGGGAAAACATTTTTACAGTTAAAGGTTCTGATAAAGGCCTCATTTCCAAAATATACAGAGAATTGACTCTAATTTATAAGAAATCAAGCCATTCACCAATTGATGAATGGTCAAAGGATATGAACAGACAATTTTCAACAATACTATATGAGGATATATTCTGATGGAAATAGATATCTTCAACATAGAGATGAGCTAATCCAATTCCAATTGATCAATGATGGACAGAATCAGCTACACCCAGAAAAGGAACACTGGGAAATGAGTGTAAACTGTTAGTATTTTTTTTTTGTTTTTCTCCCTAGATTATTTTTACCTTACGAATCCAATTCTTTCTTTGCAACAACAACAACAATAAAATTCAGTTCTGCACATATATATTGTACCTAGGATATACTATAACATATTTAATATGGGAATGTCTGCCATCTAGGGGAGGGGGTGGAGGGAAGGAGGGGAAAAATTCGCAACAGAAGGAGTACAAGGGGTAATGTTGTAAAAAATTACCTATACATATGTACTGTCAAAAAATGTTATAATTATAAGATTAATTTAAAAAAAAGAAAAAGAAAGAACAAAACAAAACAAAACAAGAATTGCCACTCTCATAGACAAACTGTTGATATTCTTGGTATATCTATAGTCTGTTTCTTCTTCCTTAAGACCATCTCACTGCCTATTTATTGCAATCTTAATAGTATCCTCCACTAACTTATTAAAAATTATCTCAAAGGTAGCCAGTAACCTTATTATTACCATATTATAACCATTTTATCACCTCATTTCCCTGTCAATCTATATTTATAAATTTGAGACTACTGACTGCTATCCTCTTTCTGGGACAATCTCTTTTGACTTTCATGTAAAATCATTTATTACATAAAAATAATTCTGATGAAGAGGGAAAGGGAAGTTTTCTAAATGACAGATATGGTTGCATAGGGAATTCATTATCTTAGATTTAAAAAAAACATGTACTGAGGAAAGAAGCAAAGAAACATATTGACTTGACACAAAAAAATTGGGATTGTTAATCTTATAATCAATTAAGAATGGTGAGGAAACTGAAGAACAAATTGCTTGTGTGTGTGCATTTAAAATTATAATTCAGGAAAGAGGAAGATCAAAGAAGGGCCAAGATAAGTACATAAGGAGCATTGTATGATGATAATGAGTTATGGGGGGGGGGGAGTGGAATTCCTGTACACTTGATTTCCTTCCATTTTCTTTTCAAAGAGATATAATCTTTGATCTAAAAGAGATAGAACAAAAATGTCCAATAAAGATTTTTATAAATTATTAAGTTCGGAAACACTGAGACAGTTTTTAAGAGCTTTTGGTGAATTAAAATGATTTGGCACAAATTAAAGCATCTCAGATTACTAGAAGAAGCAGTAAATGTATCTGCTGTGGCTATGACAGTTATCTTTGAAAGATGTGGAGAATATGGGAAATACCAAGTGGTTTGGAAAAATCTTTATTCTTACTTTTCTAAACACCTAAAATTTTTACTCTATAATATCCCCACCACTTCTTATATTTGCCTCATTTCCCCATTCCCCTCTTTTTGTTTTTTTTCTTTTATTTTTAAATTAATAGTAATCCAGTAATATGAAATAAATAAACTAGGGTTAACTTTCCATAGAACAGTTAAAATTCAGTTTCTCAGAAATTTTGAGCAGAAAATGAGAAATGCTGAAAGCTAAAGTGCCCCAGAATGTCTTAAGTTTCAAAATAATGTGATATTAAAAAAAAATCTCTGACCAATGAGCTGTCAGAAGAATAGAATGACTTGGTTCAAAACTTTTTGATAAATAGGTCTAGGCTAAACATTGATTTAAATTGACCAGGTTCAAGGGCCTATAACTATATTTTATATACTTGTTTCTCAGTACTACATGGAATCTATACAAAAAAAATTAACCATGTATTAGGGCATAAAAACCTCAAAATCAAATGCAGAAAGACAGAACGAATAAATGCATTTTTTTTCTCAGATCATAATGCAATAAAAATTACATGCAATAAGAGGTAAAGGAAAAATAGACCAAAATTTAATTGGGGAGTAAATAATCCAATCCTAAAGAATGAGTGGATGAAATAACAAATCATAAAGACAATAAATAATGGCATACAAGGGAAGGACAACAATGAGGTAACATACCAAAATTTTTGGTATGCAGCAAAAAAGGTTATTAGAGAAAATTTTACATCTCTATATGTTTACTTGCATAAAATAGAGAAAGAGAAGATCAATGGATTGGGCTTTCAAATAAAAAAGTTAGAAAAAGAACAAATTAAAAACCTCCAATTAAATACTAAATTTAAAAATCTGAAAATAAAAGGCGATATTAATAAAATTGAAAGTAAGAAAAATTATTGAATTAATAAATTAAACTAAGAGTTGGTTTTATGAAAAATTGACAAAATAGATAAACCTCTAGTTAATTTGATTAGAAAAAGGAAAGAGGAAAATCAAATTGTTAGTCCTAAGTAGGAAGAATTAATGAAAAAAAAAATGCAATTGAAAGTGGCCTAGGTGTACCAGATCTAAAACTATATTATAAAGCAGTGGTCATCAAAACCATTTGGTACAGGCTAAGGAATAGAATAGTCAATCAGTGGAATAGGTTAGGTTCATAGACAAATGACTGTAATAATCTAAAGTTTGACAAACCCAAAGACACCAGCTTTTGGGATAAGAATTCACCATTTGACATAAACTGCTGGGAAAATTGAAAACTAGTAGGGCAGAAACTAGGCATAGTTTCTACACCTAATGCCATATACTAAGATAAGGTCAAAATGGGTTCATGATCTAGACATAAATAATATTATAAACAAATTAGAAGAAATATTTTACCTCTCAGACCTGAGAGGGAAGAAAATGTTGGCCAAAGAAGAATTGAAAATCATTATTGAACACGAAATAAATAATTTTGATTATATTAAGTTAAAAAGTATTTAACAAACAAAACTAATATAGACAAGATTAGAAGGGAAATAAACTGGGAAAACATTTTTACATTCAAGGGTTTGATAAAGGTTTCATTTTTAAAAAATATATAGACAATTGACTCAAATTTATAAGAATTTAAGACATTCTCCAATTGACAAATGGTCAAAGGATATGAACAAACAATATTCAGATGAAGAAATTAAAACCATTTCTAGTCATATGAAAATGTGCTCTAAATCACTATTAATCAGAGAAATGAAAATTAAGACAACTCTGAGGTACCACTGTATACCTCTCAGATTGGCTAAGATGACAGGAAGAGATAATGGCAAATGTTGGAAGGGATTTGGGAAAACTGGCTCTCTAATACATTGTTAGTGGACTTGTGAATTGATCTAACCATTCTGAAGCACAATTAAGAATTATGCCCAAAGAGCTGTCAAATTGTGCGTATCTTTTGATCATGCAGTGTTTCCACTGGGCTTGTATCCCAAAGTGATCATAAAGGAGGGAAAGAGACCCATATATCCAAAAATATTTGTGGCAGCCCTTTTTGTATTGTCAAGAAACTGGAAACTGAGTGGATGCCCATCAATTGGAGAATGACTGAATAAGTTATGGTATATGAATGTTATGGAATATTATTGTCTTATGAGAAATGATCATCAGGATGGTTTCAGAGAGGCCTGGAGAAACTTACATGAGCTGATGCTAAATGAGATGAACAGAATAAGGAGATCATTGTACATAGAAACAAGAAGAATATATAATTATCAATTCTGATGGACATGGTACTTCTCAACAATGACCCGATTCAGACCAGTTCCTATTATCTTGTGAAAAAGAGAGTCATCTACATCCAGAAAGAGGACTATGGGAACTGAGTATGGATCACACCATAGCATTCTCACTCTTTTTGGTGTTATTTGCTTGTAATTTATTTTCTTTCTCACCTTTTCCTTTTTCATTTGATTTTCCTTGTGCAACAAGATAATTGCATGAATATCTATGCGTACATTGGATTTAACATATTTTTATCATGTTTGACATATATTGGATTATGTATTATCTAGGGGAAGGGTCAAGAGAAGGGGGGAAATTGGAACACAAGGTTTTGCTAGGGTTAATGTTGAAAAATAATCCATGCATATTTTTTGAAAATTTAAAAGCTTTAATAATAATAAAAAAGAAATGATATAACCATAATAGGAACTAACTAATCTATTTTTTTTAGGAAGGGAACTGTGGTAAACTAAAAGCATAAAACTTATCTCCTTTTGTACCTAGTGCTCCCTCTTGCCATTAGAAGAGCAGAGCATGTTTCTGGCCAGCAATGTCCAATCTTCCAAATTTCCTCTCTCAATAAAATGTCTTTATTCCCTGATTTTCAGTCAGCCTGTTTCTAACATTAACTCCTTGCTATTTGCTAGGATCTTATGTGAAGTAGTAGAAACCGAAAATTTATTTTTAACTCTCTTATCTATCTACACCTTGAATCACAAATTCCTTGTAACAGATATGCACAGTCAAACCAAATAAATTTCTGCATTTCCATATCAACAACTAAGTGTCAATCTTTTCTATTTATATCATATCTCTATTGGGAGTAAGTAGCATATTTCATCATAGGTCCTCTGGAACTATGGTTGATTATTGCCTCAGAGTTATAGCTTTCAAATACATCTTTACAATTTTGTTGTTATTGTATATATTATTCTCCTGGTTCTTTTTACTTCAATCTGTATCCATTCATAAAGTCTTTCTAGATTATTAGAATCCATATCCTTGCCTAACAGTACAATAAAATTCCATTGCATTCATATTTTCATTTGTTTAGCCATTACCAATTGAATGGCATCTCTTGAATTTCCAACACTTTGCCACTCCATAAATATTTGTATGTGTGAATTTGATTATTATGATATTTATAGAAATCAAACACATAATAAGAGTGCCTCATTTCTATCATATGGAAACTTACCCATTTATAAAGTCCAAGTTTAAGTCTTTCATAATGTGCTTGCACAATCACCAGCAATGATTTATTTTGCACTTATGTTATGTAGTTATCATATTCTAATTGTGCAATAAATCTTTTGGGCACAAACCTTATCAGCCTGATTCAATTTAAACTACCTCAGACGAGAGGTTTCTTGTACTACCTCAGACTAGAGGTTTCTTGTTATATTTATCTCTCTGACTCTTCTAGATTTGAGCACAGTATGGAGTACATCAAAAATTCTTAATAATTGCTTTGTTGAATAAGTAGTGGGCACTTAATATAAATAAATTTCTTTTTGGAAATATTGGGAAGATTTTTTTGATAACAAACGCCAAGGGAAATCTAATGTACAAAGCTGAAGAATGTTTACATAATGATTTGTTATAGTTAGCTTTCATTTTATGTGTTTACACTTATAGTTTTAGTATGTTTTTTTTTTGACTCTTGCTTGTTTTTTATACCAGTAGCTCAGGAAATTTGTATAAATAATAGAAAACTACAAGCTTATGGGAGGAAATAAAATTATTCACAGGAATACAAATAGCACATCAGTCCAGACTCAACTATAGCTTTCCAATGAAATGTTTGTGTAAATACTTGTTAATCATTTCCTGCCAAACCAGTTGTTCAAATATCACAGATACTTTTAATTCTACACTTCTGGTCTCTCTTATTCAACTGCAATTTTCTTGAAAATAGATGTAAGGTATTTTTCATTTTTACATTTACTACAAAGACTAGAAGGTTGAAACTTATGCTCAGATAATATTTGCTAAATGAATGGAAACAGAAATGCTTTCCTAGTTTCTACAATAACATCTAAAATAATGAACACTTTTTACAGAAACTCCAAATCCATAAATAAATACCAGCAAAAAAGAAGTAAATTTGATTCATATTTTTAAGGGTTGGGGGCTGGAGCTTTGAATGAATATTATGTAAAATGACTAGAAAATCTTTCTGAATGAAATCGATGTGGTACTTTCTTTTTTGTTTGAATTAAAAAAAAATACTGCTTTTTTTTAAAGTGTCCAAAGCAGATTTCCTTTAAGTATTCTTGTATGTATCTGATTCATCTATTTTTTTCACAGGCAGCTCCAATTATTTCACCTCATCAGATGGTTTATATTACTGTATTTAAACCTTGGGCACTTTCTTTTCTAGCTACCTAGTGAGGCTATTACTTAAGAGCAGGTTTTTTAAGATTTCCCTAGATGTTAAGAATTCAAGCTAGAGCAGAATTTTAGGCATCCTAAAATTTCTTCCTTTCTCACACAGGTGAGTAGAGTTAATTCCCAATTTTGATTTTGATCAAAAATTCTTTTTTATTCTTCAGAAGGCCCTTGGTTTTGTTCCATTATGTAAAAATGGGACTTTAGTTTTTTTCCTGACACATTCTGTAAAAAAATGTGATTTATTTTTATTGCCAACAATTTTTTTTTCCTTTTTTTAGGCAAGCACTCCCAAAGTTGATATTTTCAAGATAACAAATGAGAAAGGTAGACATTAATTAGAGATAAAGAAAAAAAGAAATTACCCATGTACAACAAACTTAGAATTTGAGAAAATTTGAAGAAAAATTTCAAATATTTTCAGAATAAAATTAAGTTTCTAACCTGTTGACACAGATTATACATTCAGACCACAGTGTAGTAATTATTGTTTACCTTTTGTCCATTCAAGATTGCTTTATTAAGCCAATTATATCTTTAATACTTATTAGAAAATACAATTGGTAATATTTTTAAATAATTCACATAATTTTTATATTTCACCTATTCTTTTTGTTTCTATTTTATTATGTTGCTCATCTAGTTTCTGTGATTTGAAAGTCTTTTTCTGAAGGCATATGTAGCAATGAATTATATAAGGTGTGTGGATTTTGACTAGCTTGGCAAAAAATGAACCCAATTATTTCTGTTAACATTACAATGAAATATTCATCTAACCATTCTAATATTAATACACACACACACACACACACACACACACACACACACACACACACATATATATATATATATATATATATATATATAATATGTCCTTCCAATTCCAAGAAGCAAATATATCATTCCTTTTTTGCAAATAAAACTTTATCTACTTTCACTCAGCCCTAATATATATCATTAATCCAAAGCTATATTTCCCCTATAAAGAAACTGCTTATGATGAAGATCTTTGCTAAATTGTTTTCAGGACTAAGCCCAATTTGAGGTTCTTCTCTCCTTCCTTCTATCCCTCCCTCCCTGCCTTCCCTTTAATGGTATGTTCCTCCCTACTCTGGGTAATTAGGGTTAGTCTAAGTATATGCTCTTCCAACTTTATTTCATATTTGCCACAACTGGTTCCTATTTTACCTCTTGTTTTTGTGTGTAACCTATTCCACTAAATAAGTCTGCCCTTTTGCCATTGAGAATTTGTCACATGTTTATTTCAAACTAGGAATTGCTACTTTAACCTCATCAATACCTAGTTCCTCAGAATTACCACTAAAATTGAAGGAGGGATAAAGGAGCTAAGTGGCAGACCATATCCCAGACCTGTCTAAAGATATGTTAATCAATATCTCAAAAGGTTGTTTAAAGATACCCAGATGTTGGGGACTGGGCAATGCAGGAATGATAGAGTTCTTTCTTCCCAATCAATGTATAGGAAACAGGATAATCTGGAAATTATTTGATAATAGAGTTATCTAATAATAATTTCTTCCTGATGAAATACAAGATTTCCATTCCTGATGAAAGCTTGTAAAATTAATTAAACCATGAAATTTATTGCTCTTTGGAAATCTCTTCTTCACAAAAATCCAATTCTGATGCCTTATCAGGATGCATAGTAACTGAATATTTGAAGACTCTTCCAAGAGAATTAAATACTGCTAAGTTCTTTTTTTATATATTATTATTTTTTATTAATTATAGTTTTTATTTACCAGATATATGCATGGGTAATTTTATAGCATTGACAATTGCCAAACCTTTTGTTCTAATTTTACCCCTCCTCCCCCCACCCCACAGATGGCAGGTCAACCAATACATGTTAATTAAGTTAAAGTATAAATTAAATACAATATAGGTATACATGTCCAAACAGTTGTACAAAAAGAATTGGACTTTGAAATAGTGTACAATTAGCCTGTGAAGGAAATAAAAAATGCAGGTGGACAAAAATAGAGGGATTGATAATTCTATGTAGTGGTTCATAGTTATCTCCCAGAGTTCTTTCTCTGGGTGTAGCTGGTTCAATTCATTACTGCTCTATTGGAACTGATTTGGTGCATCTCATTGTTAAAGATGGCCACATCCATCAGAATTGATCATCATATAATATTATTGTTGAAGTGTATAATGATCTACTGGTCCTGCTCTTTTCACTCAGCATCAGTTCATGTAAGTCTCTCCAGGCTATTCTGAAATCATCCTGTTGGTCATTTTTTACAGAACAATAATATTCCATAATATTCATATACCACAAGTTATTCAGCCATTCTCCAATTGATAGTCATCCACTCAGTTTCCAGTTTCTGGCCACTACAAAGAGTTGCTGCCACAAACATTCTTGCGCATACAGGTCCCTTTCTCTTTTTTAAGATTTCTTTGGGGTATAACTCCATTAGTAACACTGCAGGAGGGTCAAAGGGTATGCACAATTTGATAACTTTTTGAGTATAGTTCCAAATTGCTCTCCCAAATGGCTAAATAATACTGCTAAGTTCTAATGAACTGAGGGGCTTTGAACATGGGTCAGGCAGCACTATTTGTTCCCTGAAGATGAGCTTAGCTAAAGTCAAGAAAATTCATCACCAGAATATTAACTACTTCTTGGCAAAGTTTTGCCCATGGTAATCTATAAAAGAGGCAAAAATACAAAACAAACAGCCCTCAGACTTATGTGATCTAGATTGAAGCAAAAGAATGATTAAAAAAAAATGGATGCACAAATAAATGACAAAACAAAAATAGAGAGACCAAGGAGTCATAAGAATAACACAATTATTAGCCATATTAACTTTTGGTAATTAGAACATGTGACCTTTGTTCAAAAACCAATGAGTTGATACACTATTCAAGAAAGTCAATTATATCCATATTGACATTCTTTCTATTTGAAGTCATATTGATGCAGGCAGCATAGTAATACTCAGTTCATTGTAAACATGTGAGAAATTCACAATGGCCATTCTCTTTGGAAAAGGGTAAATTTATTTAGGGAAATAGATTACAGACAAAAATAAGAGGTAAAATAGGCACCAAAAAGAATAAATATAACACAGACTATGGAAAAAGACAAGTTCTTTCAGAGGAATTCCCAATTGACCAGGAAAAAGGAAATGCGTCATGACTTGGGAGTAAGTCATTGACTGGCAAGTTAAGTTGACCAGAGTTAGCTAGAGTAAGCAGAAAGGTGCCATTAAAAAAGAAGGCAGTATGAGGGACAGAAAGAAACTCACTCATAATGGGCATATTTCTGGAGAGAAATGAACAAATATCTTCATCTTAAGCAGATTTTATTAAAGCTTTTATATTTTCAATTTTCAAATATATTATATATATATATGCATATGTATATATATATATATATGTTTATTTATTTATTTATTATATTTATAATATAAATTTATATTTTCAAAACACAGGCATAGTTTTCAATATTCAACCTTTCAAAATCTTGCATTTCATTTTTTTCTCCTCCCTTCTTCCCACCCTCTCCCCTAGATGACAAGTAATTATATATTAAACACGTGCAAATTTTCTATACATATTTTCACAATTATAATAATGCACAAGAAAAATCAGACCAAAAAGGGAAATATGAGGAAGAAAACAAAATGCAAGCAAACAACAAAATAGTGAAAATACTATTTTGTAACCCACAGTCAGACCCCACAGTCTCTCTCTCTGAGTGCAGATTGCTCTCTCTATCACAAGACCAATGGAACACATCTGAATCACCTTACTGTTGTTAAGAGCCATATCCATCAGAATTGATCATCCTATAAATTTGTTGTTGCTATGCATAATATTCTCTTGTTTCTACTCACTTCACAGAATCAGTTCAGGTAAACCAAACCCACATGTGAAAAATTTTAGCCTACTCCTCCATTGCACACATAGGCTGAATAGTAATTATTGTTCACATTAACCCAACCATACATCCTCAATATAACCATCTACATCATAGTCACACTAACCAAGTCTTTCTAAAATTATACAAGTGGATCTTTTATATGGGGAATTTATCCTTGGGGGTTTCTCAGGGAGACCAGAGATGTAAAGGAAGGAACTCAAAGGGAGAGGTCAGTGGCCAGATCTGGCAAGCCAGTTTTCAGACCTGCCTAATGATATGCTAATCAATATTTCAAAAGTTTGTTTGAAGATATCAAGGTTTGGGGATGGACAATGAGGGTTAATATAGTGTTCCTCTGTGAAGGTCCAGGCTAGCTCCTCTGAAGGGCTCAGAATCAGTTCTTGTCAGGATAAGCAAAAGTCCTTGCCCCACATTGGGCGCCAAATTGTGAAGGTCCTGTTGTCTCATCAATTATAATCCTTCTCTGGGAGAAGATCTCTTTTCTATATAATCTTTTCTCTAAGAGCAGGTTTCTTGGGAAGCTTCTGGAGCCTCCAACCAGACTCTCTCCTTCCAGACTGCCATCCCAACTCTATCCCAGACTAGAGACTTAACTCTTTGCCCGACTGCCCTCCTTTTTTATGCTAGCAGAGAATGGGCTAGTGAGAACTCAAAAGAGCTTGTGAGAAACATTTCAACCAATGAACTTCCTCCATCTAAACATGCTCCTTTAAACATGTAAACTCTTCTCAGAATTCCAAAGGTGTAAACCCCCTTTAAAGGCCTGAACCAAAGGTGTGAATTCTGAGCTAGAGAATTGTTTAGACAACCTGAGTTCTCACCTTGTAATCCTAACATTCCTCAAATCAAGATAGTCTGGAAAATTTAAGTTCCCATCAAGGTTGATTCAAAGGTTGCTATAAATGTTTTTAAAGATGCTAACTAGGTTGGAGACAAGATGGGAGAATTAACAATAGACTCTGATTTTACATTATTCTATGTGAACAAAATTTGGGTTTTTTCCTGACAAAGGAAGAAAGTAAATTACATCAATAAGAAGTTGTGAAATTGAAGTGGGAAAGAATGCTTAAATATTCTATTCAGAGAGACTATTAAAGAAGTGGAAAGAATCTGCCCCATTTCCTTCTCAAAGGCAATTGGAAAACTAATTTCCTTGTACTTGGTCATTTTGCCTTAAAAGCTTAAGCAAACATACCATCATCATGAAGGGTTTTTGCAATTTAACTCTCAGTACCTGAATTAATTGATGAAAAGAAAAAAGGAATGATTTATGGAGGCTTTAAGATAGTCTAAACTAAATGGCAAGTTGTTTGTTTTTACTTATTTATTTACTTTAGATACTCAAGGACTTTAATATAAAAATAAGTAATGGAAAGGATAGTAAAAATTATAAATTTCTTTCAGGAAACAAAAGTGATAAAAAAAATAAACATCATACACTACTTTCAGGCTTCTTTAAAACCAATATATGTCCAGGAAGAATGCAGTTGGGAGGCAGAGCAAAGATGGTGGAAAGGACACACACATTTCATTCTTACCTCTTCCCACTTCCCTCAAAGGAATTTAGCAAATCAAGCCTCTGAATTTGTTCTGGAATGGCAGATCCACTAGAACTGCCACCAGATGATAATTTTGAAACTCTCCAGAAAAGGTCTGTTTCAATTGGGCACGGAGGGAGGAAGGCCAAATACAAACAGGCTGAG
Organism: Sminthopsis crassicaudata; assembly: GCF_048593235.1. NCBI lineage: Eukaryota > Metazoa > Chordata > Mammalia > Dasyuromorphia > Dasyuridae > Sminthopsis > Sminthopsis crassicaudata. The sequence continues at coordinate 256,359,977 of NC_133617.1, read as the reverse complement.
CACAGATGCCCAATTAAGGCAGCACATACCCAGGGTGGTGAGGACTCTGTGTACCAGAAATCTATGGGGAGGAATATACAGCAGTGCTGGTTACTCTGCCCTGGTTGCAAGCCAGTACATCAGCAGAGAAGTTATAAAACATTCAACACTAAAACAAATAGTGAACCCCAAAATGCCAAAATTTCAGAGGTCCTAGCCACACCCACCCAACACCATAAAAGTCAGTAATCACTAACCCAATACAGTCACTGCCACTTGTAGAAGAAGCTCCCTTGCCCTAAAAACAGATCTTAACTTAAAAAAAAATGAGTAAAAAAAGCACAAAGAACCTTGACCATAAATAGTTTTTATGGGGAAGAGAATAGATTTCAAACCTTGAAGTGATTAAAAGCAGATCATCTCCAGATGAATTCCCAAAGGGTGATATAAATTGGTCCTCATCACACCAGTATCTCCTCAAAGAAATTTAATAGGATCTTAAAAGAGAGCTAGAAGAAAAAAGGCGAAAGGAAATGAACACTTTGCAAGAGGGTTGGGAAAATGTAACACAGAAATTATCTGAAGAACATTCTCTACAAAATAGGCTTAAAGAAATGGAAAAAGCATGTAACTCAGCAAAAAATAGATTTGACAAAATGGAAAAAAAATCTCTCCCAAAAAAAATTTAATAAAAAAAAATTAAAAGGTCAAAAAATATAATAAAAAAATTTAAAAGCTTAAAAAAAGAAAACAAAACAACTCCCTGAAAAACAGAATTTGTGAAATGAAAACAAACAAACAACAAAAAAAAACCCCAAAAAACCCCCATAAATCCAAACAACTGACTTAGAAATTCAACTGGACAAATACAAAAATAAGTTAAAAAGTAAATGAAGAAAATAAAAATCAAAATGGAAAAAATGGGCATGAAGAACTCAATGAGACATCAAGAATCAATCAAGCAAAACAAAACAAAAATAAAAAAGAAAAAAAAAATAGAATAAAATATAAAATACCTACTTGGGAAAACAACTGAACTGGAAAACAGGTCTAGGAGAGACAATCTAAGGATTATTGGACTTCCTGAAAACCATGATGAAAAAAAGAGCTTAGATACTATTTTTCAGGAGATTATCGAAGAATCATAAAAGCAGAAGGTAAAATAGCCATTGAAAGAATTCACCAATTACCTCCTGAAAGAGACCACCAAATTAAAACTCCAAGGAATATTGTGGGTAAATTTCATAACTATCAGGCCAAGGAAAAATTATTATAAGCAGGAAAAAAAAATCAAATACCGAAGAGACACAATAAGGATTAACCAGGACCTAGCAGCTTTACCTCAATGGATCAAAGGGCCTGAAATCTGATATTTTGACAGGCAAATGAACTTGGAATTCAATCAATAATAAACTATCCCTCTAAACTTAACCATTTCCTTCCAGGGAAGAAGATGGACATTCAGTGAAACAAGAGAATTCCATAAATCAGAGCTAAACAAAAAAGTTTACCTCCAAATATAGAACTCAAGAAAAACATAAAAAGGTAAAAAGAAAGTGATTCTTGAGAATTGTATTTCTGTTATGGATATACTTAGAGAGTGAATTGTATGTCTGTTATGGATATATAGAGAGAGTACTGTTATAAAAAAGAAACTAGAGGTGGAAAGGGGATTGCCCTAGGAAAAAAAAAAGGGGAAAGTGAAGATAAAATATGGGAAATTACACTGTATGAAGATACAAAGGAAATGTATTATATTTGAGGTAAAGAAGGGAGGAGGATGCAAATTGTGTGAATCTTACTCACAGCAGATTTGTCTCAAAGAGAAAATATTAAAATATATTTGGTTTCATAGAGAAACTTTCCTCACCTGATAGAAAAGTGGGAGGGGAAAGGAGAAAAGCAAGGGGTAGGCTAAATAGAAGGGAAAGCAGAAATAGTAGGGGAACTTATAAAAAAGGGGGAAGGACTAAAAAGGGGGAGGGCTGTTTGAAGCAAGTGGTCCTCATAAGTAAAATACTGGGAAGAGGGAAAAAGGAAAAGGAAAGAGAAAATTGTAATTTGGGGTTAATAAGATGGGAGGAAATGCAAAATTAGTAGTTTTAACTGTGAATGTGAGTGGGGTAAACTCTGCCATAGAGTGGAAACAGATAGCAGACTAGATTAAGAGCTACACCTTACAACTTACAATACATTGTTTACACGAAACACATTTAAATCAAAGTGATACAAACAGAATAAAGATGAAAGGCTGGAATAGAATCTATTATGTTTCATCTGAAATAAAATAAGCAAGGGTAGCCATCCTGATCTCAGATCAAGGAAAAACAAAAATTAATCTAATTAAAAGATATTAGGAAGAAAATTATATCTTGCTAAAGAGTACCAAAGATAATGAAGAAATATAAATACTAAACATATATGCACTGTGATATAACATCTAAATTTCTAAAGGAGAGGTTAAGAGAGCTGCAAGAAGAAGTAAACAGCAAAATTATAACAGTGGGAGATCTCAAACACACTTTCTCAGAACTAGATAAATCGAACCACAAAATAAATAAGAAAGAAGTTAGGGAGGTAAATACAATACTTAAAAGAAGATGTCATAGTTAGATATCATAGATCCTTGAGAAAATTGAATGAAGACAGAAAGGAATACACTTTCAGGTGTACACTTTCAGGTTCAGGGAACCTGTACATAAATTGAACATATCTTAGTATATAAAGACCATATGTCAACCATATGATAATCATTATCTCATCAATTCTACTGAGTTAACACCTTGTTTCAAGTATACATCTTTCAAGTATATTTCTCCAAAGTCTCAGCCCTATATACAACATATTTGAGAATTTTGGTTTTTAATCAAGTCTGCTATCTGCTTCCACTTTTTTTGGAAAGTTCATCCCATTCTTTCACCATTAGAACAACTAATTCTGTATTTCCTGCTATCTTATTTTCCCAAATTATGCTTTTCTCTTTTCTTTCCCCCTTTCCCTCCTCTGAAGTATTTTGGTTTTTATCACCATTTCCTTCAAGCAGCACTCCCCCTTTATAATGCCTTCTTATACCTTTCTCCTAATATTTCTGTTACCTTTTGCTTTCCCCTTTTCTCTTTCCCATAAGTTCAGACAAGTTTCTCTTGGAAATCAATTATGTCTTCTTTGAGCCAAATCTGATGAGAGAAAGAGTCACACAATGTTCATCCCACTCCTTTATTTCCATAAATTATAATAGGTTTTCTTTAACTCTTCATGAGATGTAATTTCTCTCACTTTACCTCTATTTTCCCCTTTTCCCAGTACGATCCCCTTTCCACATTGTGTTTCTTTTATATATTATGACAGTAAAATCAAATTAAACCTACACTCTATATGTATACCCATAACAGAGATATAGTTCTCAAGATTTCTTTCCTTTTTTAATTTTTATGCTTCTCTTCAGTTCTATATTTGCAGATAAAATGATTTTTTGGGGGGGTCAGCTCTGGTCATTTCATCAGAAATAAATGAAATTCACCTATATCACTAAATGTTCATCTTCTTCCCTGAAAGATAATAATACTCAATTTACCTGGACAATTTATTCTTGGAGGCATTCTAAGTTCCTTTGCCTTTCAGAATATCAGATTCCATGCCCCTTAATTCTTTAAAATGGAAGATGCTAGGTCCTGGGTAATCCTGATTGTGGCTACTCAATATTTGAATTGTTTCTTTCTGCCTTACCGCAATATTTTTTCCTTGGTACAATAGTTCTGAAATTTAGCTAAAATAATCCTTGGAGTTTTAATTTTGGGGGTCTCTTTCAGGAGGTATTTAGTGAATGTTTTTTTTATTAATTTTATAATTATAATATATTTTTGACAGTACATATGCATAGGTAATTTTTTTTTTTGTTTTTACAACATTATCCCTTTATTCCCCTTCTTCCCTCCACCACTTCCCCTAGATGGCAGGCATTCCCATACATATTAAATATCTTATAGTTTATGCTTAGTACAATATATAAGTGCAGTACTGAATTTTGTTGTTCTTGTTGCAAAGGTAGAATTGTATTCAGAAGGTAAAAATAATCTGGGAAGAAAAACAAACAAACAAAAAATGCTCACTGTTTCCACTCATTTCCCAGTGTTCCTTTTCTGGGTGTAGCTGATTCTGTCCATCATTGATCAATTGGAATTGGATTAGCTCTTCTCTATGTTGAAGATATCGACTTCCATCAAAATACTTCCTCATACAGAATCATTGTCAAAGTGTATAATGATTTCCTAGTTCTGCTCGCTTCACTCAGCATTAGTTGATGTAAGTCTCTCCAAGCCTCTCTGTATTCATTCTGTTGGTCATTTCTTAAAGAACAATAACATTCCATAACATTCATATACCATAATTTACCCAACCATTCTCCAATTGATGGACATGCATTCATTTTCCAGTATGAAAAGGGCTGCCCCAAACATTTTGGCACATACAGGTCCCTTTCCCTTTTTTAGTATTTCCTTGGGATATAAGCCCAGTAGTAGCACTGCTGGGTCAAAGGGTATACATATTTTGATAACTTTTTGGGCATAATTCCAGATTGCTCTCCAGAATGGCTGGATTCTTTCACAACTCCACCAGCAATGTACTAGTGTCCCAGTTTTCCCACATCCCCTCCAACATTCATCATTATTTGTTCTGTCATCTCAGCCAATCTGACAGGTGTGTAGTGGTATCTCAGAGTTATCTTAATTTGCATTTCTCTGATCAGTAGTGATTTGGAACACTCTTTCATGTGAGTAGAAATAGTTTCAATTTCATCATCTGAAAATTGTCTCTTCATATCCTATGACCATTTTTCAATTGGAGAATGGCTTGATTCCTTATAAATTAAAGTCAATTCTCTGTATATTTTGGAGATGAGGCACTTATCAGAACATTTAACTGTAAAAATGTTTTCCCAATTTGTTACTTCCCTTCCAATATTGTTTGCATTAGTTTTGTTTGTACAGAAACTTTTTAATTTGGTGTAATCAAAATTTTCTATCTTGTGATCAATAATGATCTCTAGTTCTCCTTTAGACACAATTTCCTTCCTCCTCCACAACTCTGAGAGGTAAACTATCCTATGTTCCTCTAATTTATTTATGATTTCGTTCTTTATACCTAAATCTTGGACCCATTTTGATCTTATCATAGTATGTGGTGTTAAATGTGGGTCCATGCCTAGTTTCTGCCATACTAATTTCCAGTTTTCCCAGCATTTTTTGTCAAATAATGAATTCTTATCCCAAAAGTTGGGATCTTTGGGTTTGTCAAACACTAGATTGCTATTTTTATTCACTATCTTGCCCTGTGAACTTAACCCATTCCACTGATCAACTAGTCTATTTCTTAGCCAATACCAAATGGTTTTGGTGACTGCTTCTTTATAATATAGTTCTAGATCAGGTACAGCTAGGCCACCTTCATTTAATTTTTTTTTTCATTACTTCCCTTGAAATTCTCAACCTTTTGTTCTTCCATATGAATTCTGTTGTTATTTTTTCTAGATCATTAAAATAGTTTCTTGGGAGTCTGATTGGTATAGCACTGAATAAATAGATTAGTTTAGGGAGTATTGTCATCTTAATTATATTCGCTTGGCCTATCCAAGAGCACTTAATGTCTTTCCAAATACTTAAATCTGACTTTATTTTTGTTGCAAGTGTTTTGTAATTTTGCTCATATAATTCCTGAGTTTCCTTTGGTAGGTATATTCCCAAATATTTTATACTATCCACAGTTATTTTGAATGGAATTTCTCTTTGTATCTCTTGCTGTTGGATTGTGTTGGTAATATATAAGAATGCTGAGGATTTATGTGGATTTATTTTGTATCCTGCTACTTTGCTAAAATTCTGAATTATTTCTAATAGCTTTTTAGCAGAGTCTTTGGGGTTCTCTAAGTATACTGTCATGTCATCTGCAAAGAGTAATAGTTTGATTTCCTCATTTCCTACTCTAATTCTTTGAATCTCTTCTCGGCTCTTATTGCCAAGGCTAGCGTTTCTATTACTATTGAATAGTAATGGTGATAGTGGGCAACCTTGTTTCACTCCTGATCTTACAGGGAAAGGTTCCAGTTTATTGCCATTACATATGATGTTTACTGATGGTTTTAAATATATGCTCCTTGTTATTTTAAGGAATAGTCCATTTATTCCTATATACTCAAGCATTTTTAGTAGGAATGGATGTTGGATTTTATCAAATGCTTTTTTCTGCATCTATTGATTTGATCATATAGTTTTTATTAATTTGATCATTAATATGGTCAATTATACTAATAGTTTTCCTATTATTAAATCAGCCCTGCATTCCTGGTACAAATCTTACTTTATCATAATGTATTATCTTGGGAATCATTTTCTGAAGTCTTTTTACTAATATCTTATTTAAGATTTTAGCATCAATATTCATTAAGGAGATAGGTCTATAATTTTCTTCTCAGTTTTCAATCGACCTGGTTTAGGTATCAGTACCATGTCTGTGTCATAAAAGGAATTTGGAAGGACTCCTTCATCTCCTACTTTTTCAAATAGTTTATATAGCATTGGGGCTAATTGTTCTTTAAATGTTTGGTAGAATTCACATGTAAATCCATCTGGTCCTGGGGATTTTTTCTTAGGGAGTTGTATAATAGCTTATTTTATTTCTTTTTCTGAGATGGGACTATTTAGACTCTTTACTTCTTCCTCTGTTAATATGGGCAAACTATATTTTTGAAGGTATTCTTCCCTTTTATTTAAGTTATCGAATTTATTGGCATAAAGTTGAGCAAAGTAGCTCCTAACAATTGTTCTAATTTCCTCTTCATTAGTGGTGAGTTCTCCCTTTTCATTTTCAAGACTAACAATTTGTTTTTTCTCTTTCTTTTTTTAATCAGATTTACTAAGGGTTTTTCTATGTTGTTGGTTTTTTCATAGAACCAACTCTTAGTTTTATTAATTAATTCAATAGTATTTTTACTTTCAATTTTATCAATCTCACCTTTTATTTTTAGAATTTCAAGTTTCCTGTTTGTCTGGGGTTTTTTAATTTGTTCCTTTTCTAGAAATTTTAGTTATAAGCACAATTTGTTCACCCTCCCTTTCTCTATTTTATGCAAGTAGGCCTCTAGAGATATAAAACTTCACCTTATTACTACCTTGGCTGTATCCCACACATTTTGGTATGATGTCTTATTATTTTCACTTTCTCGGGTGAATTTATTCATTATGTCTATGATTTGCTGTTTTACCTAATCATTCTTTAGTATAAAAGTATTTAATTTCCAATTATTTTTGGTCTATTTTCCCCTGGCTTTTTATTAAATGTAATTTTAATTGCATTGTGATCTGAAAATTGCATTTCAGTTAACTTTTTTTACTTCTTTTTTTGTATTTGACCAATTAAATTTTTATTTTTATTTTTTTTAAATGATAACTTTTTTGTTAACAGAATATATGCCTGGGTAATTTTTTACAACATTATCCCTTGCACTCACTTCTGTTCTGACTTTTCCTTTCCCTCCCTCTACCCCCTCCCCTAGATGGCAAATATTCTTATACAGGTTAAATATGTTATAGTATATCCTAGATACAATATATGTGTGCAGAACCAAACAGTTCTCTTGTTGCACAGGGAAAATTAGATTCAGAAGTTAAAAATAACCTGGGAAGAAAAACAAAAATGCAAACAGTTTACACTAATTTCCCAGTGTTCCTTTTCTGAGTTTAGCTGATTCTGTCCATCATTGATCAATTGGAACTGAATTAGATCTTCTCTTTATTGAAGATATCCACTTCCATCAGAATACTTCCTCATACAATATCACTGTTGAAGTGTATAATGATTTAATAATGGTTCCACCCATTTCACTTAGCATCAGTTCATGTAAGTCTCTCTAAGCCTCTCTGTATTCATCCTGTTGGCCATTTCTTACAGAATAATATTCCATAACATTCATATACAACAATTTACCCAACCATTCTCCAATGTATGTGCATTAATTAATTTTCCAGTTTCTAGCCACTACAAAAAGGGCTGCCACAAAAATTTTGGCACTTACGTGTCCCTTTCCCTTCTTTAGTATTTCTTTGGGATATAAGCCCAGTAGTAGCACTTCTGGATCACAGGGTATATATAGTTTGATAACTTTTTGGGCATAATTCCAGATTGATCTTCAGGAATGGCTGGATTTGTTCACAACTCCAGCAACAATGCATCAGGGTCCCAGTTTTCCCACATCCCCTCCAGCATTCATCATTTTTTTTTTCCTGTCATTTTAGCTATCAATTGAATTTTTAAAGGAGTTGTTTTGTTCTATGGATTTTTTCCATTTCACATTTTTTTATGGAGTTGTTTTCTTTTTCCATTTTGTCCTATATATGTATTTAAGGAGTTATATGATTTTTTTTTCAATTTCACTAAATCTATTTTGTAAGGAATTTCCTTCAGAAAATTTGTTTCCTTTATATAAACCCTCTTACAAAATTCTTCTTTTCTTTCTTCATTTTTCTTCTAGCTGTCTTTTAAGAGTCCTTTAAATTTCTTCCAAAAGAGCCTTGTGAGATCATCATTTAGGGCTTCATCTAGAGATGATCTGCTTTTAGTGACCTCAGAATTTGAAATCTGTTCTCTTTCACCATACAAACTATCTATGGTCAGAATTCTTTTTGCTTTTTTGATCTCTTCTTTTTTAAAGTTGAGGTCTCTTTTAAAGGCAAGGGGAAGATTGTCCAAGCTTCCTCTACTTGCAGTTGTGGCTGCATTGGGTCATTAATGACTAACTTCTGGTGCTGGGTGGGTATGACCAAGTCCTGTGAATTGCTGGTGTTTGGATGTTCACTATTTGCCTTTTGTATTTGTGTTGGATGTCTTATAACTAGTCTGTTGATTTACTGGCTTGCAATCTGGGCAGAGTAGCCAACACTACTGTAGATTCCTCTCAGTATATTTCCAGCAAGAGCAGCCCACACTACCCCAGGATTGTGCACTGTCTCCACTCAGCATCTGGCTTGGGCGACCTGTGCTGAACCCGCCTCCCTCCATGCCCAATTGAAAGACCTTTTCTCGAGAGCTTTAAATTATTTTCTGCTAGTAGTTTATTACACTCAAAATATTCGTGGCATCTGTCACTCCAAAAGCAGTTTAGAGACTGGATTCTTTGTTAAGGTGAGGGTCATGCAGAGAGCTCAGAAAAAAAAAATATATATATATATATCTCCTCTCTACCATCTTGGCTCCCTCCCCAATTACTACAATAAAATAAAACGAAAAATTCTTTGGAATGACAAAGCGCTGGCTGCTCCAACAGCAAAAATAAATTAATTTTTCTCCCAGGAGAAATTGTTGGCTACATGAGGATTGTCATGTCTTGGCTGTATTTGTGAACTTCTCTGAGTTATAAGCTTCTTAGCCATTTTTGCCTATGTAAAATATTTCTCCATGGGATGGTTTACCTCTCGGATTAGTGGAGTAGGAAGGAGCTTATATGCAAGGGAGAACTAGAGACCATTATTGATCACAAAATAGAAAATTTTGATTACACCAAATTAAAAAGTTTCTGCACAAACAAAACTAATGCAAACAAGATTAGAAGGGAAGTAACAAATTGGGAAAACATTTTTACAGTTAAATGTTCTGATAAGTGCCTCATCTCCAAAACATACAGAGAATTGACTTTAATTTATAAGAAATCAATCCATTCTCCAATTGATAAATGGTCAAAGGATATGAACAGACAATTTTCAGATGATGAAAGTAAAACTATTTCCACTCATATGAAAGAGTGTTTCAAATCACTATTGATCAGAGAAATGCAAATTAAGACAACTCTGAGATATCATTATACACCTGTCAGATTGGCTAAGATGACAGGAACAAATAATGATGAATGTTGGAGGGGCTGTGGGAAAACTGGGACACTGATGCATTGTTGGTGGAGTTGTGAAAGAATCCAACCATTCTGGAGAGCAATCTGGAATTTTGCCCCAAAAGTTATCAAAATGTGCATACCCTTTGACCCAGCAGTGCTACTACTGGGCTTATATCCCAGAGAAATACTAAAAAAGGGAAAGGGACCTGTATGTGCCAAAATGTTTGGGGCAGCCCTTTTCATAGTGGCTAGAAACTGGAAAATGAATGCGTGTCCATCAATTGGAGAATGGTTGGGTAAATTATGGTATATGAATGTTATGGAATGTTATTGTTCTTTAAGAAATGACCAACAGGAGGAATACAGAGAGGCTTGGAGAGACTTACATCAACTGATGCTGAGTAAAACGAGCAGAACTAGGGGATCATTATACACTTCAACAATAATACTGTATGAGGTTGTATTCTAATGGAAGTGGATATCTTCAACATAGAGAAGAGCTAATCGAATTCCAATTGATCACTGATCATACACAATTGTGCAATGTTCTGCACCAGTTTCTTTATTCAAACATATATGGTTTCTGTCATATGGGAACTAAGTTTTGGGATTATATATATTTTTTTTATTTTAAAATTAATTAATTAGCTTAAACAAATACAAATTAGAAAAAGAAAAAAAATCACCATGTGCACAGCGGAACATATGAGAGGATTCAAAATGTAAATTAACAAATGTCCATTTCAAGAAAGCCCATAAAATATTTATTATATTGTGAAATAATATAATGTAATGTAATAAATATTACAAATTTTGTTTAGAGCTACACATATTTTCTTTGCCTCTGTTTAGGTTTTCTTTTATTCTCTGCTGTGTACTTTTTACTTCATCATTCCCTCCTTTTCTTCTCTTCCTCAAAGAAGACTACAATTAAATGTAAATATATTTATATATACATGTTTATTATACATATGTACATATATATATATATACACCTACATATACAAAAATATCTATAATACTACACACACAAACACACACACAAACACATACATATATATATATATATATATATATATATATATACACACAATCATAAACATCAATTTGAGACTGTACAATGCTGGGTTGTCCTCTGTTTTTCTGAAGGTCAATAATGCCTTCCTTCTTAGATCCAAGTCTTTACATATTTTGTTCTAAATTAATCAACTCATCATTTTCTATACACAGCAATATTCTCACCTTATAATGTCTAGTTACTTTAAAAAGTCTGAAACAAAATTGATTAATATGGGTGACACATATTATATTTTTAAATTTTTTTCTTTTGATTGAATGTATTTTCATTTTAACTTTTTTTTTCTGAGATCAATGATTACCACCCCTGATTTTATATTTTAAATAAATTCTACTCCCTATCTTTATTGTTATTTGTGTGTATCTCTTTTTCTTATCCCTGCTGACTCCTGTTTTACTTCTACCCATTATCTTTTCTATTACTTTACTTACCCCCTTGCAAGCATTCCTCTTATCCTCTTTCCCTATCCTTATCTCATTCCTATTAATCTTTATACCTTGTACCATTTCTGTTAATCTACATACTCTTCTATAACCCATATACTATTCCCTCACCCTTTTATTTCTTTATACATTTTAAAACTTTTATTCCCTTTTAAATGTATGTGGTATTCTCTCTTTAACTCTCATCTGATGTGAATAGGATTCCCTCTAAAAATCCCTCCCTTATTCTTTTCTTCCTCCCTTCCTCTCCTCTCACCCTCATTATTTTTTTTCCTAATTAGAACACTTATACATACATACATACATATATATATATATCATTATGTATATATCATCTATCTATCTATCTATCTATCTATCTATCTATCTATCTATCTATCTATATATCATTATGTATGTGTAGGTATATATGTTTATGTGGATATGTGGAGAGAGAGAGAGATTCCCTTTTTAACCCATTTCCACTGAGAGTATAGTTTTAGAACTACTAGCCCTCTTCCACCACCTAGCTCCTCTGGGTTTCCTACATGGTTTTGCTTTTTAGAATCACATCATATTCACCTCTTCTTCAATCTTTGTTTTGAACTACCCAATTACTAGTGACAAACATATGGTTTACATTTTCACATCTAAAACAAACCCTTTTCCTTAATGTAGTCCTTGAAATTATTCTTTGATGTTTGCTATATTTTTCTCTTTGATCTTATATGTGAACTTTTCTATTCAGTTCAGAACTTTTTGAAACAAAATCTTGAAAATCTAACAATTCATTGAATGACCAATTTTTTGTTTGTTTGTTTGTTTGTTTTGGATTATACTCAACTTTGCTGTGTATAATATTTTTGGCCACAACCTCAATTGTTTTGCTTTTCAATTTATGGTGTTCCAAGTCCTGCAATTTTAATGGGTCACTGCTATGTCTTGTGTGGTTTTGATTGTGACTCTGCCATATTTGAGTTGTTATTTTCTCATTGCTAATAATATTTCTCCTTGACCTGAGAGTTTCACAATTTGGCTATGAAGTTCCTGCAGGTTTTCCATTTAGGATTTCTTTCAGATGTTGATTGTTGTTGTTGTTGTTTTGCTATTTCTGCTTTCCATTTTCATTTTAACACTTTGGAATAAATTTCTTTATTTCTCATGCTATTGTATCAAGATTATTATTCTTTTTTTTTATTTTATCTTTCAGGTAGTCTGATCATTCTTAAGTTTTCTCTTCTGGAGATGTACTCCAGATCATTATTTTTTTTTTAATGACACATCTCACATTATCTTCTATTTTTTTTTCATTATTTATATTTTGTTTTTATTATTTCTTGGTATTTTATAACTTCACTAAAATCCCCGTTCCCAATTTTAGTTTTTAAGGAGTCTTTTCTTCCTTAGGAGGATTCTGGACCTCCTTTTTAATTTGGTTAACTTGCTTTTCATAGTCTCCTTACTTCTCCTTTTTTTTTTTTTTTAATTTCTTTAGTTTCTCTCATTTAATTTTTAAATTCTTTTTTGAGTTCTATGAATTCTTTTTGGGCCATGTGATCATTTGATGTTACTTTTTGGGATAGGAGAACCTTTTTTCTTTCTTTTTTTTACTTCAGTATCCTCCTCTGAGTATGAATCCCAATCTTCTCTATTTTCATCATAACTTTTATACTTGGGTTATTTGTCCTTTTCTGCTCATCTTTTTGGTGGGGAAAGAGTAGCAGATTTTTGGTGTAAGCATCTGTAGTCCTAGGGTATGAGGGATGGTGTCTCTGACTACAGGTACTCCTTTAGTTTTTCCTTCTAGGCTGGAATGGAAACCAAGAATTCTGCCCTCCTGAAATGACCATAGGCAGTTTCTGCACTCCATGGGCATGTTTTTGTTCCCTTTCACCCAATTGTACATCTCAGCAGCACAACTCAGCCTTATTTCCCTTATCAGCACAGGTTTGCTCAATTTTCTCTGACTCATACTAGATGCCACATTTCTCACTCTGGGAGAGTGACTAGGGCATAGCTTACCTCAAACTCAAGGAGCCCTCCCTCCCTCCCCCCCCCCCCCCCCCTCCCTATTTTAAGGGATTTATTCTTCAGATGTTTACATTACACAGGGGCCAACACTTAATTCTGGTGCTTTTTTTTTTTTTTTTTTTTTTTTAGATCTCCAGGTTTACTGGGAGGAATAATGTTCTGTCCAATTTTTATTTGTTTTTACCCCTCTATTTTTACTCCATATCCATTTTTATTCTTATTTGTTTGGGAGATTGAGAGAGCTTGGAATTGTCTGACCTACCCTGCCATTTCCTCATATACCCTGTGAGCACTTTTCCTACTAATGAAAATTATCTCTGTTCTAAGTACTCTTTGCCTTTCTAAAAAGATCTTTAGTTCCTAGGGCAAAAAATAAGTCATCAGTTTCATGTTGAGACTTTCCAAACAAAGTTATCTTGATTTCCAAAGGGCAGGCATAATTTATGTCAACAAGTCAAATGAATAAGCATTTATTAAGTGTTTACAATGTACCAGGCATCATACTCAGATCTACACAGACCAAGTATTAGTTGTGCTCATAAAGCATTCATATCCTAATAGGGCAGATAAGGTGAAAACAACTACCTATATACAAAATATAAATGTGGTAAATTGGAGATAATCATAAAGGGAAAGTACCATACCTATATTTTTTTCAGTTTGGTAGTACCTACTAGTGCTCATGCTTCATTGGCACAACTTAAATAATTCAAGTTGTTTTCACATCTGCTCTTTTTCACTCATCAATATTATATGAAGTGATGTGAACTTTGCATAAGTGTTTATATACAAATAATTCTTATACAATTTTTATGCTCTGAAGTCATAAGTAATAAATATGTAGTAGGTAATGTAATTACAGTTTACTTCCATCACTCTATCTCTCCCTAATAAACTGTGGTTATGTCATGACTTCAGATTCAACTTGAACAAAACAGTAGAAGGGAGAAGTAAACTAGAAAGCAGCTAGTGAAAAATTTGTAAGTCAATGTAGAATGACAGCTGATGCCAAGACTGATAGAAATAAGTTATTAGATCACATACAGAAAAGAAAGCGAGTCAGATACATGGAGAATCAGCTACAAGTCAGGTTAGCAACAAGGCAGAGAGCAAAGAAAAACATCAGGGAGATTCCCTTTCATAACAGTCATCCCTAGAAAAAAGCTTAGTTCCTGAAAAGCAGAACATGTCTCTTTTGTTTTTTGCACCCTGATGCCTTGCATGGTGGTTAATAGTATGGGCCTTAATAAATAGTTATTAATAGTTATAAAAGTTCGTGTTTATGAGGAAGACTTGTTTTTCCCTTGTTTTTAAAATATGTTTGAAATAGCTCATTGAAAAGTTTTATCTGCTCTTAATAAGCAGTTAAATATATATTTTTTTTACTTTTCACAATTCCCCCAAAGAGATGTGATGATATAATTTATTTTTATCCTTGACATCTGAAACCTGATTTAATAGAATTATAGGATATGACATTATTTACACTCATATCTTTTTAGTTATTTATTTTTTTCTACAAAAATAAGGTTCATAAATTTTTATTTCCTTTTAAGATTAATTGGGTACGAGTGATTAACTAATCAATACTTCCTAAGTAGTTATACAAGTATAATGTGTAATCAACTCTAGCCACTTTGTATGCAATTTGAGCCATATTTTCCAAAGTCATTTTAGAAATTTCGAAATATGTACATTTTAAATTTAGCATATATTGAATATTATCATCATCTTCTTATTCTGGCTATGTTTATGTTAGTAGAATCTTGAGGAAATATTTCAATTTTCTGGAAAAGAGTATTTAAAAGGAGATTGTTATTTGAAATTTCATTTCCATTAAAATTTTAATACTTGTGATGTCATCTCAAGATTTCTGTTCTAACCATGAATAATAAATTTATGCTAGAATTGATCAATTTAAATTCAAAAATTAAATGAAAGGATTGGTGACATGTAAAAGTTGATTCATCACACTGAAGTGTCAAAGAAGAATAACTATATGGTGAAAATTCCTAGTCTTCCTATGTTAAATAAATTACATACAGATATATGCAGAATTATTTTCAAGATCTCATCATGAATTTACATTACATTCATTCTTTTTTGTGTGTTGTAATTCTATCTTCCTCTAAGAATGATTACATGGGATTAATTTTTAAATTCCCTCCAAGCTCAATTTTATTATTTTGTACTTTAATAGATTTGTCTTATTTATCCATACCCATGTACTTATCGTGAGATTTGGTTGATATTCCTCTTTGCGTAAAACAGTGAAATTAGAGGTAAAAGAGATTTTATTTTATTTTTTTATTAATTTTTTAATTATAACATTTGTAAAAGACATATTAAAGAGGCCACTTAATCTAATATTTTTTTTACATATGAGAAATTGGAACTTCAAAAAGATAATATTATTTGCTCAGGGACAAATGATGTTTCAGAGACAGCATTGGAATCCATAATCTCTGATTCTAAAGTATAAAATCTCTTCATGGAATCTTACTATCCTTTGAAGTTACAAAAACCCAAACTAGATGTAATGTATTTAACACACATAACAAATTATTTTGTAAATGTGAAACTTAGAAATATTCCAGTACACAAAGGATTGACAATGAAAAACCTCATAATTTCCTGAGTGCTACAAGAACCCAATAGTAAGAAAAAGTTAAAACTGATATTTAAAAGTATAGTCATGAGACTGGGTAAGATATTTTCTTTTTTTTTTTTTTACTTAATAATTTTTATTATATATATATTTTTATAATATTATCCCTTGTATTCATTTTTCCAAATTATCCCCCCCTCCCTCTATTCCCTCCCCCCAATGACAGGCAATCCCATACATTTTACATGTGTTACAATATAGTCTAGGTACAATACATGTGTGTGAATATC
This sequence comes from Sminthopsis crassicaudata, assembly GCF_048593235.1. Taxonomy (NCBI): domain Eukaryota; kingdom Metazoa; phylum Chordata; class Mammalia; order Dasyuromorphia; family Dasyuridae; genus Sminthopsis; species Sminthopsis crassicaudata. Next base: position 256,343,692 of record NC_133617.1, on the reverse strand, counting down.
ATTTTCTTGTTGCACAATAAACATTAGATTCCGAAGGTACATGCAACCTGGGCAGACAGATATTAGTGCTAACAATTTACATTCACTTCCCAGTGTTTCTTCTCTGGGTGTAGCTACCTCTGTCCATCATTGATCAACTGGAAGTGAGTTGGTTTTTCTTTATGTTGAAGATTTCCACTTCCATCAGAATACATCCTCATACAGTATTGTTGTTGAAGTGTACAGTGATCTTCTGGTTCTGCTCATTTCACTCAGCATCAGTTGATTTAAGTCTCTCCAGGCCTCTCTGTATTCCTCCTGCTGGTCATTTCTTACAGAGCAATAATATTCCATAACCTTCATATACCATAATTTACCCAACCATTCTCCAATGGATGGACATCCATTCATCTTCCAGTTTCTAGCTACTACAAAAAGAGCTGCCACAAACATTTTGGCACATATATGTCTCTTTCCGCTCTTTAGTATTTCTTTGGGATATAATCCCAGTAGTAGCGCTGCTGGGTCAAAGGGTATGCACAGTTTGATAACTTTTTGGGCATAATTCCAGATTGCTCTCCAGAATGGCTGGATTCTTTGCAACTCCACCAGTAATGTATTAGTGTCCCAGTTTCCCCACATCCCCTCCAACATTCATCATTATTTGTTCCTGTCATCTTAGCCAATCTCACAGGTGTGTAGTGGTATCTCAGAGTTGTCTTAATTTGCATTTCTCTGATCAATAATGATTTGGAACACTCTTTCATGTGAGTGGATATAGTTTCAATTTCTTCCTCTGAGAATTGTCTGTTCATATCCTTTGACCATTTATCAATTGGAGAATGGTTCGGTTTCTTATAAATTAGGGTCAGTTCTCTATATATTTTGGAAATGAGACCTTTGTCAGAACCTTTGTTTTTAAAAATATTTTCCCAATTTGTTACTTCCCTTCTAATCTTGTTTGCATTAGTATTGTTTGTACAGAAACTTTTTAGTTTGATGTAATCAAAATCTTCTATTTTGTGATCAATAATGATCTCTAGTTCTCCTCTGGTCATAAATTCCTTCCTCCTCCACAAGTCTGAGAGGTAGACTATCCTCTGTTCCTCTAATCTATTTATGATCTCATTCTTTATGCCTAAATCATGGACCCATTTTGATCTTATCTTGGTATATGGTGTTAAGTGTGGATCCATATCTAATTTCTGCCATACTAATTTCCAGTTTTCCCAACAGTTTTTTCCGAATAATGAATTTTTATCCCTAATGTTGGTATCTTTGGGTTTGTCAAACATTAGGTTGCTATATATGTACCCTTTTTTGTCCTTTGTATCTAATCTGTTCCACTGATCTACCGGTCTATTTCTTAGCCAATACCAAATGGTTTTGGTGACTGCTGCTATATAATATAGCTTTAGATCAGGTACACTTAGACCACCTTCCTCTGAGTTTTTTTTCATTAGTTCCCTTGCAATTCTCGACCTTTTATTCTTCCATATGAATTTTGTTGTTATTTTTTCTAGGTCATTGAAATAGTTTCTTGGGAGTCTGATTGGTATAGCACTAAATAAATAGATTAGTTTGGGGAGTATTGTCATCTTTATTATATTCGCTCAGCCTATCCAAGAGCACTGAATGTCTTTCCAATTATTTAAATCTGATTTTATTTTTGTGGCAAGTGTTTTGTAATTTTTCTCATATAATTCCTGACTTTTCTTTGGTAGATGGATTCCCAAATACTTTATACTCTCAACATTTGTTTGGAATGGAATTTCTCTTTGTATCTCTTGCTGTTGCATTTTGTTAAGTGATATATAAAAATGCCGAGGATTTATGTGGATTTATTTTGTATCCTGCCAATTTGCTGAAATTTTGAATTATTTCTAGTAGCTTTTTAGCAGAGTCTTTGGGGTTCTCTAAGTATACCATCATGTCATCTGCAAAAAGTGATAGTTTAATTTCCTCATTTCCTACTCTAATTCCTTGAATCTCTTTCTCGGCTCTTATTGCTGAGGCTAGCGTTTCTAGTACTATATTGAATAGTAATGGTGATAGTGGGCAACCTTGTTTCACTCCTGATCTTACTGGGAAAGGTTGCAGTTTATTTCTATTGCATATTATGCTTACTGAAGGTCTTAAATATATGCTCCTGATTATTCTAAGGAATAGTCCATTTATTCCTATACTCTCAAGAGTTTTTAGTAGGAATGGATGTTGGATTTTGTCAAATGCTTTTTCTGCATCTATTGAGATGATCATATGGTTCTTATTAATTTGATTATTAATATGGTCAATTATATTAATAGTTTTCCTAATATTAAACCAGCCCTGCATTCCTGGAATAAATCCTACTTAATCATAGTGTATTATCCTGGAGATGATTTTCTGAAGTCTTTTTGCTAATATCTTATTTAAGATTTTAGCATCAATATTCATTAAGGAGATTGGTCTATAATTTTCTTTCTCAGTTTTCGATCTACCTGGTTTAGGTATCAGTACCATGTCTGTGTCATAAAAGGAGTTTTGTAGGACTCCTTCATCCCCTATTTTTTCAAATAATTTATATAACATTGGGGCTAATTGTTCTTTAAATGTTTAGTAGAATTCACATGTGAATCCATCAGGCCCTGGGGATTTTTTCCTGGGGAGTTGATTAATAGCTTGTTCTATTTCTTTTTCTGAAATGGGACTATTTAAGCAATTTATCTCCTCCTCTGTTAATCTAGGGAGCCTATATTTTTGGAGGAAGTCATCCATTTCACTTAAGTTATCAAATTTATTGGCATAAAGTTGGGCAAAGTAACTCCTTATTATTTCTCTAATTTCCTCTTCATTGGTGGAAAGATCCCCCTTTTCATTTGTAAGACTATCAAATTGATTTTCCTCTTTCTTTTTTTTGATCAAATTTACCAAAGGTTTATCTATTTTATTGGCTTTTTCATAAAACCAACTCTTGGTTTTATTTATTAATTCAATAGTTTTTTTACTTTCAATATTATTGATTTCTTCTTTTAATTTTTGTATTTCAAGTTTAATTTTTGGTTGGGGGTAGGTTAAGATATTTTCATGAGACTAGGTAAGATATTTCTTTGGAATATTATGAATTCATTCCTATTAGGAAAAAAAAATCTTTTCTAAGGAGGAATAAATGAAGCTCTCACTGAAAGCAAAGACATGGATTATTTCCTAGGTCACAAAATAAGAGATTTCAATGAGTAAGCAAAGGAGGATACATTAAAGAGAACCTTTGAATATAAAAGAAGTACTTTATTAATGATTGCAATTTTAAAAAGGTAAAAAGGAAGAAGAGACAAATGATTTAGAGGAAGACTTTTTAACAAATGGCCTAATGCCTCTCACTGGCTTCTTGCTTCATTCAATATAGGTTCAATCTTGTCATATAACTCAAACTGTTCTTTCCAAAATATCAGTGAAAAAGATAAGTACAAAGATAATTGTTATACATATATATATATATACATATATATATATATATATAAAGATATATATTTAAAATATAAATTTACATTATATGTAAATATATAACATATATATATATAACAAATATATAAATATGTAAATATATATAACATTTACATAATATATATGTATGTGTACATAAATTTATATTATATTTTAGCATATAGAATATAAATAAAATGTATGACATAATATATAGCACAAACAAGATGAGATACTAAGTGATTTATTGTGAATTTATTATACATGATATTACACATGAATAATGCATCATTAGGAGTATAACAGTATTCTTGGAAATCTTGCACCTCTGTTGTAATGGCTGCTAAGCTGTTTTCAGGGTTATTTTCCATGACTGATTTCCCTCTGTCACCTAACTCTCACCAATATTTTTAAGAAACTAAGAAATTTCAAGTGCAAGGGCCACACTCCAGTAAACCAGTTCCTCAAATTTGCCAAATCAGGTTAATGGTAACTGAAGTCGATGAGTTAGGAAATTATTTACTCCAAGCATGTAAAAACTTCCACATCACATCCCCAATGGAAAAAGCAAATGAGAATAATTTGTTCCAAAGGCCATGAAGGCAGTGAAAGCAGGTGCCATGGAAGGCTTAATGCTTGGTTAGACATTGAAGGTATCAATAGTGTCTACTGCATTTTGAGCCATCACCATTTGTCTTGACATTTGTCTTGCCACTGTACTCTGATAACTTGAAAGAGACAGTGAGACTGATGATTTCATTTAACTGCCTCATTTAAATTCAACTTATGCACAAGTCAAAAGATATCAGCCAAGATGGTTGGGAAGGCACACATGACTTTCTAAGTTCCTTTCATACCCTCACTATTAATTACTAAATTCAACATCAAAAATAGCACTTGACTGGTAAAATCCATGAAGATTGGAAGTACAACAACTTACCAGCCAAAGATAATCTGGAAGATCGCCAGAAAAGGTTTGTCCTGAGCAGCTGGAGCAGGCCAGCACAAGCAGAGAGATAAGAGAGGCTAGCTTAGGGAGCAGACTGGGGCAGGAGCAGTCTCTGTGATTGGAAAATTTACAAGGAGGACTCTACCACAGGTTGGCTGTTCTACTTTGGTTGCAAAGCACTAGACAAGCAGACAAATTAAAACCAAAGGTAAATGGTACTCTAAAAAATGCCAGAACCTTACAGGATCTGGCCATACCCACCCAAAACTGGAAGTGAGTGACTTGGCACAGACTATAGCATAGCTGTGCAGCCACATTCTGCAGCAAAGGGAGACCTGAAGCAGTCACAAATCTGCATGGCAGGGGGGCACAGCCCAGCACAGCCTCTAATATGCACAGTGTGGGGTTCAGCAAGAGCAATAGAACTTCTGCAGCACGACACTGTTACCCAAGGCAGAGACATTTCCAGTACTATGTGGGGATATTTGCAGGGCAATTGCTGATACCCACAGCTGGCTTTTGCCTGGGGTAGTGACACTTTCACTGCTCAGCCTATAACCCCAGGGCAGTCGCTAATCCACAAAGCAGGGCTTTTAGCAGGGCACTTCTGCAGTTCAGCAGTGCTACTCAGGTCTGAATCACTTCTGGTGTGGAGCTTTTCCCAGAGCACTCCCGCAGCTCAGCTTCTCTTTGTAGCCAGTTGGCAAAATAGCTACTGTCCACATATCTATCCCTGCTTTGCAGAGGAAGCTAGTAGCCTCTTTGTCCTGAAGGGTTGACCCTAAAGGCTTTTTAAAAATGAGTAAAAAAATGAAAAGGACCATTAATAGCTTCTATATTTCTATATAGAGAGCAGGTTTCCCACCCTGAGGAGAATAATCAGTCTCCAGACAAAACACCAATGGGGGATATAACCTCTTATCCTAATCACACAAAGCTCTCCTAGAAGAAACTATTAAAAATCTTAAAAGAGAGCTAGAAGAAAAATGGGAAAAGGAAAGAGAAGCCATGCAAGAGAGTAACAACTTTCTGAAATGTGAATTGGAAAAAGTAAAGAAATCCCAGGAAGTGCAGGGAAACAGAACTTGTCAATCAGAAAAGGTAAAAAACTACCAGGAAAGTAGGATTTGTGAATTGGAAAAGATAAAGAACTCCCGAGAAAGTAGGATTTGTGAATTAGAAAAAGAAAATAACTCAGTAAAAAACAAACAAACAAACAAATAAAATAGTGAAATGGAAAAAAAAAATTCCATAGATCAAAACATTTCATTTCAAAACACAATTGGGCATATACATAAAGAAGTTTAAAAAGCTAATGAAGAAAATAAATCATTAAAAATCAGAACTGAACAAATAGAAATGAATGATTCATTGAGACATCAAGAATCAGTCAAGGAAAACAAAAAAAAAAAAAGAAAAAAGAAAAATTAGAAAAAATGTTAAATATCAACTTGGAAAAATAGCAGACCTGGAAAATAGATCAGAGAGATAATCTGAGGATTATTGGACTTCCTGAAAATTTTGATGAAAAAAAGCACCTAGATACTATTTTACAGGAAATCATCAAAGAGAAATGCCCAGATGTAATAGAATTGGTAGGTAAAATAGGCATTGAAAAAATTCATTAAACACCTTCTTAAAAAGACCCTAAAATAAAAAATCCAAGGAATACCGTGGCTAAATTTCAGAGCTATCAAACAAAGGAAAAAATATTACAAGCAGCCAAAAAAAAAATCAAGTGTCAAAGAGCCACAATAAGGATCAGTGAAGATCTAGCTGCTTCCACAATAAAAGATCAAAGAGCCTGGAATCTGGTATTCTGAAAGGCAAAAGAACTTGGAATGCAGACAAGAATAAACTACCCAGCTAAGCTGAACATTTTCTGCTATGGAAGAAGATGGGCATTTAATGAAACAGATGAATTGCATTTGTTTATAAGGAAAAAACCAGAACTAAACAAACAAACAAACAAACAAACAAACAAAAGAAGAGCTCCAACTATAGGACTCAAGAGAACTAGAAAAAGGTAAAAAGAACTCTTGAGAACTTTATTTCTATTATAGATATACATAAAGAGAACATGTATAATTTGATTTTACTGATATAACATAAAAAAGGGAAATAGAAATGAAAAGGGGATAGTATCAGAAAAAGGGAAAAGGGGAAATAAAAAGAGGAAAAACTACATTGCATGAAGAGGCAAAGAAAACCTATGATATCTGAAGGAATTTGGCAGGGCAACAATGTGTGAACCTTATTCTCATCAGAGTTGGCTCAAAGAGAAAATAATTGACATATTTGGTTCACAGAGAAACTTCTCTCACCTTACAAAAAATAGTAAAGGAAAAGAGAAAAGGAAAAGAGTAATATAAGGGAAAGGAACAAGAAAGGGGAAGGGATTAAAAAGGCGTGGGAGGGATTCTAAAAAAGGAGAGTTGCATGAGGCAAGTGGTGCCCATAAGTTTAAAACTAGGAAAAGGGGTAATGGGGAGGCAAGAAAAAGAAAATCATAATCTGGGGAAAATAAGATGACAGGAAATAAAGAATTAGTCATTTTAAATGTAAATGTGAATGGGATAAACTCTCCCATAAAGTGGAGGTGGATAGCAGACTGAATCAAAAGTCAGAACCCTCCAATATGTTCTTTACAGGAAACACAGTTAAAGCAGGGAGATACATACAGAGTAAAGGTAAAAGGCTGGAGGAGAATCTATTGTGTTCAGGTGAACTAAAAAAAAGCAAGGCTAGCCATCCTTATCTCAGACCAAACAAAAACAAAAATTGATCTAATTAAAAGAGATAAGGAAGGAAACTATATCTTCCTGAAGGGTAGCATTAGACAATGAGGCAATATCAATACTAAACATCTATGCACCAAGTGGTATAGCATCTAACTTCCTAAAGGAAAAGTTAAGAGAGTTGCAAGAAGAAATAGACAACAAAACTATAATAGTGGGAGATCAAAACCTCACACTCTCAGAATTAGATAAATCAATCAACAAAACAAATAAGAAAGAAATCAAAGAGGTAAATACAATATTAGGAAAATTAGGTGTTATAGATCTTTGGAGAAAACTGAATGGTGACAGAAAGTAGCATACTTTCTTCTCAGCAGTTCATGGAACCTATTTAATAATTGGCTATATATTAAGACGTAAAGATCTCAAAATTAAATGCAGGAAGGAAGAAATAGTAAATGCTTTATTCTCACATCAGGATGCAATAAAAACTACATTGAACAAAAAGTTAGGGGTAAATAGACCAAAAAATAATTGGAAACAGAACAATCTCATCTTAAAGAATGACTGGGTGAAACAGCAATGTATAGATACAATTAATAATTTCAACCAAGATAATGACAATGATGAGACATCATACCAAAATATGTAGGATGCAGCCAAAGCAGTAATAAGGGGAAATTTTATATCTTTAGAGGCTTACTTGAATAAAATAGAGAAAGAGAAGATCAATGAATTGGGCTTGCAAATAAAAAAGCTAGGAAAAAAACAAACAAACAAACAAAAAAAACAATTAAATACTAAACTTGAAATTCTAAAATTAAAAGGATAAGTTAATAATATTGAAAGCAAAAAGAAAAGCAACTATTGAATTAAAAAATAAAACTAAGAGTTAGTTTTATGAAAAAAATTACATAAACCTTTGGTAAATCTGATTAGAAAAAAGAAAGAAGAAAATTGAATTGTTAGTCTTAAAAATAAAAAGAGAGAACTTTCCACCAATGAAAAGGAAATTAGAGTAATAAAAAGGAGTAACTTTGCCCAATTTTATACCAATAAATTTGATAACCTAAATGAAATGGATGACTACCTCCATAAATATAGGCTTCCCAGATTAACAGAAGAGGAAGAAAATTGCTTAAATAATCCCATTTCAGAAAAAGAGATAGAACAAGCTATTAATCAGCTTCCTAAGAAAAATCCCCAGGACAAGATGGATTTACATGTGAATTCTACCAAACATTTAAAGAGCAATCAATCCCAATGCTATATAAACTATTTGAAAAAATGGGGAATGAAGGAGTCCTACCAAATTCCTTTTATGCCACAGACATGGTACTGATACCTAAACCAGGTAGTTTGAAAACAGAGAAGGAAAATTACAGACCAATCTACCTAATGAACATAGATGCTAAAATTCTAAATAAAATATTAGCAAAAAGACTATAGAAAATGATCCCCAGAATAATACACCATGACCAAGTAGGATTTATATCAGGAATACAGGGCTGGTTCAATATTAGGAAAACTATTAGTATAATTGACCCTATCAATAACCAAATTAACAAAAAACATATGATCATCTCAATAGATGCAGAAAAAGCATTTAATAAAGTCCAACATCCATTCTTATTAAAAATACTTGAGAGAGATGTTTCCTTAAAATAATTAATAGCATATATTCAAAAGCATCAGAAAGCATCATATGTAATGGGGTTAAACTGGAACCCTTCCCAATAAGATCAGGAGTGAAACAAGGTTGCCCACTATCACCATTATTATTCAATATTGTATTAAAAATTCTAGCTTCAGCAATAAAAGTTGAGAAAGAGATTAAAGGAATTAGACTAGGTAATGAGGAAATCAAATTATTTCCCTTTGCTGATGATATGATGGTATGCTTAGAGAACTCCAGAGATTATACGAAAAACTATTAGAAATAGTCTACACCTTTAGCAAAGTTACAAGATACAAAATAAACCCATATAAATCATCAGCATTCTTATATATCACTAACAAAATTCCACAGTTAGAGTTACAAAGAGAAATTCAATTTAAATTAACTGCCAGTAGTATAAAATATTTAGGAATCTATCTGCCAAGGGAAAATCAGGAACTATATGAGCAAAATTACAAAACACTTTCCACACAAATAAAGTCAGATCTAACCAATTGGAAAAATATTAAATGCTATTGGGCAGGGTGAGCAAATATAATAAAGATGACAATATTAGCAAAACTAATCTATTTATTTAGTTCTATACCAATCAGACTCCCCCACAAAATTTTTAATGACATAGAAAAAATAACAACAAAGTTGATATGGAAAAATAAAAGGTCAAAAAATTTCAAGGGAACCAATGAAAAAAAAATCTAATTAAGATGGCCTATCTGTACCAGATCTAAAATTTTACTATGAAGCAGCAGTTACCAAAACCATTTGGCATTGGCTAAGAAATAGACTAATTTTTCAGTGTAATAGGTTAGGTTCAAAGGACAAAATAATCAATAACTTTAATAATCGAGTATTTGACAAACCCAAAGACCCCAGCTTTTGGGATACGAACTCACTGTTTGACAAAAAACTGCTGGGAAAATTGGAAATTAGAATGGCAGAAAGTAGACATTGACCCACACTGACCCACACTTAACACTGTACAGCAAGATAAAGTCAAAAAGGGTTTATGACCTAGAGATAAAGAATAAGATTATAAAGAAATTAAAGGAACATAGGATAGTTTACCTCTCAGACCTGTGGAAGAGAAATAAATTTATGGCCAAAGAAGATGTAGAGATCATTACTGGTCACAAAATAGAAAATTTTGATGATATCAAATTGAAAAGTTTTTGTACAAACAAGTAATGCAGTAAGATTAGAAGGGAAGCAATAAAGTGGGAAAACATTTTTACGGTCAAAGGTTCCAATAAAAGCCTCATTTCCAAAATATATAGAAAATTGACTCTAAATTATAAGAAATTAAGCCATTTTCCAATTGATAAATGGGCAAAGCATATGAACAGACAATACTTAGATGAAGAAATTGAAACTATTTCTAGCCATATGAAAAGATGTGCCAAGTAATTATTAATCAGAGAAATGCAAATTAAGACAACTCTGAGATAGCACTACCCACCTGTTAGATTGGTTAGAATAACAGGGAAAGATAATGCAGAATGTTGGAGAGGATGTGGGAAAACTGGGGCACTGATACTTTGTTGGTGGAAATGTGAATACATCCCTAGCCATTCTGGAGAGCGATTTGCAACTATGTCCAAAAAGTTATCAAACTGTGCATGCCCTTTGATCCAGAAGTGTTACTACTGTGTTTATTATCCCAAAGAGACGTTAAAGAAAGGAAAGGGACCTGTATGCACAAGAATGTTTGTGGCAGCCCTCTTTGTAGTGGCCAGGAACTGGAAATTGACTGGATGCCCATCAATTGGAGGATGGCTGAATAAATTGTGGTATATGAATGTTATGATATATTATTGTTCTGTAAAAATTGACCAACATAATGGTTTCAGAAAGGCCTGGAGAGACTTATATGAACTGATGCTGAGTGAAATGAGCAAGACCAGGAGATGGTGGTCAATTCTGATGGACGTGGCCATCTTCCACAATGAGATGAATCAAATCAGTTCCAATAGAGCAGTAATGAATTGAACCAGCTACATCCAGCAAAAGAACTCTGGGAAATGAGTTTGAACTACTACATAGAATTCCTAATTCCTCTATTTTTGTCAGCCTGCAATTTTGATTTCCTTCACAGGTTAATTGTACACTATTTCAAAGTCTTATTATGTTGTACAGCAAAATCATTGTATGGAAATGTATACATATGTTGTATTTAATTTATACTTTAACATATTTAACACGAATTGGTCAACATTCAATCTGTAGGAGGGGGTAGGATAAAGGAAGAGAAAAATTGGAACAAAAGGTTTTGCAGGAAAAAAAAAAGTGAAATTCAGTTTTGACATGGATAGTATCTGTCCAAAGCATTAGACCCTGAAGACTCTTCATGGGTCAGAGTCCTATTGTGCATAACATATCTGCTCAGCATTAATTGAGTCACACTGAGTAGAGATAAGGACATAATGTTGGAGAAATGAACTAAATATTTCTCTAATGTTTTCAACATACCATCATCAACTAGTGCTGAAGCTATAGACTATAAATCTTAGCTTGAAGTCATTCTTCTCTAATTAGACTTCCAATTAAAGAAAAGTTATAAAACTATTAGGGTCCTCACATGTAATTGAGTCTATTCAAGATAAGATTTTTAAGATAGGAGGTCCACTCCTTAAAGAAAAGCTGACTAAAATCTTCCAGATAATGTGGCAAGAAGAGTTCAAGGATGTCTCCATTGTCCATCTCAATAAAAGAAATTGAAATAGATTGTGTTGTAGCAATTACATGGACTCTTTCTTTTAATTGTTGTTGGCAAGATTCTTGTCCGATTCTTCCTTAATGGATTGATCCTTCACATGGTAGATGAACAACTTCTAAGAACTAATGTTGTTTCAGAAAAAAATCAAGAGATGGTCAGTATGATGTTTACTGACCAACAACTCCAGGAACAATTACAGGAACAGAACAGTGGTTTCTCACAATGTTTGTTATTCTGATCAAGGCTTTTGATAATGTCAGATGAAAGGCCTTGTGGAATATAATGGCAAAGTTTTACTGCTCAAATAAATTTATCAACATTGTACACCAGCTTCATTATAGAATTTTTGCACAAGTTTTGCATAATCATCGACAATATTCTTACGTTTTCTCATTTATCATCAGAGTGAAACAGGATTGTGTACTTTCTCTGATGCTTCGTAGTAATGTCATTCTGTTCTTCTTTGATAATGAAGGACAATACCCTCTCAATTAGATAAATATAGATATAGATATAGATATAGATTATGACATGCAATGAATGCGTGGTATTTGTAAGCAATATATATGAATGGCTGATCTTGGGTTCTTCTGAAAATGAAGGTTTGGGAAAAAATTCTTTACTTCACACTTCAACATTACAGTTCTTAAAGCAGACAAGCAGAGTGTACTGAAATAAGTGGTGCGGTATTATAATTAAAGTTAATATAATTTCATAGAATAATGAGTTTCCTGGAGATACAAAATTTGAGGAGTCAAGTTGGAATGTAATCCAAATGATTATAGCTTATCAGAAATGAAGAAATTACTGACTTTGATACCCAGTTTAAATGGACTCTTTCTATTTCTCCTTACAGGACTCTATCCTTTTAATCAGAGAGAGAGAGTACTGATGAGGTTTGAGTGGTAGAGTTGATATATAAATTAATCACATATATACACATATAATCATGCATATATATGGTTGTTATAAAATAAACATGTAACATGGGACATATACAATATATATTATACATTTAGTAACTATAAACTTTATAATTGCTATATGATATTTGTATCTATTATTTCTATTATATAATTTCAGAAGCTTTCTGTAGTGTCTGTACTGCTTGACATGCATAATATACTACAGATGTATATATTATATAGTTATAGGTCAGTATTGATTCATGTTTTTCATGAATTCATTAAGTGGGCTAGAAGTGTAGGGCAGAGTACAAAAGCACTTTTAAATCAGAACGATGGCTACAAATTTCCATCCTTCAGGAATTCAGAGATTTCATGAATGATACTCTCCTTATGGAATGTGACTTAAAAGACAGAAATAGATTGTCACAAAGACACTGCTAGGTCTAACTGCATAGAGGAACAAGGGACAAAAGTGGACAAAACCTCATTCTAAAAGAGAGCAGAGATTCCCGTTGTATTTAATTTTCCATAATAATTAAGATTTGTAGATTGGATCTAGTGAATCTGGTGAATGTCTGCATATGTTCCACATCAAAATCCAAGGTACTTCTATTTCTTGCCATGATCTTTCCAGAAGCTGACTCCCCAACAACTTCTACATAGGGAATTGCTGTAATTTAGTGCCAGCCTCCATAATATAAAAATATTAAACTTCAATGTTGAATTATTTGCTATATAGAAATGCATAATGTTTATTAAATGCTAAAACAACATAACTTTTTAAATGTAATAACTAGTCTCACTACCATATTTCAATATTTATAGAAAATAGCATTTTTAAAATATTAAGTTGTGATGTAATTAACATTGAAACTATTAATTAAGAACAGAAAGATTAAACAATGAAAAAGGGTGCCAGTTTTTCCTGACATTAAAACAAAATTGAACAAACAACTGGCTTTATGTTTTATCTGTGATTCACTGAGGAAAAGAGAGAATGAGCTTAAAATAGAGCAATTTAGATTTAAATGAAATATAGGAAATTAATTTTGGTTATGCATATGAAGTTATAGGGCATGTTATCCTCTAACAGTGATACATATTTAACTAACATCATCATAAATGGTAATACATATTTTTTGAAAACTTCCAAAGGAAAATAATTTTCTTAGTGCAGAAAAGGTCATGATAATGAAACCATTTTATAGATATCTTTAAGTTCCACAAAGGTTTCACACATCCTGTCTCCCCACAGTGAATAAGGATTGGTTGCCATAGTTTTAGTTAGGTGAAGCTAAAACTGCACTTTCATGCTTTCAGTGCTCATATGCAAAATACCATATAAATCCACTGAAGAGGAATGATTTCTTATCTTTATCCCCTGGATATCTGAAACACAAATTACAACTATGATTTGTCAGTTATGTACAGAAAAGTCACATTATTAAGCTATAATATAAATTTTGCAAGATAATTCTTTTTGAAATCAGAAATCCAAAATTCAATAATTTGAATTAATTAAAAATAGATAACTGGGATAAGCCAAAATTCATATATATGCTCTAGCTGTCTTGACTTTTGGGATAAATGGAAAGCAGATCCTTTTTTTTTTTTTCCTAATTTATCTTGGAGGTTAGTAAAAGTAAAATAAAATGATAAGAAACACTGTCATAACAGCAGTCAGGAAAATAGGTTGTTCCTATGGTGATTATTAGTAAAACAAAACACTTACATGAATTAGTTATTTCTTAAATATATTCAGTTAACTTAAGGTCAAATTTATAATATGGGGCTACTATAAAGAATCACAACTGTACCAAAATAAGAAATGCAGGATTGAGTTGTTTAAAAAAAAAGTGATATAAAATAGTTTCTATGTGGAATCTATATTATTTCAATAAAATTCATTTATATGTGGTTTGCCATTAATATTTCTAACATATAGACCTGGTGTTAATGGCGGGGATGGGGCAAATGATTCTCTTTACATTTTTGATTAATTTTGCTAGGCAATTAGAAAAAATGGACAGACCATTAAGCCAATAAAGTAGAGCATTAATAATCCAAATAAGAGACCATTAAGACAATAATGTCCCATCAAGAAATGAGACAAATATTTACTAAGTTATCCCTTAATGTCATGAATATATTAACCTAAAGACAAAAAGGATGCTATGTACCTGTTCTTACCAACTCCCTGAACTGTCATATTAACATGAAAGACACATTGTCTTATCTCCTTTTCTTAATTAAACATTGCTTTTAAAATGTTATGCTAATTTAGGCAATTTAAAAATGTTTACAGAACTCTTCACTTGTCTATCTTTGTAGGCCTCTTATCTTGAGGATCATTAGAATTTTTTAAAAGGAAAGTGTAAAAATTCACTTAAAATAGTATAAATGCTTCCACATTTATCTAGTTTTTGTTTGCTAAATTTAGTATTAGGTCATCTTGAACATTCAAAATACCACTTCCTTGACTGATACTTATTAAAAAAAAATGGTTCCAGCATTAGTACAAAGCTTTTAGTTCATTTTTACAAACCTACTGAACACTTAATATTAACCTATGTCTTAATCTCATAGCTTTCTGGTTGATTCTAGAATATTGGTAGACAGAATAAACTGAAACATGATCTTAATTAAATTAATTAAGTGGAGAGAGAAGCTTAGTTATTTGAAATATCAATGCAAATGGATTGACATATTATTAATTCATATAAGTTTTGAGATTTTAGTAATCAGGGCTTCCTCCATGTGACTAAAATATAAGGAAAGTCTGATCAATCTTAACACATTGGAATTCTGATAAATTTTTTGTATTGAATGTGTCTGTTAAAATTTTTATAATCTCCATCTTTCTTTCTGGGATAGTAGTATGTGATTAAATTTAAAGTTTCAAAACATCATTATAATGGATATTAGCAATAATGATTTTGAAAAACTATTTTCCCCCTGGAATATCTCATATAATTTTATTGTCATTTGTGGAAACTGAAATGTTAAAGTATTCATATTTTAGTGGTGGAATGAATTTCTTTTATGGATTTGTTTTGAAGCCTTCAACTTTACTGAGTTATTACTTGTCCCGATGGTTATCTTTACTGATGCCCTCAGATTTTTAAGTATACCATGATATAGGTAATAAACATTACCAAATGGGAATAGTTTTATTTTCTCTTTCTTTATGTCTTTAATTACTTTCTCTTGTCATATTGCTTTAGCTAGCATTTCAAGGCCTATTTATACAAATAAGAAATTTCCAGTGGAGAAGAGTGAACATCCTTGTTTTATGCCTATAATTATTTGTTACTGGTTAGCTTGCAATTTTATATTGTCAAAAATACTACTTGCTTCACAATTTGAGTTCTCAATTTTTCTAACATATATAGTAAATTCTGATAATTCCTCTTATTTATTGTTTTTAAGTTATTCCATATTATTTATTTACTACTTTGTTATATCATTTTCTGTTTGCTTTTTTTTTTTTTTGGTTTGATTGGGTAAAAGTCAGTTTTATTAATCTTCTCAAAGGACTAGGTTTTCAGTTTCAATACCTTACTTGTTTCTAATTTAAATATCTTCCAATGATTAACATCTGTATTGGGCTTATTTTAGATTTCTTTATTTACATATTCATTTCATCAATCTTCTCTTTCTATATTTTACTAATTATTATCTATAATGTTATCATTTCCTCCTTGGTATTACTTTAGTTACAGGCCAGAAATTTTGGTATGTTGTTCCATCATTATCACTTTCACATAAATATTAATTTATTTCTTGGAATTTCCTTGTTGTCACCTTTTGGTTTATATCATTTGTACTCCCTGATTGTCAAATATTCAAAAAAATTGCTATAGTGATTTATTGAATAAGAGTTTGGTTACTGTGAGATTTATTAAGAAACATGTCAATTTTTTTTAGTTTGTCAATATATTTTTTATTAATTTTATAATTATAACATTTTTTGACAGTACATATGCATAGGTAATTTTTTACAACATTATCCCTTGTACTCCCTTCTGTTCCGAATTTTTCCCCTCCTTCCCTCCATCCCCTCCCCTGGATGGCAGGCACTCCCACACATATTGAATATGTTATAGCATATCCTAGGTACAATAAATATATATGTGCAGAACCAAATTTTGTTGTTATTGTTGCAAAGGAAGAATTGGATTCAGAAGGTAAAAATAATCTAGGGAGAAAAACAAAAAATGGTAACTGTTTACACTCATTTTCCAGTGTTCCTTTTCTGGGTGTAGCTGATTCTGTCCATCATTGATCAGTTGGAATTGGATTAGCTCTTCTCTATGTTGAAGATATCCACTTTCATCGGAATACATCCTCATACAGTATCATTGTTGAAGTGTATAATGATCTCCTAGTTCTGCTTGTTTTACTCAGCATCAGTTGATGTAAGTCTCTCCAAGCCTCTCTGTATTCATCCTGTTAGTCATTTCTTACAGAACAATAATATTCCATAACATTCATATACCACAATTAACCTGCCATTCTCCAATTGATGAGCATCAATTCGATTTCCAGGTTCTAGCCACTATAAAAAGAGCTGCCACAAACATTTTTGCACATACAGGTCCTTTTCCCTTCTTTAGTATTTCCTTGGGATATAAGCCCAGTAGTAGTATGAATGGATCAAAGGATATGCACAGTTTGATAACTGTTCCAGATTGCTCTCCAGAATGGTTGGATTCTTTCATAACTCCACCAACAATGCATCAGTGTCCCAGTTTTCACACATCCCCTCCAACATTCATCATAATTTGTTCCTGTAATCTTAGCCAATCTGACAAGAGTGTAGTGGTATCTCAGAGTTGTTTTAATTTGCACTTCTCTGATCAATAGTGATTTAGAACACGCTTTCATATGAGTTCTACTCATATGAAATTATTTCCAATAGTTTCAATTTCATCATCTAAAAATTGTCTGTTCATATCCTTTGACCATTTAGCAATTGGAGAATGGCTTGATTTCTTATAAATTAGAGTCAATTCTCTGTATATTTTGGAGATGAGGCCTTTATCAGAACTTCTAACTGTAAAAATGTTTTCTCAATTTGTTACTTCCCTTCTAATCTTGTTTGCATTAGTTTTGCTTGTATAAAAGCTTTTTAATTTGATGTAATCAAAATTTTCTATTTTGTGATCAATAATGATCTCTAGTTCTCCTTTGGTCACAAATTCTTTCCTCCTCTACAAGTCTGAGAGGTAAACTATCCTATGTTCCTCTAATTTATTTATGATCTCATTCTTTATGCCTAAATCTTGGGACCCATTTTGATCTCATCTTAGTATGTGGTGTTAAATGTGGGTCCATGCCTAGTTTCTGCCATACTAATGTCCAGTTTTCCCAGCAGTTTTTGTCAAATAATGAATTCTTATCGCAAAAGTTGGGATCTTTGGGCTTGTCAAATACTTGATTGCTATTTTTATTCACTATCTTGCCCTGTGAACCTAACCCATTCCACTGATCAACTAGTCTATTTCTTAGCCAATACCAAATGTTTTTGGTGACTGCTGCTTTATAATATAGTTCTAGATCGAGTACAGCTAGGCCACCTTCATTTGATTTTTTTTTTCATTACTTCCCTTGAAATTCTCAACCTTTTGTTCTTCCATATGAATTTTGTTGTTATTTTTTCTAGGTCATTAAAATAGTTTCTTGGGAATCTGATTGGTATAGCACTAAATAAATAGATTAGTTTAGGGAGTATTGTCATCTTGATTATATTCGCTCGGCCTATCCAAGAGCACTTTATGTCTTTTCAATTATTTAAATCTGACTTTATTTTTGTGGCAAGTGTTTTGTAATTTTGCTCATATAATTCCTGACTTTCCTTTGGTAGATATATTCTTAAATATTTTATACTATCGACCGTTATTTTGAATGGAATTTCTCTTTGTATCTCTTGCTGTTGGACTGTGTTGGTAATGTATAAAAATGCTGAGGATTTATGTGGATTTATTTTGTATCCTGAAACTTTGCTAAAATTCTGAATTATTTCTAATAGCTTTTTTAGCAGAGTCTTTGGGGTTCTCTAAGTATACCATCATGTCATCTGCAAAGAGTGATAGTTTGATTTCCTCATAACCTACTCTAATCCCTTGGAGCTTTTTCTCAGCTCTTATTGCTGAGGCTAGCATTTCTAGTACAATGTTGAATAGTAATGGTGATAGTGGCAACGTTGTTTCACTCCTGATCTTATTGGGAAAGGTTCCAGTTTATTGCCATTCACATATGAGAAACATGTCAATTTTAAAAATTTTAAAATAATTAACCTTTCAGTTCTTTTAAAATAAATTTGTAGCATTCATACTTTAAAATAAATCAAATTTGTATTTTATTAATACAATTGTTATTAATAAGACTTTGTGGATTTCTTGTATTGAATTTTTATGACATGAAAGAGACAGGTTTTATGAATAAGCTCACAATACAACCATATTATTTTAGACACATAACTAATTGAGACATTTTTATTTATCAATTTGAAGGAAATATGCAGATAAATCAAAAACCAGAACCAAAATTCAATGAGCATAATTATCCAAATAATAGTTCTAACAAGTTTTAATTAAAAACTATAATGTTCTCTTAAATTCTAAAGAACAGCATAATTATTTATAGAGGATATGAATGCAGATTAAGATCAGTATGCAAATAAGTAAAACTACCTAGTTTAGATCATAACTGCCTAGTGTGGATAGAGAATTGGCAAGAGTTTGGCATCATGATTAATTAAAAATTAAACACATGGTTAAATGGAAAAAAAATATCACTATACAATGTCATATATAGAATCCTACTTTTTCAAATGGCTTTTCGAAACTGGTAGTTTACTAGAAGATGTACATTATTTAGGTGGCCTAAAACCAAATTTATATCTTATATAACTTTATTCATTGGGAAACTGGAAGACAGTATCATATTTTACCATTTGTCCTACTATTATACTCTTCATTCCATTTACTTTCACTCTAGGCAATTTTATCAAATCAGTGCTAACATTGTTACTAGAAATGATGTGGCATATATTGTCTCCATTGACTGGTGCTCTACTATATATCTGCTTTCCTCTATTAGAGTATAAATTCCCTCAGGAACAGAATTGTCTTATTTGTATTTGTATCTTTAATTCTTAAAACATAATTAGTGCTTTGAGAAAATGTCTTTTTATCACAAATCATAAAAACAAAAAACTTTCAAAGTAACAAAATAAAGTGCAGACTAATAAAATACTTATATTTTTTAATGAATCCAGTTTTGACCAAAACCTAGCTTTCTCTTGCTGCTATACTTTTATCCCTTAGATGTTAGCAGAACTTGCTACTATACTTTTGAACAAAAAGGAGTAAAGCATTTTTTACAGTATCTTTGATCTTCTTTTCCTCCATCCATGTTAGAGTATTTTATAGATATCAGAGAGGATATCAATAAAATTTATTACATTGATATTATATGCCTGAAATTCACTTTAAATGAGTTTTGTTTTGCTTTCAGCAGGTATAGTTTTCTATGAACAGTGAACTTAAAACAGATTGCACTTCACTATGAGTTAAATTTTTTACTTTAATCATGATGCCAAACTTTTACCAAACCTTCATCCACAGTAAGCAATTATCTAGTTTTACTCTTTGCATATTGATTTTAATCTGAATTCATGTCCTCTATAAATAATTCTACTGTTCTCTAGAATTTAAGAGAACATTACAACTTTTAATTAAAGCTGGGTAGAACTATTATATGGATAACTATTATGAGTAAATTTTGGTAAGAACTCTTCTGGTTTGCCTGCATAAACTCAGCATGCCTTGCTTTTTACTAAAACAAAAACAAAAACGAAAACTTCATTAAAGTCAAATCTGTTTCCCAAATACTACTTTCTCTACTATAGTATCTTTATTTTTCTGTGTCAAGAGGATATATGCATTCACACACAGAGAGACACATATAGACACACACACTAAAAAGAACTAAAGACATTAATAGGGGCAAGAAACTAGAATCATTGAACATCAACAACTCATGTGACCAGGAATTCAGATAATTATTCTTTCTATACCCTCTCTATCATCATGAACATGGAAGTCTACATTTTTCTGCTTAATTGATTAACAAGCATTTATTAAGCATTTTGTGCCATGTACTATATGTGATGATCATGCAATAATATACAAAAGAAGACATAGCTATAGAAATTTGAAAGAATTCCAATATTTTGAGAATAATTAACTATAATTAAGTAATGCTATTTAAGAAACAAATAGGTTACTAGGTAATAAGGTCCCCCAAACCTCTGTAAATTGAACTTGTTACAAAAATGTTGCTTAACAAACTAAGGAAATTGTATAACAACAATAAAAACAGCATTGATTTCTAAAAAATTCATCTATAAAACTGTAGAAGAGAACACCCAATGATTAATAGGAGTATCGTTTTATAAAACATTGAAAATTAATGAACATGTAAAGAGACCTTGCAATAAGATCTAAGGCAAATTATCTAAAAGACATTTATAGATGAAACTGGTGAATGGAAGATAATAAAGAAACAGAAAGAGAACCTATGTCTGCATATTTATAATTGGTCATAAAATTCAAAATAAGTCATATTATCCTATGACAATATAAGATGAAAATGTGAAAGAAAAAAAAAAAAAACTAAGAAAAAGCAGATTAATTATGATTTCTAGAATAAATTTTCCTTATCAATTATAGGACTCTGACATTTGAACTCTAATATATCAGTTCCCATTATTTTGCATAAAGGTAGATATACTATGTAAAAAAGGGAATCCAGAAGAACATACAAAAGAAACTAATGCATAAGGTACTATAATTTTTAGGTTTACAGTAAGGAAACAATTCTCATGATATCTACAAGAAGGGAAGATGTCAAAAATTATGGATGTAATTATTTTAAAATTGTTATTGAAAAATTATCATAGCATCAATGATTTTGAGCAGCTAGGGATCTTAGTCTATTGAATAGAATCTTTTTTATTTTATAAGTGAGTAAATGGAAACATAGATTTAATAACTTGTCTAGGATCACAGAACTAGTTAGCATTTGAGGCAACATTTGAAGTTGAATTTTTTTTAAGTTCCATACTCTCTCAGAGCTCCATGAAGCTTCTCAGTAATTATAGAAATAATAAATATTAACCCTTCTGTCTACTTTCTTATTTCTATGAAGTCTTTATGATTGAAATCATCTTCATTAGAAATATGAAAAAAGAATCAATCATTTTTCAAAATCATATTCCATATCAGACTATATCTTAATTGTAATATAATTGCTAACAGGTAAAATGGAAATAAGTTTTTACTAATTTTACTCAAATTTTAAAAAGCACTTCCTTCAGTAAAGTGAAATTAAGTCATAAAAGCTTCCCTCCAACAAGGGTGATTTCATGTAAGATTTTATTTTGATAAATGTACTCACAAATAAATAACTCTATTAATGTCAAATAAGGAATAACATGGAGAGATGCATGTTCAACAAAGGTTTTGCCAGCTGTCATAGAGGATATCCTGGACAAAGTGAAATAGAAGAGGGATTCATGTAAATTGAAAGATCCTTTGGGTTATCATTTGCATGGCTATTATTACCTATTTATATATGATAATGTGCTTAATACATTAAGATTCAGGAAATTACATGGGTGCTTTGTCGTTGATCACTCTGGCAATTTGGTGAATTATATGGTCCTATCCTCATTCTCAGAATAATGTTTTCTAAATCAATAAAATAAGGCTTACTGGTAAACCAGTTATGTTGAATACAATCATCTCTATGAGTATGCATGATGTATATATGTACATATGTAGTTATATCACAATGTTTTATAAACAAATATATGAAGGTTTACATACCTAAATATACATGTGTATATGTTATATATGCACACATTTAATATATGCATATGTTTGCATATAAATAATATATGATGTACACACATACACACATAAACATATACATATGTGTATTCCAGATTAAAAACTTTTTTCAGGATCTCTACAAAGAGATTCATGATCACTCAAAAGAGAATGGTCAACAACACACATAGGACAAATTATATTCTGTAATTCTGTATCAATTTCATTCAGTTACTGGCTCAATCTAATACTTAAGATATCAAATGAGTTGATCACAGAATTGAATAAAAGGAAATCCATTTTGCATTTGTGAAAAGAATAAATAATTTCAATAAGTGCAATATACAACTTGGGTACAATGAAGAACATGGATAACCAAATACACACAAACTCATTAACTCTAAGACTGATGATAAGATTCTATAATTGACTTTGAAAAGCCCTTTTTAACTTGGTTCCTTCCAATCTTTCCAAACTTTTTATATTATAGTACTCTTGATATACTGTGCAATGTATAACTACATTTGTTGTTCTTCACAAAAGACAGTAATATTTTTACTCAGTGTTTTCACTGGCTGGTCACAATTCCTTGGAATTGGCAGCTGGGTGGCACAGTAGATGGGGTGCTAAGCCTGAAGTCAAGAAGACTCATATTGTAAAATTCAAATCTGGGTTTAGGCATTTACTAATTCTGTGAACCCTGGGCAAGTCACTTAACTCTTTTCCCTTAGTTCTTTATCTGTAAAATGGCTGAAGAAGGAAATGGTAAACCACTCCAGAACCTTTCCCAAGGGGTTAAAAAAAAAAAACCCTAATTGGCTCAAGACTGAACAATAACCATATTACTTCTTAATTCCTCTAGATTCCTTCAAGGTTCAGGTAAAGTTCTACATTCTGCAAGAAGCCGCCTCAATCTACTACAGATGATAATCTTATTTATTTATATAACATATTGCTTCATGAATAATGTTGGGAGAGAAAAAAAATCAAGCAAAAGGGAAAAACCATGGGAGAGGTAAAAAAAAAAAAATAGAAAAAAGAAGTGAACATAGCATGTGTTGATATATATTCAGTCTTCATAGTTCTTTTCCTGGATACAGATGACATTTTATGTACAAAATCTATTGAGATTTCTTTGGATCACTGAACCACTGAGAAGAATCAAGTCTTTCATAGTATATCACAGCACATTCTTGTTGGTATTGTGTACCATGTATTCCTAGTTCTGCTTGTTTCACTCAGCATCGGTTCATGTAAATCTTTCCAAGCCTTCCTAAAATCAACTTATTCATCATTTTTTAGAATAATATTTTATCATATTCATATACTACTGCTTGTTCACCATTCCCCAATTGATGGGCAACTACTAATTTTCCAATTCTTTATTATCACAAAAAGAGCTGCTATAAACATTTTCCCTCCTTTATGATTTTCTTGGGCTATAGACCCATTAATGGTACTGTTAGATAAAAGAAAATGGAGTTTTATAGCCCTTTGGGCATATTTTTAGATTGCTCTCCAGAATGGTTGCATCATTTTCCATCAGCAACAATGCATTAGTAACCCACATCCCCTCCAATATTTGTCTTTATCTTTTCTGTCATCTTAGCCAATCTGAGAAGTATGAGGTGGTACCTCAGAGTTGTTTTAATTTGCATTTCTCTAATCAGAGAATCAGTAATGATTTATAGCATTTTTTTCATATGACTATAGATGGCAATTGGGGAATGACTCGTATTCTCATAAATTTGACACAATTCTTTTTATATTTTAGAATTGAGACCTTTATCAAAAACACTGGCTGTAAATAATTTTCCCAGTTTTGTTCTTCATTTTTAATTTTGTTTCTCTTGGTTTGTTTGTGCAAAATCTCTTCAGTTTAATGTAATCAAAATTGTCTGTTTTATGTTTCATATTGTTCTCTAGTTCTTCTTTGGTGACAAATTCCTCCCTTCTCCAAAAATCTTAAAGGTAAATTACCCTTGCTCTCCTAAATTGTCTATTGTATCATTCTTTATGCCAAAAATCATGTACCCATTTTGATCATATTTTGGTAGAGAGTGTGAGAGGTAGATCTATGCTAAGTTTCTGACATAGTATTTTGCAGTTTTCCTAGCAATTTTTTTCTCAAATAATGAGTTTTTATTTCAGAAGTTGGAGTTTGGAGATTTATTAAATAGGAGATTACATGTATCTAATCTATTCCACTGATCAACTTCTCTATTTCTTAGCCAGTATGAAATGATTTTGATGACTGCTGCTTTATAATATAGTTTTAGGTTTGGTACTGCTAAGTCACTAGCCTTTGTAATTTTTTTTCATTAATTCCCAGGTGGTTCTTGTTGTTTCAGATGAATTTTGCTTTTTTTTTTTTTTTTTTTTTTATTAGTTCTATAAAATACATTTTTGGGATTTATGGCCAAGATGGCAGAGAGGACACACACATCTACTTAATCTCTGTCTTTGCTCTCAGAATTTATTTCATGACAAGGTCTCAGAATTAGTGCTTGAACGAAAAACAAATAATTACCAACAGAAGATATCCTTGAAATTCACCAAAAAAGATCTTTTTTTTGCTCATGGGTGGAGATGGTTAGATTGGATGCAGACTGAAGGCAGGCAAGTAGTGCCAGCACAGCAGACAATGAGAGTACAGAGCTGACTGAGCAGGGTGGAGTGTGATCTCAGGCATCTCTGCTGAGTACTTTACCAATGTGGATAATTTGTCCTGGCAGCAAGCCAGTAGACCAGCAAAGGAGCTGTAAACACAGGAGGTAAAGACTATAACCCTGCATAGCTAGTGTCTCTCAGGACATGGCCACACCCACCCAGACTGTCTCAGCATGCTCTCAGAGTCTCAGAGTTTCAGAACACAGATACATCACAGCCAGTGCTGTCCTGCTAGTGCCTCGCTATGTAGAGGAAGCTCAGTTATACCCCCTCTCTCACACACACACACAAAAATTAGATCATTTGTTTTTTTACTAGTTTGTTTTCATTGATCCATCTTTGACAAAATGAGCAAAAAATTTAAACAGACTCTTAATTATTGATAGCTTCTATATGGATAGACAGCAGACTTTAAACCCTGAGGAGACTAAAAACAGACTGTCTCCAGATGAATCCCCAAAAGGGGCTATGATCTGGTCCTCACCACACAAGACTCTCATAGAAGAAATTAAAAAGGCTCTCACAAGAAAGCTAGAAGAAAAATGGGAAAAGGAAAGGGAAGCTTGGCAAGAAAGTCTGGATAAGTCACCGCACTCATTTAAAGATAAAGTGGATAAAGAAATCAAATCCTTGAAAAAGAGATTTAGTGAATTGGAAAAAGAAAATAGCTCTCTAAAAATAAAATTGGCAAAATAGAAAAAAAATTTCATAGAACAAAACAACTCACTTAAAACCTCAATTGCACAATTAGAAAAAGATGTAAAAAAAAGTGATTGAAGAAAATAATTCATTGAAAATCAGAATTGAGCCACCAGCAGAAGCAGACACCGCCATCGCCACCACTGCCACCATCCAGTGCCCCGTGCCCACCATGCCCAACATCGTGCTGTTCAGCGGCAGCTCGCACCAGGACCTGTCTCAGAAAGTGGCAGACAGACTGGGGCTGGAGTTGGGCAAGGTGGTCACCAAGAAATTCAGTAACCAGGAGATCAGTGTAGAAATTGGTGAAAGTGTGAGGGGAGAAGATGTCTATCTACATCATCCAGAGTGGCTGTGGAGAAATCAATGATAACTTGATGGAACTTCTCATTATGATCAATGCTTACAAAATTGCATCATCATCCCAGGTGACTGCAGTGATCCCATGTTTTCCTTATGCTCGACAAGATGAAAAAGACAAGAGTTGTGCTCCAATTTCTGCAAAATTTGTGGCCAATATGCTTTCAGTGGCTGGCGCTGATCATATCATTACGATGGATCTCCATGCTTCTCAGATACAGGGTTTTTTTGACATTCCGGTGGATAACTTGTATGCAGAACCTGCAGTCTTGCAATGGATTTGAGAAAATATTGCAGAATGGAGGAATTGTATCATTATGTCCCCAGATGCTGGTGGAGCTAAAAGAGTGACATCAATTGCTGACAGATTGAATGTGGAGTTTGCTTTGATTCACAAAGAAAGAAAGAAGGCAAAGGAGGTGGACAGGATGGTTTTGGTTGGTGATGTGAAGGATCATGTAGCCATCCTTGTGGATGACATGGCAGACACCTGTGGCACTATATGCCATGCTGCAGATAAGTTACTTTCTGCAGGAGCCACCAAAGTTTATGCTATTCTAACTCATGGAATCTTCTCTGGACCAACTATTTCCAGGATTAATAATGCTGCATTTGAGGCTGTGGTGGTCACAAATACAATTCCACAAGAGGATAAAATGAAGCACTGCTCTAAAATTCAGGTTATTGACATTTCCATGATATTGGCTGAAGCCATATGGAGAACGCACAATGGTGAATCTGTGTCTTACCTGTTCAGTCATGTTCCATTATAACTCCAGGTCTTGGCCTTCCTATAGGCTGTGTACAGCCAGTCTGTTTTTGTTTTAATTATTGGGAATCGACAGTATGACAATTAATGTTTATTAAAGCTTCAATTGTGTGTGCTTTGAAAAAAAAAAAAGAAAATCAGAATTGAACAGATGCAAATGAATGACTTGAGGACACACCAACAATAAATCAAGCAAAACCAAAAAATGAAACAATGGAAAAAAATGTCATACCTTTTTGGGGAAAACAACAGACCTGGAAAATAGATTTAGGAGAGACAATCTGAGTATTATTGGATTCCCTGAAAAATATGATGAAAAAAAGAGCCTGGACACTATTTTCTAGGAAATTATCAAAGAGAACTGACCAGATGTTATAGAAACAGATGGTAAAATAGACATTGAAAGAATTCATCAGTCATCTACTGAAAGGGACACTAAAATCAAAACTCAAAGAAATATAGTGGCTAAATTCCAGAATTATCAAACCAAGGAAAAAATATTACAAGCTGCTAGAAAAAAACAATTCTGGAATTTGATGTTCTGAAAAGCTAAGGAACTTGGTATGGAGCCAAAGTAACTTACCAAGAAAAAATGTGCATTTTTTTTCCAGGGAAGAAGATAGAAATTCAGTGAAATAAGTGAATTTCTTCTATGCCTGATGAAAAAACCAGAACTAAACAAAAAGTTTGATTGCCAAATATAGAATTCAAGATAAATCTAAAAAGTTAAAAGAAATCTTGGGAGCTATATTTCTGCAATAAATATATATGAAGAACACATATATAATTTGTCCTAGAAACTAGAGGTGGAAAGGAAGTTGTAATAGAAAAAGAGTAAAGTAGGGGTACTACATCTCATGAAGAGGAAAAGGAAATCTTTTATATCTGAGAGAAAGAATGGAGCAGGATGAACATATTGTATATCATACTCTCGTCAGAATTGGCTAAAAGAGAAAAATATTAAACATATTCAAATTATGATGAAACTTCTTCAACCACATTGAAAACTGGGAGGGAAAAAGTGAAAAGGGAAGGAGTAAACTAAGCAGAAGGGAATACAGAAATTGCGAGCAAAAGGGATAAGATAAGGGGAGGAACTCTAAGGAAGGGGGAAGGATACGAAAAAGGGAGGGCTGTGAGAAGCAAGTGGTGTTCACAAGTTTAATACTGGGGTGAGGGGGAAGGGGGAAGGAAAGGAAGAAATCATAAGAAGGGGTAAACAAAATGGCAAGTAATACAGAAATGGTAATTTTAACCACAAATGTGAATGGGGTAAACTCCCCCATAAAGAGTAAGCAGTTAGCAGACTGGATTAAAAGCTAGAATCCTACAATATGTTGTTTACACTGGAAGCAGGGTGATACATACATAGTAAAGGTAAAAGGTTGGAGCATAATCTATTATGCTACAGGTGAAGTCAAAAAAGCAGGGGAAGCCATCCTGATCTTAGATCATGCAAAAGCAAAAACTGATCTAATTAAAAGAGATAAGGAAGAGCACTATATCTTCCTAAAGGGTAGCATAGATAATGAAACAACTAAGTGGTTTAGCATCTAAATTCTTAAAAGAGAAATTAAGAGAGCTGCAAGAAGAAATAGACAGCAATAATATAATACTAATTGAATTTATTAATAAAACTAAGAGTTACTTCTATGACAAAAACAACAAAAATAGATAAACCTTAAGTAAAGCTGATTAAAAAAAGGAAAGAGGAAAATCAAATTGTTACTCTTAAAAATGAAAAGGGAGAGCTCTCCACTAATGAAGAGGAAATTAAAGCAAGAATTAGGAGTTACTTTGCCCAACTTTATGCCAATAAATTCTATAACTTAAATGGAATGGAAGAATACCTTCAAAAATATAGCTTGCCCAGATTAATAGAGGAAGAATAAGTTGATTAAACAGCCCCATCTTAGACAAAGAAATGGAACAGGCTATTAATCAACTTTCTAAGAAAAAATCCCCAGGACCAGATGAATTTATATGTGAATTCTACCAATCATTTAAAGAACAATTAACTCCAATGCTATATAAACTACTTGAAAAAATAGGGATTGAAGGAGTCCTCCCAAATTCCTTTTATGACACAGATATGGTGCTAATACCTACACCACGTAGGTTGAAAACAGAGAAAGAAAATTATAGACCAATATCCCTAATGAATATTGATGCTAAAATCTTCAAACAAATATTACAGAAAATCATCCCCAGGCTATTACACTATGACCAAGTAGGATTTATACCAGGAATGCAGGCCTTGTTCAATATTAGGAAAACTATTAGCATAATTGACTATATCAATAACTAAATTAACAAAAAACATATGATCATCTCAATGGATGCAAAAAAAGCATTTGATGAAATCCAACATTCATTCCTAAAAAAAAAAAAAAATTAATTAAAAAAAAACAAACCTGAAAGAATAGGAATAAATTGACTTTTCCTTAAAATAGCCAGGAATATATACTTAAAACCATCAATAAACATCAAATGCTATATGGATAAATTGGAACCTTTCCCAGTAAGATGAGGAGTGAAACAAGATTGCCCACTATCACTATTGTTATACAATATTGTATTAGAAATGCTAGCCTTGGTAATAAGATTTGAAAAAGACATTAAAGGAATTAGAATAGGTAATGATGAAACCAAATTATCACTCTTTGCAGATGATATGATTGCATACATAGAGAAACCCAGAGATTCTACTAAAAAGCTAATAGAAATAATTCACAACTTTAGCAAAGTTGCAGGATACAAAATAAATCCACATAAATCCTCAGCATTTTTATACATCAATAACAATATCCAACTGCAAGAGATACAAAGATAAATTCCATTCAAACTAACTGTCAATAGCATAAAATATTTAGGAATATATCTACCAAATGAAAGTCAGGAATTATATGAGCAAAACTATAAAACACTTTCCACACAAATAATGTCAGATTTAAGTAATTGGAAGAATATTAAGTGCTCTTGGATAGGTCAAGCAAATAAAATCAAGATGACAATACTCCCTAAACTAATCTATTTATTTAGTGCTATACCAATCAGACTCCCAAGAAACTATTTTAGTGACCTAGAAAAAAATAACAACAAAATTCATATGGAAGAACAAAAGGTCGAGAATTTTGAGGGAATTAATGGGAAAAAAAAAATTAAATGAAGGTGGCCTAGCTGTATCTGATTTAAAACTATAGTATAAAACAGCAGTCACCAAAACCATTTGGTATTGGCTAAGAAATAGATTAGTTGATCAGTGAAATAGGTTAGGTTTATAGCACAAAATAGTCAATAACTATAGCAATCTAGTGTTGAGAAACCCAAAGATCCCAACTTTAAGGATAAGAATTCATTATTTGAAAAAACTGCTGGGAAAACTGGCAATTAGTATGGCAGAAATTAGGCATGGACTTACACTTAACACCACATACGAAGATAAGATTAAAATGGGTCCATGATTTAGGCATAAAGAACGAGATCATAAATAAATTAGAGGAACATATGATAATTTACTTCTCAGACTTGTGGAGGAGGAAGGAATTTGTGACCAAAGGAGAACTAGAGATCATTATTGATCACAAAATAGAAAATTTTGATTATATCAATTGAAAAATTTTTGTACAAACAAAACTAATGAAGACAAGATTAGAAGGGAAACATTTTTATAGTCAAAGGTTCTGATAAAGGCCTCATTTCCAAATGATAAAGATAATTGACTCTAATTTGTAAGAAATCAAGCCATTTTCCAATTGATAAATGTTCAAAGGATATAAATAGATAATTTTCAAATGATGAAATTGAAACTCTTTTCACTCATATGAAAAATTATTCCAAATCACTATTGATCAGAGAAATGCAAATTAAGACAACTCTAAGATACCACTACACACCTGTCAGATTGGCTAAGATGACAGAAAAAAAATAATGATGAATGTTGGAGTGGATGTGGGAAAACTGGGACACTGATGCATTGTTAGTGGAGTTGTGAATGAATCCGACTATTCTGGAGAGCAATTTGGAATTATGCCCAAAAAGTTATCAAACTGTGCATACCCTTTGATCTAGCAGTTTTCCTATTGGGATTATATCCCAAAGAGATACTAAAGAGGTGAAAGGGACCAGCATGTGCCAAAATATTTGTGGCAGCCCTTTTTGTAGTGACTAGAGACTGGAAAATGAATGGATGTCCAGCAATTGGAGAATTGTTGGGTAAATTGTGGTATATGAATGTTATGGAATATTATTGTTCTGTAAGAAATGACCAACAGGATGAATACAGAGAGGCTTGGAAAGACTGACATGAACTGATTCTGAGCTAAATAAGCAGAACCAGGAGATCATTATATACTTCAATAACAATACTGCATGAGGATGTATTCTGATGGAAGTGGATATCTTCAAGAAAGAGAAGATATAATTCAGGGAATTGAGGGTAAAGTGTTTGCATTTTTGTTTTTCTTCTCAGGTTATTTTTACCTTCTGAATCCAGTTCTTCCTTTGCAACAAGAGAACTGTTTTGTTCTGCACACATATATTGTATATAGGTTATACTATAATATTTTTAATATATAAGACTGCCTTCCATCTAGGGGAGGGGGTGGAGTAAAGGAAGGGAAAAATTGGAACAGAAGTGTGTGCAAGGAATAATGTTGTAAAAAATTACCCATGGATATGAACTATCAATAAAAAGTTATTTAAAAAATAAATTTATAGCTGTTTGGCATGACAATGAACAAATAGACCAATTTTAGCATAATTATCATTTTTATTATATTAGTTCGGGCCTAGTAGTGAGCAATTTATATTTTCCCAGCCTTTTTAGACCTGACTTTATTTGTGTGAGAAGTATTTTGTAATTGTGTTTATATAGTTCTTGGAGTTGTTTGGCATGTAGGACTCCAAGTATTTTATATTGTCCATAATAATTTTAAATGGAATTTCTTTTTCTGTCTCTTACTGGTGAGCTTTGTCAATAATATTTAGAAATGCTGATGCTTTTATATTGATGATTTTATATTTTGCCACTTTGCTCAAGCCATGAATTGTTTTGAACAAGTTCATGTATTATTTTCTGGGATTCTCTCAGTATATTATGATATCATCTGCAAAGATGATTTTATTTCCTCATAGCATATTCTAATTCCATTAATTTATTATTCTTTTCTTATTGAAAAACCCAACATTGTAGTACAATGTTGTATAATTATAGTGATAAAGGGCACTTCTAATTTTATTAGGAAGCAAGAAGCTTTTCTTGGCCTAATCCTACCCTGATTGCTAATGTCTTTCCTCTGAAATTAGCTCCCATTTGCCATATCTACACCAATCTACCTAATATTGGCATATTTTATTTTCCATTAAAATGTGAACATATGGGCAAGGTTTGCATTTTTTATCTTTCTTAGAATCTCTGATGATTATTGTAATCCTTTGCACACAATAAATGCTTACCAAATGCTTATTGACTGACTATTAGCTTGGCTAATCTAGATCCATAGGCATTAATTCAAACAAGTGGGTCAAAGAACATTGTTAAATTACCAACTTCTTAAATAACTGTATGAATGCTATACCAAACTAATCCAATCTGGTGCTAATCCAATGAATGCTAATTATGTGAGGGAGTTCCTGGAATTCAAATCAGATAAAGTAGTCTTATAGTATTTCTTTTCTCTAAAAATCACTTTATGAGGAATGCATTCCTTTTCCCTTTTCTTTTTGCTGTATTATTGAGTACTATCCTTCTTGATTTAATATAGTAAGGGAGAAACTGGCCCATCTTTGAACAATATGTATTAGACATTTTTGTGAAATAAAAATAAAATAAAAAAGATAGTATAAGATCTATGAATTTTTGTTCCTGAAGATACAAAAGACCTATAATATCATCAGCTGATCTATGAAAGAAACCACTTTGCTTTAGGAGTAAGTTCTAGAAAGATCTTATTAATATTTTACAGTGAGAAATTTAAGGTGAATAGAAGTTTAATGACTTAGGGTAAAGTCTGTAAAGGGAGTCAGTGATAGTGTCTGAAAGAGAAGTCAGATTTTTAAACTTCTTATTTAGTGATTCTGTTTACTGGCCTCGATTGCCTCACTAATCAGTACTTATTTTTTTCCTTCATAACTTTGCTCCATGTCCTCTTAATCCTTTATCTGCATAGACTTTAGTTTCAAATTATTAGAGGGTAATTGATTGGGTTTTTCCCCCCTTTTGCTCCAAATCATTTTAAAAAATAACTAGTCCATGATTTTTGATAGTACTGAACAATGATGAATTTTGGATTTTTGTAGTTCATGACTTTCAATTTTCTCTGAATTGAACTATCTCATTCACTTATATTAGAGATAGCGTTCAAATGAATGACAAGAAATTTAATGATAATGATTGTAGGAGTTGTCTTTTGGTAATGGCAGGGTTTCTTTTTTAGTAACTATATTTCAAAATTGTGATGAAAAATATTTCACTGTTCATATTGTATATTGATAGGTAAAATTATTTAATTGAATTTTGTGACATAAAATCATCTTCAGAGGAACAGATCATTACAAAAAAACAATGCTTGCATATGATATTAAACATAATCTACATAGTATTTCATTTACATTGCTATAATTACATATGTATATAACTTTCAGTCAAGAACAATATAGGATTGAATTACTGAATCCCAGAAACTGAGAATTGGAAAGGATGTTAGTTCTACCCATATTTGAATAGGAATTTTGCCATAACATGTCTGACTAATGATCATCCAGCTTTTGATTGAGAATCTCTGGGAAGGGGCAGCCTATTCCAGTTTAGAACAGCTATGATTATTAGGAAGATTTTTTAACATTAACCCTAAATTTCTGCCAGACATTCTTTTTTCCCCAAGTTTTTTTCTCTGGTGTCAATACTACTATAATAATTGGTAAGGTTTTTTTTTTTTTTGTTGTTGTTGTTTTGTTTTGTTTTTGTTTTTGTTTTTGTTTTTTGTTTGTTTGTTTGTTTGTTTGTTTTTAATTTAGATGTTCTATTCATCAGTATCTGCCTGCGTGATATTTTCCAACAATTAAGATAATTGAGGCCAGTTACAACAATCTTGTGATGGAGAGAGCCATCTACACTCAGAGAGAGGACTGTGGGTACTGAGTGTGGATCACAACATAACATTCTCACTCTTTTTGTTGTTCTTTGCTTGCATTTTATTTTCTTGCTCATTTTCTTTCCTTTTTGATCTGATTTTTCTTATGCAGCAAGATAATTGTATAACTATGTTTACATGTATTGGATTTAACATATATTTTAACATGTAGAAGGCATATTGGATTGCTTTCCATCTAGGTGAGGGGTTGGGGGGAAGGAGAGGGAAATTTGGAATACAAGGCTTTGCAAGAATCAATGTTGAAAAATTATCTGTGTATATACTTTGAAAATAAAAAGCTTTCAAAAATCAGTATCTGTCCATTCTGCATAATCTTGTTCAAATCCTCTATAAATTCACAGGAATTATCTTTTATTAATTAGAGTCATTTTTGCTTCCTCCTAAAATCATAGGTTATCTATCAAATTGCTTGTCATATTCTCATCAAAAGAAATCTTTCATCTACTTTATTTAATGTGTGTGTGTGTATACACAAATTGATGGATGTGTGATTAGAACAAATTCTTTTATATGATTATGGACCACTTTTAGTAGGTACAAAATACCCTGTGTTTGATATAATGATATATCATGATATACATGATATAAAAAAAAGAGAATCCAGAAGATTCAATTTTCTAGAATAAACCCTGATACACTTGGGCTCTATAATGTATCTTCTCAATCACAATAGTGAATATCTTTGATAAGGATTCATCTTCTTATTTTAAGCTTCAGCAAATATTGTGATGAGATGATTTTCAATTAAGATTATTTCTATATTTAGACTTAGACAATCTTGGAAAATGTTGATGGATTGGAGATAACTTAATGGAAAAAAAGCCTTTAAAGTGGTAAATTTTTCCTATATAATTCAATTTTTTTCACAATCTCTCCCCCCAAAAAAAAATAAAAAAGAAGATGCCCTTCTTTAGATTCTCCTTCTATTTATATGACTATTCTTTCACTGGACAGTCATTGAGGTCATGCCTATAAACCAATGCCTCACAGGGAATGCCCTGAGATTTTTTTCTCTTTTCCTTCTATGCTTCTTCCCTTGGTGATCATATCAGCTCCCATGGATTTAATGATCATCTCTATGCTGATGATTCTTAAATCTACTTATCCAACCATAACCTCTATGCTGACTTCCAATTCATGTTTCTATCTGCTTATTAGACATCTTGAACTGTATATCTTAAAGATATCTTAAATTCAACATATTCAGAACAAATAACTATCTTTTCCCCTTTACCCTCCCTCCTTCCAAAACTCACTATTATTGTCAAAGATACTATTAACTGGGTCTCCCAATTCTCTCAGGCTCTTGGACTCCTTACTATTTCTCAGCTTTCTATACTCAATCTACTGCTGTGGCTAGTTAATTTTACTTTTGCAATAAAATAGAATAGAGCCTCTCCTCTCCTCCAATACTGCCCTCAACTTAGTGTGAGGAATTATCTGCTCAAGTCTGGGCTACTGGAGTAACTTATTGGTGAGACTGCCTGCCTTAGATCACCCTCTATTAAAATCTCTCCTCCACTGAGTACCCAAAATGATTTTCTGAAAGTATAATTCTGATCATGCTATCCCTTTACTCAGTGATCTCCCATGGCTCCACATCAGCTCTAGGATCAAATATTTAATCTTTTGTTTGACATTCAAAGACCTTTATAACTTGCAATCCTATACTACTTTTCTGTTTTCTTACACCTTATGTCCCTCCCTCTACCTCTATGGAGTTGCTGATCCAATGACAATGGTCTCTTCTTTTTCTTCAAACATGATATTCCATGTCTCAATTTCAAGCATTTTTTAGGCTGTTCCCCATGCCTGGAATGCTTGTTTTTACTTCTGCCTCATGACTTCCTTGGATTCTTTCAAGTGCCAGCTAAAATTTCACTTTCTTTAGAAAGTCTTACTCAACCCCTCTTAATTCTCATGTTGATTTTTCCTATTTAAACTGTACATAGCATATTTATACATATTGTTTATGTATTGATTATCTCTCCCATTAGATCTTTAATTCCTTAAAGATAAGTACCCTTTTTATATATCCTCAGTGCTTATTACAATGCCTGGCACATGGTAGCTACTTAAATTCTTGTTGATTAGCTGACTGTAGCATTTCAATTACATGATAAAGATATAGTTTATTTTGAAATATTGCTTCAAGAAACCTAACCATTTCCTCCTGATATCTTCACCAAGAATGCCTTCTATGGCATGTGTGGATGATAATCACAAAAAATGTTTCATAGATGTGGAAGTGGCTATATGATCTTCTTGGTCAGTTGTTTTATTCAGTATTAATATGTATGATTAGAGGTTTTTTTCTTTTTTTAATAATCTTGGTGCCTTGGTGCCTTCCATTCTTGAGTCATCTTTTGAATTAATTCCTTAATTACCTCACAACTGTTGTTCTCAGCATGAATCTACCTATGTATGTACACATCATCTAATATGCTTTTTTGTATTAAATGTCTTTTCCATCATTTCTTCTTTCTCCCTGAGGGCATTCAGTAATGTAACATTAAGTGTCCAAATCCTTGATTTTTAAAATAAGTTTATTATAATTTTTTTTTAGAAATAAATTACATTTTTATTCTGTCTTTTTTTCCTCCTACTTTCTTTACTTAATCTCCTGGACTGTTTGGATCTTGGATCTTTCACCAAGATTTTTAAAAATTGGTTTTCTCTTCCACCCTCTTCTTTATGATATAATATTGTTTATAATTTCTTTTTTTGTATAATCTCACAATTTTATTTATATTTTAAAGTGATGTTACCTTCAGCTTCTAATTATTTCTGCTTGGTAATTAAATCAAATGTTTGATGATTGAGATGCTTTTTAAGCTTTTTTAATAGCTGACATATAATAGCTGACTTTTCCTTGGTTAAGATTTTATATGCTTATTGTCTTTGTTATTTCAACTTACTAGTACTGACTTTTTAACATCTATAATTTTTTTTAAATAAGTCATTATTGAGCCATTTATTTTGTATGCATATCTTTTTCTAGTTTTGTACTAATTTAGCTTTTTGCTCTAACATGACAGTTTTCTGAATTTACATAGACAATTGATTCAATAATGATTCCCACATCAGTAACAGATAATTTCCTATCTGTTAAAATATAATTAATTTCATTTTTGGTGTTTGCTACTTCTAGCACCAATCCATTTATTTAAAAGAAATATTTATGGCATATACTTATTAGGCTTTTGTGTATTTTTTAAAACAGATCTTTGCCTTCTCTCATTCCTTACTTTTGAAATATATCTTCCAAAATATTGTTTTTGTTATCATCCTCTGCTACATTGTCCTTAATGATGAAATTGCCAAACATCAATAATGCAATATTCAATCAAATTTATTTAATTTCTCTTCTTTTTCATCCTTTGTAAAAGATGTTGCACACAGTGCCTGGCACATACTAAGTGCTAAACAATGTTAGGTATTATTATTATTACTAAGTGATTTGCCTAATATCATACACAATAAATTGAATAGCCCTTATATGGATCCATGTCCTCCAATTCTTAATCAAATACTCTTTTCTTTATACTTTATCTTCTATGATACTGGCATTCCCTTGCTGTAGCATTCATCATTTCATAACTGCACTATAACAGTAGTTCCTGATTGGTCTCCCTGGGACAAATGTCTCCTGTTTCCAATCCATCCTCCACTCAGTTGTCAAGTTAAGCTTTCTAAAGCTCAAGTATAACTATGTTACCAGCCCACCTTTCAATAAACTCTAGTGATCCTCTTTCATCTCTGTAATCAAATATAAAAACATATTTGGTATTCAAAATCCTTTGTAACCTGATCTTTTCCTACCTTGTCTTTTTCATTTATTTTTTGCCTCCATGGGCTTTGTTATCCAATGACACTGGCTTTCTTGCTGCTTCTCAAACATGAAATTCCTTCTCCTTATAAAACATTTTTACTGGCTGACCTCCATCCCTGGAACTCTCTCCCTCCTCAACTCTGCCTTCTGGATTTTTTGACTTCCTTTGAGTCTCAGATAAAGTCCCAACTTCTGCAGAGCTTTCCCAATCTTCCTGAATCTTGATTCTTACCCTCTGAGATTATTTGTAAATAACAGTGTATATCCTCTTTTTACTGAGATGTTTGCATCTTTTCCCCCCTCTTCCTTCAGACTATTAGCTCCTTGAGAATACCAACTATTTCCTTTTCTTTGTGTTCCTAGTACTAAGCATCTAACACATAGTAAATGCTTAATAAATGCTTATTAACTAATGATCATACAGCCACCAACTTATACTTGAACATAAATACCCACTACATTATCCCTGACAAATGGTAATCTAGCTACTACTTCAAGAATCTTCACTGATAGGGAATTCACTTCCATTTGAGGTAACTCATCAAACTTTTGATATTAATAATTATTAGGAAGCTTTCCTTTATGTCTAGTTTACATTTGCTTCCAATTTCCACACATCTCCTTCTTTCCTCAGGATTTCAAAAGAACAATTTCTCTTCTTTGAACTAATAATTTGTATATATATATATATATATATATATATATATATATATATATATATATATATATATATATATATATATATATATATATATATATGACAGCTAGTTTTGTGATCAGTGAAAAAAAAAGAAAATACAACTATTATGTTCTTTTTAAGCTTTGTTTTTTAAATTTTCCAAATCCCTGCTCTGTTCAATTGATTTTGAGTACCAGCATAGTCTAAAGTCCTTTCATAAGTTGGGTTATTTGTGTTAAAACTATAAATGTTTATAGCATGGCAAGACTGACTATATATATATATATATATATATATATATATATCAGATTTCTAATAGCTATATTGTTTAGAAATTTTTTCTATTATTTATTTCACTTGAGTGTCATTTCTCTTTTATTAGGCACCTTATACTCATTGTACTACCATTTTGATTTCATGGTTTAATATATTAATGTATTAATAATTTATTATAGATACTCCCTCCAAGGATATATACACATGTTCTGATCAGAAAAAGGATATTTTTGTCCTTTTTCTCCTATAAAACCTGTTAATAACATCAGTAAGATATATTGGTAAGCCTTCTTTTAGTTTTCTCAACTCCATAAAAGCTTTATCCTAATATGTCCTTATGGCATGATACCTACAAGCTCAGGCAGATTCGTCAATGCAGGAAACACTTTAAAGTGTTAGTGACAGACTGTGTCTCATATGAAGACCAGCCTAACTTTATATGAAAGGCTCTATTACAGGAGATGGGTCACTAGATAATATTTTGGCTAATAGTTACCAATACCAATAGTGTTAAATAATTAGCAATATGATAATATAATAATTAGTGTAAAGTAAGCATGAATTCATGTTTTTAAGATTACTCAGAAGAGTCCAAACACTTAAAAATAGAGTTTGTTATGCACCAATTCATTATATAGGTTTATTTTCTGTACTAATATTTAAGTTAATAGTAAGTTGAATTAGTTCAAATCAAATTTCCTTTCATTCAAATAACTAGGAATGATACAAATAAAAAAGATATTCATTTCTCTTTCATAATGCCTCACTTGATATTACTAATCAATGGGTTGTCAAGCACAGTTATCTCTTATATTAATGTCTTTCTAAAATTTTACATAATACAAGAAAGAAAGCCTTTAACATAGCATATTGGCCAACCGAATTAAATAACTTTTGTATTCAGCACTATGAGACATTTACTCCCCCCAAGAAGAGAAAAAAAAATAAACAATCCTTAGGGGAAACCCCATATTCTCTATATTTCTCAGTTAATTGTATGATGGTAAAGAGATGATATTCTATAAAATATAGCTTATGCAAACTTTCTAATTTCCTAATTTTGATACTTTCCCTAAAAATGATCTTATGTAGATTCTTATTAAATGATGGAAAAGTGGTCATTTTGGTGAGAAGTTATCACAGTATTCTTTGTTGCCTTTAAAAGAAGTAATGAAAGCTAATTTTCTTCAGTGTTTTATAACTGCAGATCTTTCAACTTTATTGCACTTAGAATTCTTACTATTGAAGCTCAAACAAAATTATGTTTTCATAGTGAGCTCTCTCCTCTGGTTTGGTATATAGAAAATAGATTTGTGCCAGAATAGTGAGAAAGTCTCACACAAAAGCAAGGGAAAATTGAAAATGTGATATAGAAGACAAGAGGGAAGATAGGGTTCTTATTAATAGCTTCAAGACAAGTAATCCCTCCATAAGCATCTATTAAGGTTCCTAATACATGCTAGGCAACATATTAGGTACTAGGAATACAAATGTCATGAAACCATTCTTTCTCAAAGATATTACATTTTTATAGCACAAAGTAGAACATGACCTAATAGACACTGTACGATATCCCTGTTCCTCAGTCTATTGTGGGGAAAAAAAAAAAAAAAGTCTGACTAGGTTATACAACCTTGGTTAATTCAAATTAGACCTACCTTGTAAAGAGAAACCAAGCACCATGGATGACAGATAGTGAGATGTAGTAGATAGTAGACTCTATTATTCCAATACTGGGTTGATGTTTTTTCTTCAAAAAATTTTTACAGTAAATTTATTTGTATCTACCTCATTCTCCAGTTGCTTCTCCTACAGAAAAGGATGTTTTCCTTTCCTTTCCAAGTCTCAAACATATTTTGCCCTAGAAGAAAAATTCAACATGAAATACTGTGAATAAAAATTTAGTGAATAGTCAATATCAACATATAGGGAGTAGAATGAGGTAGGCGACAATAAATATATTTATACTTTTAACATAGATATTTACATCTATATACTTTTTATATATTTATATTTATATTTAGTGCCTACCATGTGCCAAGTATTTTTCTAAATGCTTTACAAATATTGTCTCATTTGATCCTTATAATAGCTCTGAGAAGTATATGTTATTATTATTCTCATTGTACAACTGAGGAAGCAGAAGCAGATAAAGCTTAAGTGACTTGTCTAGGATCACATAACTACTAAGTGTCTGACACTGAATTCAGACTTTTTTCTTATTTATTTCAGATCTGATGCTCATTCACATAACTGCCTCAGCTTATATTGCCTGTAGCAATCAAATATAATCAAGCATTGTACTATAATTAAATGACTAAATAGCATTTATCTCTTATGCATCATGATTTGCCAAAAATATTTAATGTCTTAGACATTTAAAGTTTGTGATCCCAACTAGCTT
This sequence comes from Sminthopsis crassicaudata, assembly GCF_048593235.1. NCBI lineage: Eukaryota > Metazoa > Chordata > Mammalia > Dasyuromorphia > Dasyuridae > Sminthopsis > Sminthopsis crassicaudata. Next base: position 256,302,523 of record NC_133617.1, on the reverse strand, counting down.
ATAATCTAAATAGATAAGATATAGATTTATGTTTTGATTAGCTGTAATACAAACAAATATAATTTGCTAAACTGCATGGTAGATACTATATTTACACTGTCTAAACTAAAAGAAAAAAATCATTAAAAAAAAAAAAAGAAACAGAAGCTTATGGAAAAAAAAAAAAGTTAACCAACTAGAAAAAGAGGTAGAGTCTCAAAGATGAAAATAATGCTTTGGCAATTAGATTTGGGCAAGAGGAAGCCAGTGAAGCTTTGAGAAATCAAGACATAACAAAGCACATTATAAAGAATGAGAAAATATAATAGAATGTGAAATAGCTTATAAGAAAAATAACTGATCAGGTGAACGGATCAAGAGAAAATATAAGAATAAGTGGATTGCCAGAAAGTTCTGACCAAAAAAGGAACAATAATACAGGAAATAATCCAAGAAAATTTTCTTGAAGAGATAAAACATGAGGGGAAAGTAGAAACGGAAAACAATTCACACATCACCATTTTAAAGAGATACTGTGTGGAAACTATACAGGAATATTATTGGCAAATTTGGAAAACCCCAGATCAGCGAAAATTATGCAAGAAGCAAAAAAAACAAAAAAAACAAAACAAAACAAAACAAACAAAAAAACTATTCAAATATGCTGAAGCTACAATTATAATTGTGCAAGACTTATCAGCAGCAACAATAAAAATAAAAAGCAACAACAACAAAAAATAAAGCAATAAAAGAGGTCCTGGAATTTTATCTACTGACAATCAAAAGAACAAAGCTTATGGCCAAAAATATCATATCCAGCAAATTCATCTATAATTCTGAATGAGAAAAAATGGACATTCAATGAACTTGCAGATTTTCAGGATTTTCTATTCACCAATCCTGAAATGAACAGAAAATTTAACAATATGAAAGTTCAATTTTAAAGAATCTAACATGGACAAATTGTGTCAATAAGGACAAATTATTTATGTTTTTTCATATGTGTTTGTATATGTGTATGTGGTAAAACAAAATAGCAATCATGTTATACAAATGAGGTGCAGAAGAATAGACACAGCGGCATTTGAGAGGGGAGGAAGACTCATAGTTCTGAAACCTACTCAAATTGTGAATAGGTTCAATAGGCAATATTACATATATATATACCATGAAAGGTATAACATCTTCCAAAATCTATAAAGAAATAAGAGGGAGAGATGGATGCATGGGAAAGCAAAAGAAATCTTTTCAAGTTGTCACTAAGACAAGTTTCTGAAAATTTGTCATTAGTTGTTTATTTATGAAAAACTTTTTTTAAAGCTTATATGTGGGTATCACATAACATGGGGAACTATCCTCATAAAGTTTCCCTACAAATGAGTATAACCAACTATTGAAAATACAGAAAGGTTCTTGTAAGATAAAAGAAAGAATTCCTTGAGAATAATAGTAAATAGTTAAAGAAAAATTCCAGGAATATTGTTGAACTACCTTCTCATGAGTTTGCATCTGCTTTATGAATAGAATACTTTAGTCATATAGAGTGATCAAATTTGAAAAATTGCATTTTGTGAACCTAAAATAAAATATATTACATATTTTATACAAAAATATACTATCAGTATTTATGTCCCTAAATATATATATTGTTTCCTGAGTAGCTTAGAACCTTTTGATTAATTGAATGAAATACACTAATGAAATGATTTCACATTAATCTATTTGGATCCTAAGCATCCATCATTTCTAAGATGGATTGGGCAAGTCTGTGTCCATAAAACATTCAACATTAATTCACTTTTTGAAAAATTTTTAGCCAGATTGAAAATTGTAAGAGAGAGTTGTTTTCATAGTTTACTAGGTTTACTAGGTAAGTAAAATAACCAGGATTGATAAGAAATATGTATTTTTGAAAGTATCAACTAAAAGTGAGCACAAGAAGATGGTGGAGAAGGCACAAGTGACTCTTTAAGCTCCTCGCATGCCCTCACTACCAATCTTTGAATTCAGCCTCAAAAATAGCACTTGACTGGCAAAATTCAGGAAGATTAAAGGAACAATGAGAAGATACAAGCAAGATTCTGAACTCCTCTCATACCCTTATTACCAATTTTTAAAATCAGCCTCAAAAATACTGCTAGACTGGTAAGGTTCACACAGATTGGAAGTACACCAACTCACCAACCTAACATAATCTGGAATATTGCCAGAAAAGATTTGTCCTGAGTGGCGGGAATAGAGCAGTGCAGGGCAGGGATAGAATCCGGAGCAAAGCAGCCTCTATGGTTGGAAGGTTTACATAGCGCTCCCTCCCATAGGCTGACTGCTTTGCTTTGGTCGCAGAGTAATGGACCAGCAGAGAAATTGGAGTCTAGGGTAGAGGGTACTCTGAGGAATGCCAGAACAGGATCTGGCTGTGCCCACCCAGGACTGGAAGTGACTCAGCGAAGACCATAACACAGCTCTTCTCGGCATTCTGCAGGGAGGGGCTCTTGTTGGGGGGGAGTCACAAACCTACACAGTAGGGGAACAGCCAGGGGCAGCCTCTCATTTGCACAGTGCGAGGCTCGGCCTGGGGTAGTGGAATTTCCCCAGCTCTACTGCTCTCCCCAGGCAGAGACACTTCTGTTGCATGAGAGATAGGATGACTGCTAATACTCAAAGCGGGTGTTTGTTGGGGGGATGGAGTGATACTCTCCCTGCTTAACCTCTAGCTTTAAGGCAGATGTTAATCCTCACAGCGGGGGTTCCCCACAGGGCAGTAAAACAGCCTAGCCCTTGATACCGAGGCCTATTCACTTCTGTGTGGAGCTCTTCCCAGAACACTCCCACAGCTCATTGAGAGGACAGTTACTGTCCATACACCCATCCTTGCTCTGCAGAGGAAGCTGGTAACCTCCTTGCCCTGAAGTTATACCCTAAAGGCTAAAAAAAATATGAGTAAAAAAATGAAGAGAATGATTGATAGCTTCTATACAGAAAGAGAGTGGGTTACCAACCCTGAGGAGACTAATAGCAAACAGCCTCCAGACAATATCCCAAATTATGCTCTCCTAGAAGAGACTATTAAAAATCTAAAAAGAGAGTTAGAAGAAAAATGGGGAAAGGAGAGAGAAGCTATGCAAGAGAGTAATAACCTCTTGAAATGTGAATTAGAAAAGATAAACAACTACCTGAAATGTCAATTGAAAAAAAGTAAATAAATCACAGGAAGTACCAGGAAACAATTAGGGAATTGGAAAAGGTAAAGAAATCACAGGAAAGTAGGATATGTGAATTGGAAAAGATAAAGAATTCCCAAGATAGTAGGAGTTGTGAATTGGAAAAAGAAAATAACTCAGTAAAAAGCAAATTTAGTGAAATGGGAAAAAAAAAATTGATAGAGCAAAACAACACATTTAAAAACTCAATTGGATGTATAAAAAAGAAGTAAAAAAAGTTAATGAAGAAAATGAGTCATTAAAAAACAGAACTGAACAAATAGAAGTGAATGATTCATTGAGACACCAAGAATCAAGCAAAACCAAAAAAATGAAAAACTAGAGAAAAATGTCAAATATCTACTTAACAAAATGACAGACCTGGAAAATAAATCTAGGAGAGAAAATCTGAGATTATTGGACTTCCTGAAAATTATGATGAAAAAAAGAGCCTAGATACTATTTTATAGGAAATTATCAAAGAGAACTGCCCAGATGTAATAGAATCGGTAGATAAAATAGGCATTGAAAGAATTCATCAAACACCTAATGAAAAAGACCCTAAAAAAAAAAAAAAAAAAAAAAAAAAAAACTCCACAGAATATTGTGGCCAAATTTCAGAACTATTGAACTAAGGAAAAAATATTACAAGCAGCCAGGAAAAAACAATTCAAATACCAAGGTGCCACAATAAGGGTCACTCAAGATCTGGCTGCCTCTACATTAAAGAATTGAAGGGCCTGGAATCTGATATTCCAAAAGGCAAAAGAACTTGGAGTCCAACCAAGAATAAATTACCCAGCTAAGTTCAGCATTTTCCCCCCATGGAATAAGATGAACATTTAATGAAACAGATAAATTTCATTTGTTCCTAAGGAAAACAAAACAAAACAAACAAAACAAACAAAACAAAACAAAAAAACAAAACAAAAAAACAGATGTAAACAAAAAATTTGATCTCCAGCCAGAGGACTCAAGAGAAACAGAAAAAGGTTAAAGGAACTCTTAAGAACTGTATTTCTGTGACAAGCAGAAGTAATACAGAGAGGCTTGGAGAGACTTACATCAACTGATGCTGAGTAGAACCAGAAGATCACTGTACATTTCAATGCTGTATGAAAATATATTCTGATGGAAGTGGATATCTTCAACATAAAGAAGATCCAACTCACTTCCAGTTGATCAAAGATGGACAGAAATAACTACACCCAGAGAAGGAACACTGGGAAGTGAATGTAAATTGTTAGCACTACTGTCTATCTACCCAGGTTACTTATACCTTCGAAATCTAATACTTAATGTGCAACAAGAAAATGGGATTTACACACATATGTTGTATCTAGGTTTTATTGTAACACATGTAAAATGTATGGGAATGCCTGTCATCAGGGGGAGGGAGTGGAAGGAGGGAGGGGGATAATTTGGAAAAATGAATACAAGGGATAATATTATAAAAAAATTACTCATGCATATATACTGTGGATAAAAACATTCTAAATAAAAAAAAGAAAAAAAAAGAACTATTTCTGTTGTGGATATACATTAAGACTACATGTATAATTTGATTTTACTGATATAACAACAACAAAAAAGGAGGAAGTAGAAATGGAAAGGGGATAGTGGCAGAAAAAGGGAAAAGGGGAGATAAAAAGAGGGAAACTACATCCCACAAAGAGACAAAGAAAACCTACCATAGCTAAGAGAAATTAGAGAAAGGGAGGTACATTGTGTGACTCTTACTCTCATCAGAAATGGCACAAAGAGAAAATAATTGACATATTTGTTTTACAGAGAATTCTCTCTCACTTCATTAAAAAGGGGGAGAGGAAAAAGGAAATGGAAAAGAGTAATAAGGGAAGGATAAAAGAAAGGGAAAGGGATTCAAAGGCAAGAGAGAGGGATACTAAAAAGGAGGGCTGCATGACCCAAGTAGGGCACATAAGTTTAATACTACGGAAGGGGTTCAAGGGGGGCAAGGGAAAAAAGCATAATCTGGGAATAATATGATGGCAGGAAATAAAGAATTAGTAATTTTAACTGTAAATGTGAAGGAGATGAACTCTCCCATTAAGTGGAGACGGATAGCAGACTAAATCAAAATTCAGAACCCTACAATATGTTCTTTACAGGAAACACAGTTAAAGCAGGGAGATACATACAAAGTAAAGTTAAAACACTGGAACAGAATCTATTATGCTTCAGGTGAAGTCAAAAAAGCAGGGATAGCCATCCTTATCTCAGATCAAGCAAAAATAAAATTTGATCTAATCAAAAGACAATAAGGAAGGAAATGATATCTTGTTAAAGGATAGCATAGACAATGAAGCAATATCAATATTAAATATATATGCACCAACTAGTATAGCATGTAACTTCCTAAAGTAGAAGTTAAGAAAGTTGCAAGAAGAAATAGACAGCAAAACTATAATAGTGGGTGATCTCAACCTTGCACTCTCAGAATTAGAGAAATCAAACCACAAAATAAATAAGAAAGAAATTAAAGACGTGAATGGAATATTAGGAAAATTAGGCATGATAGATCTTTGGAGAAAACTGAACGGTGACAGAAAGGAGTATACTTTTTTCTCAGCAGTTCATGGAACCTATTTAATAACTGGCTATATATTAAGACATAAAGATCTCAAAATTAAATGCAGGAAGGGAAAAAATAGTAAATGCTTTCTTTTCAGATCACAATGCAATAAAAACTACATTCAACAAAAAATTAGGGGTAAATAGACCAAAAAGTAATTGGAAACTAAATAATCTCATCTTAAAGAATGAATGGGTGAAACAGAAAATTATAGACACAATTAATAATTTCACTCAAGATGATGACAATGATGAGACATTATACCAAAATTTGTGGGATGAAGGTAAAGCAATAATAAGGGGAAATTTTATAGTTTTAAAGGCTTACTTGAATAAAATAGAGAGAGAAGATCAATGAATTGAGCTTGCAATTTAAAAAGCTAGAAAAAGACCAACTTAAAAAACCCCAATCAAATACTAAACTTGAAATTCTAAAATTAAAAGGAGAAATTAATAATATTGAAAGTAAAAAAATTGAATAAATAAAACTAAGAATTGGTTTTATGAAAAAACCAATAAAATAGATAAACCTTTGGTAAATCTGATTAGAAAAAGGTGAGAGGAAAATCAAATTGTTAGTCTTAAAAGTGAAAAGGGGGAACTTTCCATCAATGAAGAGGAATTTAGAGAAATAATGAGTTACTTTGCCTAACTTTATTTCAATAAATTTAATAACCTAAGTAAAATGGATGACTACCTCCAAAAATATAGCTTCCCAGATTAACAGAGGAGGAAGTAAATTGCTTAAATAGTCCCATTTCAGAAAAAGAAATAGAACAAGCTGTTAATCAGTTCCCTAAGAAAAAAATCTCCAGGACCTGACAGATTTACATGTGAATTCTACCAAACATTCAAAGAACAATTAGCCCCAATGCTATATAAACTATTTGAAAAAATAAGGAATGAAGGAGTCCTACCAAATTCCTTTTATGACACAGACATGGTACTGATACCCAAACCAGTTAGGTTGAAAATGGAGAAAGAATGCTATAGATCAATCTCCCTAATGAATATTGATGCTAAAATCTTAAATAAGGTATTAGCAAAAAGACTACAGAAAATCATCCCCAGGATAATACATCATGATCAAGTAGGATTTATACCAGGAATGCAGTGCTGGTTCAATATTAGGAAAACTATCAGTATAATCTTCCATATTAATAACCAAATTAACAAAAACCCTATGATCATCTATATAGATACAGAAAAAAAAGCATTTGATAAAATCCAACATCCATTCCTATTAAAAACACTTGAGAGTATGGGAATAAATGGACTTTTCCTTAAAATAATCAGTAGCACCTAGTTAAAAACATCAGTAAGCATCATATGTAATGGGATAAACTTCAACCATTCTAAATAAGATCAGGAATGAAACAAGTTTGCCCACTATCACCATTGCTATTCAATATTGTATTAGAAATGCTAACTTTGGAAATAAGAGATGAGAAATTAAAGGATGTAGAATAGGTAATGATGAAACCAAACTATCACTCTTTGCAGATGATATGATGGTATACTTAGAGAACCCCAAAGATTCTACTAAAAAGCTATTAGAAATAATCCACACCTTTAACAAAGTTGCAGGACAAATAATGATCCCACATAAATCATCACCATGCTTATATATCACTAACAAAATCCAACAGTTAGAGCTACAAAGAGAAATTCCATTTAAAGTAACTACTGATAATATAAAATATTTAGGAATCTATCTGCCAAGGGAAAATCAGAAACCATATGAGCAAAACTATAAAACACTTTCCACACAAATAAAATCAGATCGAACCAATTGGAAAAATATTAAATTCTCTTGGATTGGGTGAGCAAATACAATAAAGATGACAATACTACCTAAACTAATATATTTATTTAGTGCTATATCAATCAGAATTTCAAAAAAGTATTTTAATGGCCTAGAAAAAATAACAACAAAGTATATATGGAAAAACAAAACGTCAAGAATTTCAAGGGAATTAATGGGGAAAAAAATGAAATGAAGGTAGACTAGCTGTACCAGATCTAAAATTATATTATAAAGTAGTGGTTATGAAAACCATTTGGTATTGGCTGAGAATTACACTAGTTGATAAGTAGAATAGGTTAGGTTCAAAGGAAAAAAAAAAAAAAACAGCCAATAACTTCAATAATCTAGTGTTTGACAAACTCAAAGACCCCAGCTTTTGGCATAAGAACTCACTGTTTGACAAAAATTGCTGGGGAAATTGGAAATTAGTATGGAAGAAACTAGCATTGACCCATACTTAACACCATACATCAAGCTCAAGTCAAAATGTGTTCATGATCTAGGCATAAAGAATGAGATTATAAATAAATTAGAAGAGCATAGGATAGTTTTCCTCTCAGATATGTGGAAAAGGAAGGAATTCATGACCAAAGAAGAACTAGAGGTCATTATTGATCATACAATAGAAAAAAAATTTGATTATATCAAATTAAAAAGTTTTTGTACAAACAAAACTAATGCAGGCAAGATTAGAAGGGAAGCAATAAACTGGGAAAACATTTTTACAGTCAAAAGTTCTGATAAAGGCCTCATTTCTAAAATATATAGAGAATTGACTCAATTATAAGAAATTAAGCCATTTTCCAATTGATAAATGGGCAAAGGATATGAACAGACAATTCTCAGATGAAGAAATTGAAACTATTTCTAGCCATATGAAAAGATGCTCCAAGTCATTATTAATCAGAGAAATGCAAATTAAGACAACTCTGAGATACCACTACACACCTGTCAGATTGGCTAGAATGACAGGGAAAGATACTGTGCAATATTGGAGGGGATGTGAGAAAACAGGGACACTGATACATTGTTGGTGGAATTGTGAATACATCCAGCCATTCTGGAGAGCAATTTGGAACTAGGCTCAAAAGTTGTCAAACTGTGCATACCTTTTGACCCAGCAGTGTTACTACTGGGCTTATATCCCAAAGAGAACTTAAAGAAGAGAAAGGGACCTGTATGTACAAGAATGTTTGGGGCAGCCCTCTTTGTAGTGACCAGAAACTGGAAACTGAGTGGATGCCCATCAATTGGAGAATGGCTGAATAAACTGTCGTATATGAATATTATGGAATATTATTGTTCTGTAAGAAATGACCAACAGGATGATTTCAGAAAGGCCTGGAGAGACTAACATGAACTGATGTTGAATGAAATGAGCAGGACCAGGAGATCATTATATACTTCAACAACAATACTATATGGTCAATTCTCTTGGATAAGGCTCTCTCCAACAATGAGATGAACCAAATCAGTTCCAAGAGAGCAGTAATGAACTGAATCAGCTACATCCAGTGAAAGAACTCTGAGAGTTGACTATGAACCACTACATAGAATTCCTATTCCCTATATTTTTGTTTGCCTACACTTTTGACTTCCTTCATAGGCTAATTGTACAGTTTCAAAGTCGAATTCTTTTTGTACAGCAAAATAATTGTTTGGACATGTATACATATATTGTATTTAACTTATACTTTTGTATATTTAACATGTATTGGTTAACCTGCCATCTGGGGGAAGGGGTGGAGGGAAGAAGGGGAATAGTTGAAACAAAAGGTTTTGCAATTGTCAATGCTGGAAAATTACCTATTAATAAAATTTTTGTAAAAAGAAAAAAAAATGATACTATTGAAATTTTGAAAAATTGTCATACACAATAAAAGTTCCGTAAATAAAAAAAGTGAGTACAAAATCACACAAGGTGTATAATTAAGCTTATCATGAAGTAAGTGGCATTTAAAATTAACTAAATCATTATTGTTGAGTCATGTTCAGTTGTGTATGACTTTTTATAACCCATTTGATAGATACTAGAATGGAAATTGAGGTAAACAGGGTTAAGTGACTTGCCCAGGATCACATAGGTACTGGCCTGGGGCCAGATTTGGACTCAAGATCATTCTTCTTTACTCCTTATTCTACTGATCTATTCACTGTATTGCTTAGCTATCTAACTTTACCAGTCTTGTGGCTACTACAGAAGAATATATTTTGGCTTGGAGAGTGAGGTTAAAAACAGTAACTGGCTTTAAAAAATCTTTAATGTTAGACTTTAGTAGAAAGTTGATAGGTTTCCTTTTTATTTTTTGTGTCATTAATTTACCTGTAGGGAGATCACATTTTTTCAAGTCATCTTGAAAAATACATCATACAATCTATCAATTAATTATGAAGCAAAGAAGTCAATTATTTCCTTGAATAAAAAAAATCATGTACACACAATTCTTTTTGATTCTCTAATCATGGGATAAATAGGGATGACTATAAGTTCTCACAGGGTTTGTCACCAAAGCACAGGCTCTAGAAAGCCCAACCGTGTTGGAAAGGCTTTGAGTAAGTTGTCAGACACACATTTCATAAGGCTAGTTTAACTGTGAACAACAACAACCACAAAAGATTCTTCAACAGTAGGGTAGTTACTTCTTAATGGACTCTTTGGCCTCAACAACCCATTTTAAAAAATAGTCTTCATTCCTATTCAATTATCTTGCCATTCTCTAATGTTGACAATTGTGGAAAAGAGAATAGAAAATGATAAACATTTTCAACCTATCAACCATAATTATTTATATATGTATATACATAAACCTTATCCATTATATAATATATAATATTTATATATTATAATTATGTAACATATAATATATAATGCTTATATATTATAATTATGTAATATATAATATATAATGTACATATATATGTACATATATAAATAATTACTGTTGATAGGTTGAAAAAAATATATATATATATGTATATATATATAAAACTGAAAATGGCATCAAAGAGGAAAAATACTGTGAAAATCTGATGGATTTAACTGGGTATATTCAGAATGGATCTGTCCTAGGCTGTATTTTGACTGACTGCCATAACATATTTCTCTACATTATACTGTTTCTCTCATTCTATGAAATACAATTTAAAATTTATTTAGAATGGCATTAGGGCAAGAAAGAAATGATCTTCTCATTTCATATTTTCAATCCCTTAGATAATGTCACTTCAATCACTAATTTATCCCACCCAAAAGATGCTCTTGTTTCCTCTTTTTGTAAGATACCTAGATCTAACTGATAAAATAGGGATAGTAGAATCTTCAATAACTGTCCTAGACAAATCTTCTTGTACATATAGTTCAGAGCACATGAATCTATGGTCTTTCAGGATGAAGAAAACATCCATTTTGTATATTTATCTGTAATGTCTTAAGCAGGATTCAAAGCATGTTTTTCTTCATACCACATTATATGCATGTAGTCTCCTTCCTTAGAACAAAAGCTTCTTGAACACAGGGACTACATAGCATTTTTTTGATAACTCCAACACTAAGTAACTGTCAATTAGTAATTACAGTTTGATTGATTGTAAGAAAACATTACAAATATTAATTTTCTTCTTCCCCTCTTATATCCATTCTATTCTAGTCTCCTCTCCTGAAGGCCATATAATCCTATTTCCTCCAACTCTTTTCTATATGATTTACAGTAGAACGAACTTAAGCTCATAGGAGAAGAGCCCATTTTTGTTTTGTCTTGGAAATTCTAGCACTTAATAAAACATCTTTCAAACAGTAGGCAATTGATGGATGTTTGTTGAGTTAAATATAATTTAGACTTTTTTCTAATATATTTCAAAATATTTCAGAAAGATGGAACTGCTGTCCTACCCAGATCAAAGCATGATTAAACCACTACCTCCTTCAACATGTGTACTATATTTCTGTTACTATCAGTTCAACCCACTATTTTTATTTTTCAATCACATTTTTTATCTATAGGGAGCTTAAAATTTTGTTTTCTTCTTTGTACTTTTACTCCTCTTGTGTAGCTCAATATCTCTAACACAGTAGGTGATTAAAAAGTTGCATGTTTACTAATAATTTAAATGAGTAATAACAATAACAAATAACCTAAATTAATGAACAATAAAGTAAGTATAACTAGATATTATTTATTAATATAACTCAATTAGAATGAGAAAACTAGAAAAATAAGAGTTTTGGATTTAAAGAAGAAAGTATGATTATGGAAAGAGAGAGTACAATGAAATGAATCTGTAATGTTTGGGCTAGCTTTCTTGAGGTCCTCCTGAAGGGCCTTGGTCTCAGCAGGATACTCACCAAGAAGATGGGAAAGAATAGAGTCCAAAGTCTGTATTTTCTCTTTCATAGTCTGTGTCTGTCATAGTCTGACCCAGTCTCAGCTTGATCACTCTTCTCCAGCAGTCTGCCAGTTTGCCAGTCTCAGCCAATCACATTCTGAGTCTGACTTTGTCCACAGTTCTCTCAGCCTTTAAACACCCTATTACAATTATGTCATTATAGTTTACTGAGTATAAGCCAATTTAGAGTGATTAAACATTATATCAAACTAGAGTGATTATATCATTATATCATACTAGATATATGTAAACTAGAGAACCTTTATCTTATCAATTGCCCTGAGTTAACACCTTGGTTCAAGTATACTTCTTTCAAGCATACTTCTCCAAAGTTCTGGCCCTCTACATGAATCTATTATTTCATATTTCACAGATGTTATTCCCATATATGTCTATATTTTGTATATGCACATATATGTTTATATAAATATGTATGCAGACACACACTATGTAAACAGGGAAAACAAAACATGGAAATTTTGACCTCTTTTTTTTAAAAACTTCTTTTCACCATCAAAGATTTAGCTATGGATGCAAGTAATGTCTTTTTTTTTTTTTTTTAATAAACACTAAAAATGCATAAGTATGCTACAATGTGTGATTTTCAGCAAATCATTTGTTATCATTGGCCTCTACTTCTTCATCTGAGACAGTTGGCCTATATAACTTTCAGAATTTCTTGCTATGCTAATTTTATTCAGTTCAACTCTTTCCCATTCTAGACCATTTTCTTAATGTGTTGAATTTTATATTGTTGGAAACAATTTATTATAGAATTTAGGTGTTATGGGCCAGAATTGTGTACTTGAAACAAAGATTCTTACAAGGTGCTAAGTCAGTGGAATTGATAAGACAACGGTTATCTAGTTTAGCATGGTGATTAAAGGTTCTCTAGTTCAGTACATGTACTTAGTACTTAATATAGTTCTACAAGATTCACACCTACAATGATGTAATTATAATAGAGTATATAACAATCAGCAGGGACTGAAAGACAGATTCATTCAGTAGTACACCTCTGTAGTGGCTGGAGGCTGGAAGCCCTAGGACTTAGAGAGATTCACTTCATCTCACACCACTGTGGTGGCTGGCCTCATGTATTTCCCCCTTTGGGACAAAGGTGGGTCTGAGAAGCTTTCCAGAAAGCTTCCAGCCCCAGACAAGGAGACAATAAAGAATTTGGACTCCAACACCTGGCTATTCTTGTAGTGATTGCTCTGCTGAAAAAAAAGGCTGCTTCCAGACCTTCAGAAAACCAACCAAGAATTTTATATTTTGGTTTTTAATCCACTCTGCTGACTGCTTCTATTTTATGAGAGAGTCTGTCCCATTCACAATTATTACTTTTTATTTCCTCCATATTATTTTTTTGGTTTATACTTCTCTCTCTCCTTTCTTCCTCTCCCTCTTCACCAATGTTTTACTTCTGACTACTTCCTCTCTCAATCTGCCTTCTCTGCTATCAGCTGCCCCTTTTCTTTCCATTTTTATTTCTTCTTTCCTTTCCTATTTATGCCCTTCATTTCATCAAACTTCCTTTCCCTTTTCTTCCCCCTTTCCCTTTATACCTTTCTATAGAATAAGATAAATTTCTATATCCAACTTAGTGTATATGTTATTCTTTCTTTGAGTCAAATACATTGAGAGTAATTTTCAAACAATGCTCATCTCTTTCCCTTCCTTCCTTCTACTGTAATAGGTCTTTTTTGCTTCTTTGTATGATATATTTTATCTGCCTCCCCTTTTCTTCTTTCAATATAAATCTTTTTTTTTTTTTTTAACTCTTAACTTTTTTATATCATCATATCAAGTAATCTTATACCTATACCCTTGGTCTATATTTACTGTATCTAACTGACTTGATTACAGTATAAGTCTCAAGAGTGACAAGTATTATCTGCCCATGTAGAGATGTAAATAGTTTAATCTTATTGAATAATATTTTATTGAATAATATGTTATTGCTTTCCTGTTTGTGTTTTTATGGTTCTCTTGAGTCTTGTATTTGAAGATTAAATCTTTTTTTTTTTTTGCTTTGTTTTGTTTTGTTTTTTAAGATTTGGTCTTTTTCATCAGGAAAGTTTCAACATCCCTTATTTCACTGAATATCTACCTTTTTCCCTGTAAGATTATGCTCACATTTTTCTGGCTTCTTAATTCTTAGCTCAAATCCAAGCTCCTTTGATTTCTGCAATATAATATTTCCAAGCTTTCTGATCCTTTAACGTAGAATCAAGTAGGTCTTGAGTAATCCTGATGCAGTATTTGCTCCTTGACCTGATAATTTTAAGCTCCCCTTTTACACAAATGCCTGCAAAGTTATTTTAAAATGAAAAATTGTCTCGTTATGTTTTTTGTGGATTCTATAATACATTTAGAAATTTGATCTAATGTTGTTTCTCAGGGAAACTGGGAAGAGCTCAAGTAGCTTATTCTCTGTGCCATTTTGGTTCTAGCCACCTGCAATTTTTATTCTTGTTGATTTAAATATTTCAGATCTCTGAGCAATAGAAATTATTCTTTTATCATTATTATTTGTTACAGACTGCTTATCAGTCATTTATTTTCTTATTTTATTGAATTTGTTTAAAATATGTCCTATAGTAATGTTTTTAAAAGTCATAATTTATCTACATAATGATATAAAAAGGTTACTCACATAGTTTAGTTTATTATACATTTATTATAAAGAAGTAGCTCCTTTTAATTCCTAGGCATTTACAAAGATGATAAATTTTTATGTATAATAAATATCATACTGACTACCTAACATTCTGCCACAGGATTGAAAATTTTGAAATTGAGGTCTTCCAGAGTATAAGACAAGTACATTTCTGAGGTAAAGGGTTGAAGGAAGCCTTTTAAACAATTTTGATGAAGGACCTTAAGTACAGTTAACAACTACCAGAAGGAGGTTTGGATAAAATGTATAGACCACGTTAAGTCTATATAAAGAATTATATGCTCAGAAATTAAAATGATATTGTTGTTATTAAATAATAGTATTTATGTTTCACATTAAGATTTGCAAAACATTTTACAAATATTAAATCATTTTTCCTTCACAATATCTGTGGGAAGGTAGGTACTGTTATTTTGCCTGTCTTACAGATGAGTAAACTGAAACAGGTTAAATGACTTGCTTAACATCACACCATAAATATCTGAGGCTTGATTTGAACTTAAATTATCTTGATCCAAATAACATATCCAATTTAGATGTATGTCATTGTATACAAACATACACACACATGCTTATATATGTATATTATAAGTTATATATGTATAAAATATAATTTTCAAAATAAACTTTTTGAATATCTTGTAAATGTGCAAATAGAAAAAGTTATATCAGAGACAGAGACAGAATGCTGGGCTTGGAGTCAGAAAAGCTTGCATTTAAAACCTTCTCTGCCTTTACTACATATATTTGACAAATAACTTTCCCTCATATACTCCCAGGATTCATCTCCTGACAAATTGGGCCCTGCTCTGGGCAAGGGGATTTCCCACACCAGAATTCCTCAAACTAAGGAAATCATTTGAAAGTTTGCCAATTTTCTTGCCTAGGTTAGTACATATATCTTTAAACACACATGCAAAAAAAATGCTTATGTTAATATTTAAGAGACATTTTGATCCATTATATTTTAAATAATTTTTAAGTTAGATTCTTGAATTTCTATTTATCTGTGATAAATACAATTTTCATGAATATATATAATGATTCTAATGTCAAGTAAGGTAATAGACGAATCTATCAAAAGGGTATTGGAAAACGAGTCATTCTTCAAAGCAAGTATCATGGTACAATGAAAAGAACGGTTCCTTCTGAACTTGGAGGAATGACATCTGAATTCAGTATTGGCTCTACTACTTACTATTTGATACTGACCAAATGACTAACACTGTCTGGGATTGTTTCATCATCCATAATGTGAGGACTTTGGACTCAATCATCTTTCAAGTCCTTTCCAGCTTTAGAGCTAAAATCCAATCATTGTTGCTACATGCTTTAGTTGAAAACATCACATTGTCAAATATATGGGGAAACTACTGAACAAGGATCTAGTGTGGGCCCAGAATGGTAAAGGATTCATCTCTAAATGTATAGTTAGGTAGGTAAATGTTGACTATCAATCTTTAGCCACTTCCATCTCTTAACAATGTCACTTTCATTTCTTTAAAATGATCAGGGGAAAGTAGTTATGTTGATTAAATCTAATTAAAATTTTAAATATGTGGAAAGGAAAAAAAATCAAGGTTGTCTGTTAATAGAACCTTTAGATCAGATTCTGAAATATAAATGGTACTATCACTAAGATTTGTTGTCCTTTCTATTTCTAGACTTTTGTTTCTGTAATGAGGTAATGTTTGTCTATGTAATGAGGTAAGCACTTCTCATAGGAGACAATATTATGAAATATAAGACACAATACAGAAAGCTGATACTATATCTAATCTTTTGGACTATACTAATCTCTCCTACTTGGGCTTGCCAGTGTATTACAAATTCATGAGAAAGCTCTTCTTTTTAAAATTAGTAGATGCATTCCATTCATCAATTGAAGAAACAGACTCCCTAAAGTGCTTGCTAGTTCAGAGATAATAAATTTCCTCATTATCTTTGACTTTGGAATTGCCTCACTTAAGTACTTGTAGGATGGCTAACTCGGGATGTATTTTGCTACAGAAGCAAAATGTAGCCCTTGGGGAACTCCTACTTTTCTCCTTGGGTGGCCAGGAAGAACAGCTTAAGTAATATTTTATTCTTCTCTAGCTAAACTATGTAGCTATACTCAGAATTTCAGAGAGTTTTAAAGAAGGAGGGACAGAGGGAAAGCAAAATAAAGGGAAAGAAAGGAGAAGAGAGATAGACACAGATAGATGTACAAACAGGGAGAGAGAGAAGAAGAGAGTTAGGGTCATAGCAAATGAGCTATGTCAGACAATGAAAAATGTCGATTAAATAGGTATCAGGCTTTTTACTAAGTACTAAGTACTAAAAGATAAATATGGGATGGTTCTTGACCTCAAGAAACTTGTATTTCTGTTCAAAGAGTAGATAAATACACATGTAGGTATATATGAATGTATATAAAAATAAATAAATTGCAATTTGGGAGAGAAGGCAATAACTATGAAAGATATTATGTAGACCATGATACTTATGTTGAGCTATGAAGGAAGGAAGGGGTTCTAGGAGGTGGAGGAAGTAAAGTCTAGAATGGCTAATACAATGTACAAAGGAATTAAGGGATTTAAACTTCAGTTATGTTAGTCATTAGCATGTGACCTACTATTATTGAAATATGTCAGTACCTTCAGGTCTTCTTTTCACTGATGCTGACCTCAACCCTCCACACTTTTAGTAAACTGTCTTCATGAGTTTTTATGGACATAGACTCCCTTTTAGTCACTACTCATGGAGAGTGGGTATTAAAATCTGATAGTCAATACTTTAGTGATGTAACCAGATCATCCATACAATATTTCATATCTGAACCTATGCTTTGAAGCTTTGCCAGACTGGTAGATATTTGCATTCTATTGGCATTGATCTCAAACATCTATCCAGAATCTTCACAATGCTATATTGAACCACTGAAATAGGATTTTGATGGAGAAAGGTAGGTTTTTTTCTGCATGTTAGTCAGAGAAATATCATTGGAAATTAAAATCAAGTATCCTCTAGATATATATTTTCCTTCCTCTTAAGATTATATAACTATACTGAAAGAAGGCAAATTAGATCAATATTCCTTATTATTGGTTTAGTATGCATCCAAACCAACCACCTCAGCCTTGCAGATGACTTTGTGCCATTAATAGCGTGAAACCCATTGAGGAGTTCTGGATTTGAGGTATTAGTTTTTACTTTAGATGTCACAAAAAATTAACTCTTAGCCAGAATAATTTCCTGAATACATTTCTGTCTGGTACCAGTCAAGTGATGATCAAATATTAGAAAATATTTCTGAAAGTTTCATTTTATCAAAAAAAAAATTCTCCCCCAAATCTCTGAAATCATACTTTTGAATCTTTTCATTCTAACTTTAAAACCAAGTTTAATGTTTCATCTCTAAATGAAAGGCGGTTTGGTAATGCTGTGAATAGAACACTGGTTATTCTGAATTCAAATCTGGCCTTTGGTATATATTAGCAGGACCACTCTTTTAAGTTCTCTCTCAGTTTCCTCAATTGAAAATGAAGGGGAAACTACAAAATATGACTTACCTCCTAGGTTGTTGTGAGGATAAAAGAAGATATTTGTAGAGCACTTAACATTGTTATTGACACATAGTAGGAACTCAGTCATTTTCCCCATCTAAATAGATGATAGGAAATTACTACTACTGATTAAGCAGTTTTTACTTGGTTTTACTTTTTAGTATTGTTTTAGATTTAGCTGTCTTAGTTACTATTGTTAATAGCTATAATGGCATATTGACCAAAAAAAAAAAAAAAGTTGGTTTGGGAATAAAGTTGGTTGAAAATAAATAAGTGTATTAATTGTCTATAAGCATGTTCTAACCACCAAACCACAAAGAGCAAGATACTCTCTTTTTGTGTTATATTCTAGTGAGGTTTGTATTATTTTGAGAATCAAGTAGATAAAGTTGCTACAAGTAGCTAACTGCTTCTCATTCTGCTTAACCCTAGAGTAATCAGAGTGAGATTAACTGATATACAGGATCTACCAATGCTGTCAGTAAAATTATCTCCCAGTGTCCATTAATGGAAGGGCAGATATTAAGGGACCCCTTTGTAGTCATCACAAATTATCTATACATTCAGCATGCATATCCCATTGTCATATTTGTTTCTAGGTCAATATTTGCCTGATTAACCAAATGGACAAATATTAGGAAACCCTTTGGACAATCAAAGGGATTCTAAGGTTAATCTCTTGGGCCTACATAAGACTAGTAAGCAACTATTGAGTCCAGGATTATAATATAGAACATAATTAAAATTCTAGTCCTCCCAAGAACACAAGAATCATTATTAAAACCTACTCTTCTATGTTCAAGTCATTATGATGGTAGTAAGTGTTATTCCCAACCTTGTTCATTTTTAAATATCAGTCATCAAAACATCTAGAATGTCCTTCCTTTGTTGTCATAAGATTCTAGAGATACTGGAGAGAACACTGGTCCAGTATTCAGGAAGATCTGAGTTCAAATATTGTCTCAGATACTTATTAGCTATGTGACTTTGGGGAGATCATTTAACCTCTATAAAATAATGATGATATTAATAGCATCTGCCTCCCAGGGTTGTTGTGAGAATGATATTAAATAATTGCAAAGCATATAGTATAATATCTTTCATTGTTATTCTTTCTATAAAAATCTTATTTCTTTAAACAAAAGCAAACTGGGGGAATTTGTACTTGTATCATTTTTATTTTGTTTTTAAGATTTCGTTCAGATATACTTTTAATAAAAACACTAAAATTACACTTTTGATTGAAAAGATTGTAAGTTAATATGTATGTGACTTTTAAAACAATATACAAACGCAACTGCATGACTGACTTGATGACACACTTTGGATAAATATATTAATATAATCAATAATACTTCTAGCCCTTTGTGGACTCTTCCTTTAAAATCATCTGTTCATTCATATACTAATTAATTTAATGTCTAATCTTAAATGCTTTTGAAATTCAAGGCATTATACTAGACTTGTTATATGAACTTATCCCAAATATTCCTTAGGAAAGTTAACTTGCCTATACCCATATATTTGGGAGGAAAACAAAACCCTAACAAAGTTGTCTTTCAATCCAAAATATTATTTGTGTTAGAATTTGTTTTGCAAAAGGATTCTCTTTATCCAAATTAAAGATCAAATCTTGCACTCCTCAAACATTTATTCAGTCCTTGATTTTACAATGAAAGTGAAAAAAAATGTTTAACTAATTTAATTTTTGTTTTCAAATGATTAAATTCAGCTCCTTGTGGAAAGAACACAAAATGTTCTGTAGCACTTCCCAAAAAAGGAATTGAAAGATATATTTTCTTTCCTTTATAGAATAAGTAGGGGAGTTACAAGTGTGCTATCAAAAAACTAATAAGGATTTTATTAAATACTTACAATGTGGCAGGCACTGTGCTAAGTTCTGGGATACAGATATAAAAAATTAAATACTTGGGGTGGGGGGGCAGAGCCAAGATGGTAGAAAGGACACTTGCTTCATTCTGAACTTCCCTACCAAAATCATTACTGATTTTAAAATTCATCCACTAAAATTGTGCCTGACTGGTACAATCCACAAATATTGGAAGTACAACAAATTGATAGTGGCAGATAACTTGGAAGATCTCCAGAAAAGGTTTGTCTTTATCAGGTGGGAAGAGACCAGTACAGAGAGGCAGAACATGGAGGCCAGCATGCTGAGTGGGCCGTGGTGGAGTGTAGTCTCCTTGGGTAGAAAATTTGCAGGGAGAACTCTACCACAGGTTGGCTGCTCTACTTTAGTTGCAAAGCATTAGATCAGCAGAGAAGTTACATAAATGCCAAAGGTACACTACCCCAAAACGCCAGTTTTACATGAACTGGACATACTCACCCGGCACCAGAGTGACTCAGCATGATCACCATGCAGCTGCATTCTGCAGTGCAGCCACTCATCCAAGGGCAATTGCTGTTCCACAGCACCATCACTCGTTTCAGGCTAGCCACTATTCCCCTGCTCATCCACTCTTTCCAGGGCAGCCACTGTGCTGTAGTGTGGCCACCCATCCCAGAGCAGCTGCACCATATGAACCATATGATCATCTCAATAGATGCAGAAAAAGCATTTGATAAAAATCCAACATTCATTCCTATTAAAAACACTTGGAAGTATAGGAATAAATGAGTTTTTCCTGGCCCACACTTAACACCATACACCAAGAAAAGGTCAAAATAAGTTCATCATTTAGGCATAAAGAATCAGATTATAAATTAATTAAAAGAACATTGGATAGTTTACCTTTCAGACCTGTGGAGGAGGAAGGGATTTGTGATGAAAGAAGAACTAGAGATCATTATTGATCACAAAATAGAAAATTTTGATTATATTAAGTTAAAAAATTTTATACAAACAAAACTAATGCAGGCAAGATTAGAAGGGAAGCAATAAACTGGGAAAACAGTTTTTTCAGTCAAAGATTCTGAAAAAGGCCTCATTTCTAAAATATATAGAGAATTGACTCTAATTTACAAGAAATCAAGCCATTCTCCAATTGATAAATGGTCAAAGGTTATGAACAGATAATTTTCAGAAAAAGAAAAGGAAAGTATTTCTAGACATATGAAAAGATGCTCCAAATCATTATTGATCAGAGAAATGCAAATTAAGACAACTCTGAGATATCACTACATACCTGACAGATTGGCTACAATGACAGGAAAACATAATGCTGAATGTTGGAGGGGATGTGAGAAAACTGGGACACTGATACATTGTTGGTGGAATTGTGAATACATCCAGCCATTCTGGAAAACGATTTGGACCTATGTTCAAAAAGTTATCAAACTGTACATAACCTTTGACCCAGCAGTGTTACTACTGGGCTTATATCCCAAAGAGAACTTAAAGAAGAGAAAGGGACCTGTATTTGCAAAAATGATTGTGGCAGTCTCTTTTGTAGTGGCTAGAAACTGGAAATTTAATGGATGCCCCTCAATTGGAGAATGGCTGAATAAATATTGGTATATGAATATTATGGAATATTATTGTTCTGTAAGAAATGACCAAATAGGATGATTTCAGAAAGGCCTTCAGACACTTACATGAACTGATGCTGAGTGAAATGAGCAGGACCAGGAAATCATTATACACTTCAACAATAATACTATATGATGATCAATTCTGATGGACGTGGCTCTCTTCAGAAATGAGATGAACCAAATCAGTTCCAATTGTTCAATAACAAAGAGAACCAGTTGCACCCAGTGAAAGAACTATGGGAAATGAGTGTGAAACGCAGCATAGTATTTCCACTCCTGTTGTTGTTTGCTTGCATTTTTGTTTTCCTTCTCAGGTTATTTTTACTTTATTTCTAAATCTGACTTTTCTTGTGCATCAAGATAAGTGTATAAATAAAACACATATATTGCATTTAACATATATTTTAACAAATTTAACATGTATTAGTCTACCTGCCATCTGGGAAGGGCTGGGAGAAGGAGGGGAAAAGTTAGAACAGAAAGTTTTGGAAAGGTCAATGCTGGAAAAAAAAATTATCCATGCATATGTCTTGTAAATAAAAAAATATAATAAAAATAAAAATAAAAAGTTAAAGGGAAAAAAATGAAATACTTTCTGCTCTCCAGGTGCTTACTTTCCACAAGGAGAAACAATATTTCTTCCTTTGTTTTGTATGTTTTACTCTTTTCCTAGTAATCATTCATTATGGTATCCAAGGTACAAATTCCTTTATTGTAATATATACAAACATTAAAAAGCAAGTTAATGGACTAGGTACTTATTGGCTAGGGTGTATCAGGAAAAGTCTCATGTTACAAAACTATATTTTAACTGAGATTTGACAGGAAGTAGGAAAATAAGAATATTGCATATATTATTGGGCAGGATTAAAATGTCAGTTTTTCTAAATGGATTTTTCTCTATTTCTTTTTAATCTTTGTTACAAATTTTGGTTCACATGTTAGCGAAGGTAATAAGAATATAT
This sequence comes from Sminthopsis crassicaudata, assembly GCF_048593235.1. NCBI lineage: Eukaryota > Metazoa > Chordata > Mammalia > Dasyuromorphia > Dasyuridae > Sminthopsis > Sminthopsis crassicaudata. Next base: position 256,279,871 of record NC_133617.1, on the reverse strand, counting down.
TTATAAATGAGAGGGATACATGGAAAAAAGACAAAATTAAAAAATAAAATTAAAACAAGTTCTGCTTCTTGAGTCAAGTCTACTTTTCATATTAAGTTAAAACTTATTATCTAGCAAAAACATACTCCCAGAGTCCCCAATCAAGTATTTTATCCTTAACTTGCATTGACAAAATAATAGAGCAAAAACTATTTCAGTGAAAGTCATATATATAGATATAGATATAGATATATAGATATATCTATACTTAGATATATCTATATCTATATATGTATGTGTATATATAAATGCCCAATTCTGTCTAGGTACTGGCCCATCTATTTCTTAGAAACTAAAGCCCATAGAGAACTCCATGACAACAAAGTGTTTCAAAGTTCCTCCTGACTCATTTTCTTTCCAGATAATTTTGAAAGTTTACTAGTGTTTAAAATAAGCAGAGATTCATATGTCATGGCTAAGACCTATAACTAAGCCTCCTGTGGAAAATCACTAGCTTTGTATTCCATTATCAAATACCAACTGCTGAGAATAAATGGAAAGAAAAGCAAAGCATGAGAAACCACAGATATTTATCTGTGAGTTCAGAAGCCAGTGCATTACAGTTGAGTATTTACACCTAATATAAAGTTTTTAGTAAACTTTCCTTTATAAATGTAATAGTTCTTTGACTCCTGCCATCTTCCTCCCTGTTCTTCTTTTATAGAGGCCTTTTTATTTGGATTAAATGTTAGTAGTAACTACACATACTTTTAGGAGCAGGTGCCAAGAAAGGCAAGTAGAAAAATGTGAGGAGCTCAAAGATCATGCAAATTTAAAAGGTAAATGGAATGAAAGCAGAGTTAGGTTAAGTTCCAGACAGAACTTGCATCATCTCATGTAACCATGGCATTCTAAGGATTTCTAAAAAATTCAATTTAATAACTTACTATGTGTACCAGGCACTTGGGATACAAAAAAAAATGTACACAATTTTGCATCAAAGATCTTACATTCCACTTATGGATGTACAACACAATTGATAATAAACACAAAAGTAATTTGGGGAAGTAGGAAGTGCTGACAATGAGGAGTGACTAGGGAAAGCCTCCTATAGGATACAGAATTTGAGCTGTCAATGGAGGAAGAGATCTCAAAAGGTGAAGAGAATGAATGGTGACCATTACAGATATTGGGATTATTTGTATCAAGACAATAGAAGATGGATGCAAAATGTTACATATAAGGAATTGCAAGTAGGCCAAATTATCAGGAAGATACTAAGGGCACTAATTGCGAAAAGATTTATATATATATATAGTACAGAAATATTATTTAATAGGGCAGTTGTTCATTTTATAATAAATGCTCATCAGACGCATCTTTAAAAAAACATTACAAACATACAAACATAATTATAGTTTGTGACATCATGTATTTCATTAAAATAGAAGTAGAGAAAAATTTATAAATTAATCTAAAAGGCTATCCAAAAGATACCAAATACAAATAGTATGTGATATTAAGGAAAAGATGGGCATAGTAGAAAATGATGAAAAATGTTTAAAACATTCCTTTGGAGTAAAAAGTAAATGATGTCAAACACTGAAAGACTATATAAAAACCCCACAATTATATTTCAAGAATCTTTTGGAGTTCAGATACAGTAGTTCCATTGTCAGAGGATAATGTTTATTATATAAATCTTGACAAATCATTTCCATTTTCCTCTGTTTGTTCTACTACTTGCTATAGGTTCAATTGTAAGTATTGTTGATGCCATCTGATTTTAATAGGTTATTTTAACAAGTTTTTTTTTTGTTTGTTTGCTTTGTTTGTTTGTTGTTTTTTTTTTTTTTTTGCAATTCCCCCTACTGCTTGATTATATTAAATGTATATTGCTTATAATTTTTCACCATGCTTTTCCATAAGAATTTATAAGACTTAATATTGTGAGTTGTCATTATCTATTCTCTACTTCAAAAATAAATATTTTTGACTAAAGTTGCTTCATTATTTTTATCTTTTATTATGATTGATTTAATACATTAATTCCCTAGAAAATGGTGATAATATATGTTAATAACAATTATTCATTCCTCATTGTTTTCATTTTATACTAGAAGTTATTTTAAATTGAGCATATAGGAATCACTTCAAATGAATGTCATATCTTCTCATCTTGAATTATTTCTGTGAGGCATTAATAATGTTGTTATGAGTATATTATGCAACTGTACCTATACAACAACTTCAGAAATAACTCACATTTAAGTCATTTCATCTACATTAAAGTATGTTTATTTTTTATGAAATTACTCAGGGGTAACAATATCTAGTATCTTCTGTTTTGTAAGGAGGGAGAAAAGATTCTTGAAGCATAGTTATGATGCTTTTATGTTCGAGTATGTGGATGTCATTGTATTAATTGCATCAAGATTTGAAACATTACAGTCTCTGAAATGACATCCATAATTGAATAAGAAATTTTAACCTGCCTATCCAAATGGAGAAAAACTAGTATAAAGACCGTCTATTATCTTTGCTAGTATTTCACAAAGTATTTTGATTATACTTTTTATCATTAAAATTTTTTCAACATGTATATTCAATATGTGTATATTTACTTATGTTATCCTTGAACTAATGACATTAGCTAGCATTTATATAGCACTTTATGTTTTGCAAAGTACCTACAAATGTTACCTTATTAAAATTATAAACAGGGTACCCAGGCAAAGAAATAGCCTATCAACAACCTCACCTATACTATGAGATTTGCATATTGGAGTCCATTTGTATAAAGAGTCACTAGGGAAAAACTGCATCCTCCCAGAAGGACCTTTTATGCCAAAGAACTATCACAAAACATATGATGAATAACATTATGACATCTACCACACAGTTGGCAAAATGATTTTCCATCAAAATAAATCTCACAATATTCCAGCCTCTCTCAATAAACTTCAATGGCCCCCTACTCACTTTAGAATAAAATATAACTTCATTGCTTATTTTTAAACATTTATCATGACCTTGTTCCAGTCAATGTTTCAAGCAGTATTTTATATTACTCTTTTCACACTGTATAGTCTAGCCAAACTTCCCTTCTCACTATTTATCCTCTTTGACACCATATCTCCTCTCTTAAAGCCTTTTGCACTAGATATTCCTTATGGCTGGAATTCCTGAATTGCTTTATGACTTAAGGGCCAGAACTCTGAACCTGAAACAAGGATTCTTACAAGGTACTAATTCAGTGGAATTGATAAGACAATAGTTATCTAAATTCAGTATGATTGATTTAATCCTACAACAAATAATGGTTTCCTAGTGGTATCATGATTAATTTATACTCAGTGTAGAGCATATAAGCTGGGAGCCTCAGTGAGATTCATTCAGAGGGCAGAAAAGAGAGGAGGGAGCTCAAAATCTCAGAACCAAACAGTGAGATTCAATTCCATCTTTGGTCAGGCTCCTGGTGGCTGGCCTGGCCTCCTGCACTTCTCCACTGAAATCAAGATTCTGGAAGGCCTCTAAGAAAGCTAACCAGGCCCCAGGGAAAGAGACAAGATTTTGAAAGAGATAATAAGGGATTTGGGTACAGATCACTTATGGTGATTACTGAACTGAAAAGAAGACTGCTCAGAGACCCCCAGAAAACCAAACTAAGAACACTACAATGACTCAGTTCAAACATCAACTTCTACATGAAGTCTTTCTTGATTCTCCCAATAGCTACTGTATTACCTCCCTAATTTATCTATTTTGTGTTTATTGTGTATATATTTGTTGATGTATATAGTTGTATATCATTCTCTCTTGAAGGAATATAAACTTCTTGAGGGCAGGGACTATTTCATTTTTTACTTTAATATCCCTAATGCCTATCATATGCCTGACAAATAGTAGATGCATTTTTAATTTTTTAAAATTAATTTTTATTTATGTATTTATTTTTGTTGAGGCAATTGGAGGAAATGTTAACTATCTGAGACCAGATTTGAACTGAGGTCTTCCTGAGTCAGGGCTGGTGCTCTATCCACTGCACCACCTAGCTACCCCAAAATAGTAGATTCTTAATGTGTTCTTGTGATTTAACATTTTAGGGGAAAGACAGTAGAATTTATTTCAAGTAGCTTTTCTAGTGTGTGTGTGTGTGTATATATATATATATATGAAAAATTTCTCTCCCATTAGCTTTTTAAATAAGAAATTATGATCATGGTTTAGGAAATAGATTGAAAAATTGTTAAAAAATAATGAAGAAAGATAATAAATGAGGGATAGAAATGTACTTCTTTATCATATATACATATAGTATACATAGCTCTACTATCCCCTCAAATATATAAATAAACACAATGTTAGATCTTTTATATAACTTACAATGCTCTTTCATCATTCACTCTAAGATGGAAAGTACTGTCCATTCAGCCTTTTTAAAAAGTATCTCATAAAATTCAGCAAAGGATGTAACAAAGACACAAAAGAAAAGCACAACAATTAATCATTTCCCCAGTGACAGAGCACCAGTTATATCCTTGATTTCTCCTTATCACATGGCTGCACTTTGTTATCCAGGATCATAAGGTTTCATTCTTTAGTACTTAAGATCTATGATGATCTACAAAGCTTCAGAGTTGTAAAATATAATGTCTAAAATATGGACAGTTTTTATGAACATCATGATGATTAACATTAAGGCATTTCAAGTTCAAAGTGTAAGACTTTATTTGACAATAGTGTTGGTAGCAATTTGCTAGATATCTCTAAACAAATATTTTGAGAAATATGACCCAGAGATCCTTGAGTATTTCCAAAGTTTTTCAGGGAGTCTATGGCAGTAAAACTATTTCATAATAATAATAAAATGTATCCATTTTAATGTATATTGATAGGAATTTCTACATATATAATCAAAAGCTCTTTGGAGTAATATCAATAATTTTTATATATAAGCAATCTTAAGGTCAGAAAGTTTTAGAATGATTGCTCTAGAACAAAGAATTTTGTTTTCAGTAAACTAAAATGATCAATTTTTGTTAAATTAAGCAATGTTTTCAGAATTTTTTTTAACCCAAAAGATGTTAAGTACTTGATTTTATTTGCTTTGAGTGTCATCTGACCCAGGAAAGCAATCCATTTCTTGAATTTGAATAGAAAATAAATGTGTCAGGTTCTTTACTGCATATAATAGAAGGATTTTTGAGGCTATAAATGTTTTCTTGTCCTTCCCTTTCTTGTATTATTACTTTTGTTCTTAACATCTTTGCCTAAACAAAGGCTTATATGTTCATTTATTAAAGTTCTTACTTATTGTTAAAGAAAATTATTTTAATTAACAGCATTTTGTCATGCTTTTCTTTTATCTTCCTAAATAAAAAGGAAATAAAAAGACAAAAACTAAGCTCTTATAATTAATATTTATACCTGCACTTGCCTTCCTCCTTTTCTCATCTCTCTCAAGTTTCAGTTTTCACATTGAGTATGATACTTCTCTGTCAAAAATCTTCATAAAGGTCCAAATCAGTTTAGAATTTCCACAAAGTTTTCCCAGATATCCCAATCTTACTCCATCCTTGAAAGTTATTTCTCATTTTTCAAGATACTCATAGCCTTTTGCCTAAACATTTTTCCAGAGTAATCAAAAATTCTTTTTTATCAGAGCCATTTTTTTGTGCATATTATTTTCTTTCTTGGTATGTTGAGGAAATTTCTTTTAATACCCCTAATTGATAAAATAGAAGATTTGGAAAATATTTTATTGGCCATACTGCCATACCCCCATAGTCATTTGCAGTATGATATATGGGTGGCCATCAATATATTACAAATATTTTATCGAACTCTGGAAAAAAAAAAAAAGATGCAAAACAGGAAATGCCAATTTAGATTTAAGGAACAGATGCCTTACCCTGGAACCTTAATTTTAAAGTGGTTCTAGCCTAGTTCTATATCTAGTGGGATATAATGACAAGTTTCAGATGTAATTTGGACCTGGCAGTATCCCTTAGGGATATCCAAAAACTTCAGTGTCTTAAAACGAGAACCACCTGCCAGTGGCTGTTGGAGATCTAACTCAGACCTATAGAATGGATTTCTTCATCTAACAGGATGAGGATGATACAAGGAGACTGAGAGGGAGTTGCTGTTCTCTGACCTCTAATATTTCTCCTCTTCCTTCTTGCCTCCAATCTGTTTCATTCCCAATCCACAAGGAACATGAGTGAAGGTTGCTTTATAACTTCTTCAAGCATTATGATTCACAGCTGTGGAGGATCTCAGAGAAATGACCTGCCCCTCACCTATGCACAGTCCTTAACAAGTGAGGAGTAATCATTGGCAGCTGAGGCAACTTACTACCCTTTTGCATAGTTTTAATTGATTAAAAAAAAAAAAACATTCTCCTAATGAGAAACCTAAATTAGCCTTTTTGCTCCTTGTGAGTAGTAGAAAATTAGTTAATGTCTGTTGTATTGGACTGAATTCAACTGAATTTGTAGATTTCACTTATTGATTCCACTTGCACTTCTGTTCTCTGGTATTAAATAAAAGGATTCTGATTCTTTTATATGAAATTATCCAGTTACAGGAGAGTTATAATTCCCCATCTAAATTTTCTTTTCTCTATGCTAAATAATGTCACTTCCCATAATGGATTCTAAATTATTCCTGAACTTTCCCCTTATGATTCCTCCTCCTCTCTACCACAAAAGAATTGCTTGAGACAATAATCATCTTAAAAGTATTTACATTTTTCCTTCATCATTTATTCTTCCTGACTCTAGGTTAACTCTGGATTTAAATTATTTTTATTCCTTTAAACTCTAGGGTCTTCCCCTTAAGTTTGAGTATTTGTTTTAGTGATCAAACTAGGCCATCTTTTATTTCATTTGTTAATCTAGATTTAAGTGAATGGGTGTTACCTCAAACTGAGACCTGGAAAAGACCTTAGCTTAAGAGAGCCAAGTCCCCCACTGCATCTGAAGCCATCTCCAGCCATCCTGATCTAGATTTTGTCATTATATACAGATAACCCTAAAGAGAGTGAGTCTAATGATTTTTCACTGTTCTGCCTTACTTAAATCCAATCATTTGTCCTCTTAGAGAACAAAGGCCAAACAACAATTTCTATGGTTTCTGTTTTGACAAAATACATTGAGGTGATGATGAGCTTTCCTTCACAAAGGATTCTTTCCCTTGTCCTCAGCCTATCATGCCCAGTCCAAAGAATTACTTGTAGGCCTATGTTAACTGGAGGGGCAAAGATTTAACATTGTCTAGCACCATGAGATATGTGAGTGCAAATAAATATAAAATGGCAATTGGGAAATTATCCTGTGTCCTACTGGTGATCTAGTCTATTGTAATCATTTATGGTTCCTTAGTAAATGTCTTCCCCATCCCATTCCTTTATCCTCCCCAAAGCTCTTTGTTTTTCTTTTATTTTTGAATCGAGAGATTAAATAGTTTAGGGCCTCTTTTCTTTTGTTTTCTTTTGGAAAATGAGGGGTTATAGAAGCCGCTCTCATTGATTTTCCATCTATAAATCTATGATCCTAAATGTCAGAACTAAGCTCTGAGATCAGATATATTCTCTTTTCATTACCTGTAGTTTAAGAGACTGAAGTACCTTAAAGGAAAAAAAAAATGGCTTTTTAGGCAGCCAAGATCCAACACTGAGATTTGATAAGGCAACTGAATAATTAATAAGTTCCTCTAGACATTGTAAACAAGTTTAGAGAGCATACAGACAGAATTTTTCTGTACCCTTGAAGGAAAGGTGAATAAGGTGCAAAATTGTGTCCCAGATGTTTCCACAGCTTCAAAATGGAGTAAATGACTATAAAACAGAAGTATCAGACAAGCAAGCATAGCTAACAATGTATTAAAATCTAACATTTGCAAAGAAAATACTATACAGTCTTTTAAACTCCTTGGCTAAAATCAGTTTATAAACAAATAAGATAAGCCCAGTTAAGAACCAATAGATAAATAGGAACATTATCCTCAAGTAAGGTGAGTAATTTTGCTACAAATTAATTCTTTTTCCTCCCAGGCCTTAAAGTTAAATGCTAATTAACCATGTGCTCACCCAGAGGCAGTTATTGAAGAAGTCACATCATCATTATTTCTGAGGTCTCTAAAACTCTTTCAAGGATAACAGTTTGCTGGAAATTCAGAGTTCTAATTAGCCAGGGACCATTTTTTCCAAGAAATCCTTAATCCCTCCAGGGATCTTGCAATTGTAACTCTGAAATATACTGGACCTATACAGTTTAAAGACCCTATGATATTGTTGCCAAGAAATAGAGAGACTCAGAAAAGATGAAATTCAAAGTAAATTGGATTCCTTATTGTAGTCTCCCTCAAAGTATTCCCTTGCTCATCTTAAAAGCCTAGCTCCCCACAGAACTTTGCACAAGAAATCAGTCATTTAATAAAGAATTCTATTTGATTTTTGAAATATATATATAAATGTATTTATCAATTTAACTATGTTCTAGCCGTTTTTGCATTGGCTAGCTGGCATATTTCAGTCAGTATTATAAACAACATATTTTATTATTTACATGATCAACCACAATTCAACAAAGGCTAATGAAAAACCTATTATCATAAATGTTCTATACTAGGTACTGAAGCTACAAAGACTAAAAAAATAAAAATTAAAAAAAATAATAGAAAAGAAATCCCCAACATTAAAAGAGTTTAAATTCTCCTAAAGAGATAACCTACATAGATTCAATCAATATAGAGTAAAATATAAACATATAATTTCCCAAATATATTGTGTGTTAGTAAGCATTTATCCTCCTTGATCCTCAAATTTTTATCTATAAAATGTGAACATTAGTATTTGTGTCATGTTTTTCTGTGGTCATTGGCATAAAAGAAGTTTGGAAACATGCAAATATTATATCATTACTTCCTCCTATTATTATTAGGAGTATAGTTTTTACTTCCATATTAATAAAGCAATAAGAATATTGGAAGTGGAATATATACAAGGAGGGAAGAAAAGAGTTGAACAGGATGACATAGGAAAGAGATTAAAAACCTATTTATAACTTTTAAAATAAATGATAGAAATTATATAAAAATAATTTGGGGAGGAAATGTAAATTAATGGAATAGGACTTGAGTTTTAGTCTTTAGTCTTCTAACATTTATTAAGTGTCTACTTTTGACCCAGCCCTCTATGAAAATGCTCAGGAAACTATAACAATGAAAATCTACTCTCATGGACTTTATTGTGTATTGTAGTTATAAAAATATGTGAAAGTAAGTAAATATAACATAAAGAGAAGAAGAGAGGTAACATCTGAGAACATTAAAAATTCTTCCAATGTCAACCTAGCCAGGCCAAACAAAAGGTGGGAATTCTACAAGGTAGAGATAAGTCATGAGAGCAATTTTGGATATGAAAAATCACTTCAGCAGATCCATAGAGGTTGGAGATAAAATGTTGTCTACAGAAAAAATGATAGCAGGTCACTTTGAGTAGAGTAGACTTAGAGTAGACTTGGGAGAAAGGATAATTGTGAACTAGGATTTTAAAGTTAGAAGTTCTATTTTATAGGATTTTAGAAGCAAGGTTGAGGAGTTGGTATTTTAACCTAGAGCCCTTTGAAAATTTTTGTGTCCATGGTACATGCACATGGTTTACATCAATTTGGTGAAAGATGGTTTGGATAGCGAGTAAAAATATGGACATGAACATTAGTTTTGAGGCTATTACCATAATTGATATGAGTGGGAGATGAGTTTTTGTAAAATATTTAATTATTTTAATACACATTGATTTATGAATCATTATGGATCATTTATGAATAAATTTATGAAATTTATGAATTTATGAATTGATTTATGGGAGAGAAAGATCAGAACAAAAGGGAAATACAATAGGAGAGGGAAAAAAAAAAACAGAAAAAAGAGGAGAACATAGCATGTGTTGGTTTATATTCATGCTCCATAGTTCTTTTTCTGGATGCAGGTGGCATTTTCTATACAAAGTCTATTAGGATTGCCTTGGATCAATGAACTATTGAGAAGAATCAAGTCTTTCATAGTTGATCATAGCAGATTCTTCTTGTTATTTTGTACAATGTGTTCCTGGTTCTGTTTGTTTTGTTCAGCATCAGTTCATGTAAACCTTTCCAGGACTTTCTAAAACCAGCATATATATCATTTTAAATAAAACAATAATATTCTATTATCTTCATGTATCACAACTGATTTAGCCATTCCCCAATTGATGGACATCTACTCATTTTTCAATTCTTTACAACCATGAAAAGAGCTGCTACCAAATTTTTAATTTTTCAGCATTGACAATTGTAAAACTTTTTATTCCAATTTTTCCCCTCCTTCCCTCCACCCTCTCTCCCCCAGATGGCAGGTAGGCCAATACATGTTAAATATGTTAAAGTATATGTTAAATACAATGTATGTATATTTTGCTGTTATTTTGCTGCACAAAAAGAATTGGATTTTGAAATAATTTACACTTAACCTGTGAAAGAAATCAAAAATGCAAGCGGACAAAAACAGAGAGATTGTAAATGCTATGTAGTGCTTCACACTCATTTCCCAGAATTCTTTTGCTGGGTATAGCTGGTACTATTCATTATTGAGCAAATGGAACTGATTTGGTTCATCCTATTGTTGAAGGGAGCCAGGTCCATCAGAATTGATCATCATATAGTATTGTTGTTGAAGTATATAATGATCTCCTGGTCTTGTTCATTTCACTCAGCATCATTTCATGGAAATCTCTCCAGGACTTTCTGAAATCATTCCACTGGTTATTTCTTACAGAACGATAATATAATACCACAATTTATTCAGCCATTCTCCAATTGATGGGCATCCACTCATTTTCCAGTTTCTGGCCACTACAAAAAGGGCTGCCACGAACACTTTTGCACATGTGAGTTTCTTTCCCTTCTTTAAGGATTCTTTGGGATATAAGCCCATTAGTAACACTGCTGGATCAAATGTTATGCACAGTTTGATAACTTTTTGAGCATAGTTCCAAATTGCTCTCCAAAATGTCTGGATGTATTCACAAGTCCACCAACAATGTATCAGTTACTACAAACATTTTTGCACATATGTGTCCTTTTTCCTCCTTTATGGTTTCCTTGGGGTACAGACCCAGTGGTAGCACTGCCGAGTCAAAGGGTATGCCCCTCTGCCAACATCCCCTCTAACATTTATCCTTATCTTTTCATGTCATCTTAGCCAATTGGAGAGGTATGAGATGATACTTCAGAATTGTATTAATTTCTACTTCTCTAATTAATAATGATTTAGAACATTTTTAATATGACTAGAGATGGCTTCAATTTCATCATTTGAAAATTATCTGCTCATATCCTTTGAATATTTATCCACTGGGGAATAAATTGTATTCTCATAATTTTGACAAAGTTCTTTATGTATTTTAAAAGTAAAGAGACCTTTATCAGAAATACTGGCTGTAAACATTTTTCTCAGCTTTGTACCTCCCTTTTAGTTTGATGTAATAAAAGTTGTCCATTTTGCCTTTTATAATGTTATCTATTTTTTTTTGGGGGGTCATAAATTTCTCCCTTCTCCCAAGACTTGATAGGTAAATTATTCCTCCCTCTCCTTATTTGTTTCTGGTATCATCCCTTATGTCCAGATCATGTACTCATTTTGACCTTATTGTGGTGTGAGGTGTGAAATGTAGGTCTATGCCTAATTTCTGACATTATTTCCAGTTTTCTCAGTATTTAATTTAGTTTAATTTAGAAGATGGGGTTTGGGGATTTATCAAATATTAGATTATCATAGACCTTAATTATTGTGTCATGTATATGTGATCTATTGCACTGACCTATTCCTCTATTCATTAACTAATTCCAAATGTCTCTGATGACTTCTGCTTTATAATATGCCTTTTGTTCTGGTACTGCTAAGCCAGCATCCTTTGTATTTTTTTTTCTTATTTAATTCCCTTGACATTCTTGACCTTTTCCAGTTGAATTTTGTCATTAATTTTTTCTAGTTCTATAAAATAATTTTTGACAATTTGTTTGGCAAGGCACTGAACAAGTAGATCAATTTAGGCAGAATTGCCATTTTTCTTATATTAGTTCAGCCTACCTACAAGCAATTGATAGCTTTCCAATTGTTTATATTTTACTTTATGTGAGAAGTTTTTTGTGATAGTGTTCATATAGATCCTGAACACTATACATCCTGGGTTTGTCTTGGTAGGTAGACATTCAAATATTTTATTTTATCTACAGTTATTTTAAATGAAATTTCTCTATCTCTTGCTGCAGGGTTTTATCAGTAATATTTAGAAATGCTGATGACTTGTGTGAGTTTCTTTTATATCCTACCACTTGGCTAAAAGTTAATTATTTTGAGTATATTTGTATATTATTTTCTAGGATTCTCTAAATATATCCACATATCATCTGCAAAGAGTGATAGTATTCTTTCCTCATTGCCTATTTTAATTCCTTTAATTTATTTTTCTTTTCTTATTGCTAAGGTCAACATTTCCAGTATAATGTAGAACAACAGTGGTGATGATAGGCATCCTTGTCTCTGATCTTATTGGGAATGTGTCTGGCTCTTTTCTATTACAAATAATGCTTGCTATTGGTCTTAGATAGATACTGCTTATTACTTTAAGGAAGGTTCCTTTTATCCCTATGCTCTTTAGTGTTTTTGATAGAAATGAGTGCTGTATTTTGTCAAATGTTTTTTTCTGCATCTATTGAGATTATCATATGATTTCTATTGGTTTTGTTATTGATATAATCAATTATGGCATTAGTTTTCCTGATATTGAACTAGCCCTGCATTCCTGGTATAAATCCCACTTAGTCATAGAGTATTTTCCTGCTGATATGTTGCTTTAATCTCTTTGTTAATATTTTATTTAGTTTTTTATCAATATTAATTAGAAAGATTGGTCTGTAATTTTCTTTCTGTTTTGGCTTTTTCTGATCAAGATATCAGTACCCATATTTGTTTCATAAAAAGAATTTGGTAGGACTTCTTCTTTACCTAATTTTTCAAATACTTTACATAATATTGGAATTAATTGTTCTTTAAATGTTTGGTAGAATTAGATTTTAAATCCATCTCTCCCTGGAAGATGAATCTTTGATTAAAGATAGAAGTTCTTTACATGCAAAGCAGAGAATGGTTTGAAGGGAGAATGAGCAAGGATAGCTTAACTTAATAGATATGAGAAAACTGGTAAAGGGCATAAATAATGTCTCAAATATTGAAAATCTGGGATATGGTAGTGTAGAAAATATATAAGAAGTATGTGTTTGAGAAAAATAAAATTTTTTGATTCAGATATTTGAGTTTGAGGTATTTAGGAAACATCCAGGTAAACATGTACATTAAATAGTTCATAATATGGAACTGATATTAAAAGGAGAGATTATGGCAGATATAGATTTGCCTGTCTAAATAGAGAAGATAGCATTTATTTGGAACCTTGATATCATTAAATAATAAACATAGAGACAAAAGTTTCATGAAGTACATTTGAAGTCAGAGGTTGTTGTTCAGTTGTTTCAGATAAGTCTAATTCTGTGACCCTACTTGGGGATTTATTGACAAAGATATCAGAGTGGTTTGCCATTTCCTTCTCCAGCTCATTTTACAGATGAGTAAACTGAAATAAACAGAATTAAATGATAAGCTTAAGATCATGCCAGATTTGACTAAAGATGTTGTCTGCCTAACATCAAGCACAGCAAGCTATAGCACTGCTCTATTTACTTACACACTAACTGTGTGACCTCTGGCAAAGTCATTTCAGTGGTTCTCAGTTTCCTCTTATGTAAAGTGAGAGATTTATATTAGATTTTAGAACCATTTAGTATTATATAGCATAATTATATATTTATAATAGCTCTGAGATGAAAAGAGAAACCCAAAAATATCTCAGGAGAAAATCACACTTATTGAGTGAGAGAATGATAATAACATAGCAAATGAGAAAGAGAGGAGTAGTCAGCAAAACAGGAGAAGAACCAGGAGTGTAGTGTTATAGAAATAGAAATGGTCATTAATGTAAAAAAATATTGAATAGCAAAGAGTTCTGAGAGATTTAGCAGTTAAAATCATTAGAAATCTTTGGTCCAATAATGGGTTCAAAAACCAGAACACAAGAGTAGAGAAGTGATTGTATATGTGAAAATGGAGGCAGTGTACACAGATTATCTTTCTAGGAGTTAGATTTTTGACCAGGAAAAAAGAAATGGAATGATACTTTTAGGAAATATCAAAATCAAGTAAAATTTTTGTTTGTTTGTTTTGATTTTAGATTAGAGAAAATGGGCATATTTTTAGGCATGGGAAAAATAGATTAGGAAAGATTAAAAATTAGAGAATAAGCCAAAATTCAGGTACCTTGAGTATTGTTTCTTAATGTGAGGTCTACAGGACCTGCATCTTTATTTTCACTACCTTTTATTATCCTTTCTAATCCTATGTTTTTTTTTATTTAATATTCTTAAAACAATACTCTTTTTTGCTTATAGAACAATAATATTTCATTACAGTCATGTACTAATCCCCCAAATGTCCAGTCATTACCCAGATGAGGGATATTCACTCAGTTTAAAATTCTTTGCCACTACTGATATAGCTTTTATAAATATTTTTGCACAACTAGATCATTCCCTCCTCCCCCTTTTTGTCTCTTTTCAATACCGACCTATTAGTAGCATTGCTGAATGAAATGGTATGCATAGCTCCAAATTGCTGTCTAGAATGATTGAATTAATTCACAACTCCACCAACAGACAACTTTCTTACTTCCTTATCTCTTTTTAAAAGCATTGTTTATTATTCTCATCTTTTTTTTTTTTTTAGCAACTTAATAACCTCTCTTAATTTCCCTTCCCTTGTCTTGTTAACTTCTTATCTAAATAATTCTTTTCATTTAATTTATTTAACCAATTTCTTCTTTCTCAAATCCTTAAACTTCAGGGTTTTTTTTTTTTTTTCCCTGTTACTCCATATTCTTTTTCTTTATTTTTAGTCAATTCAGTATAAACCTGACTTTTTTAGCATGAACATTTTTTTGGTAGAAATTTCCTCTCCTCCTTTAACTTCACCTCAGGTATTCCCAGGAGTCCTGATTTATATCATTTCCCTCTTTACCTTAAGACCTGCTTCAGATTATCTGATGCATCTCTTCCAGATCAGGGACTTCTAGGAGCGGTCCTGCTTTTGTTCTTGTCTGAATGCTCAGTCTACCTCTACACTGATAGGTACTAGGCCAAACCCCATTAGGTCATTGTTTGCATCCAGATTGATTCAGATTGAATGTCAAAAGCAATCATTTCTGCTTTGACTCAAAAACTCGGAGAGTTTTTCCCTCCCAGTTTCATTCATTTGAAGCTTAAGGCCAAGGTCTCTCATCCTTTAGCTATCTCCAGTTGTCCGGATCTGTATCTTGCCACTGGACCCAGATGACTATGGAGGGGAAAATGAGGCAATTAATCTTTCTGAGCCTCCCTCACTTAAATCCAATTCACTTGCAAATCATGGCATCTCCTCTCTGATGTCATGGCCTTCTTCAAGAAAGGACATACAACATCCTTCTTCTACACTACCCTTTTTCTTATCTTACCAACTTGTTTTTCCTATCCCTTGAAAATGACTTTACCATTCCCATATCTTGCATTGTAAACAGGTAAGTTTAGGCTTTATGTGTGGCAAAACTTCCTAACAAGCAGATCAAGTTTTGTGCCACAGTTCTCTTTTAATGTCCTGACCCAGTTTTCCCTACTTGTCCTATTCATTTACTCTGCCTCAGGTTATAACCATTCCCTCTTAATGTTAGGATAAAGGCCTTATATCTTAGACCTTAGGCTATAGTCATTTCCTCTTAATGTTTAATGGGATAAAGGACTTCATTCATTTTAGACATCATTAGAATATCAAGAGCCTCAACAGTACCTCCCTCCATTATGCCTGCCTCCATTATATCATCCTCATCCTAGGTTCTTCCCCCCATTAGATCATCCCCATCCAGGTACCTCCCCCATTATGTCATTGTTCTTGTTACCCCATGAAAGAATGTAGTATCCAATACACAGTGCTAGATTCTTTGAGACCATAGTCTCCTTTAAACCTGGGACCAACCATGGATCCATTTGGTCCCAGTAAATCTCTCCATTTAATAAATTATTGAATGATTCTCTAATCTCTATCTTGTTCAGTTTCTCTGGCATTACACAAGAATTACACACAGTTACTTTGCCTAGAGATTTTCAAATGGTTGACCACTTTGTTGGAGACATTATTAGAAAGAATTCTTGTTCAAATGGAATTTGTATACACTACCCTCAAGGGCAATTTTTAATTTTCTAAGTTTGATTTCTATTCTAGAGGTGTTTTAAATGTCTTGCTTATCACAAATCCTCTTCATTTTACAGATTTAAGGCAAATCCCAAGGGTTCACCTCTTTTGATACTATCAATTTGTACTCTGCTTGTATTTTTCTCAACCAGAACAAAGGAATTACTCTAGTTAGGCAGATTCATTTGCAAAACCAGTTTCTGTAATTGGGTACATAGCATAAAAATGATTTTCTTAATAGTGCTAAAAGTTAGGAACCAGACAATCCCAGTTTTTCTTCTTGCTGACTTAAGGCTTTTTCCTATGCTTCATATTTAATTTTTTTTTTTTTCTGTTGTAATGCCAGAGAAACTGAGAAAAGATAGAGATTAGAGAGTTTTTAACAGTTTATTTAGATTTCTGAGAGAGAGAGATTTTGCTGGAAGCATGATGCCACCAGGGTCAACTAATGTGTGCTTCCCAAGAAGAATATATACACATGGATCTAAGGTACCCAGGTAGACAAAGGCAGGGGTGGAGTCAGAGCCTTGAGAGCAGGAAGGAACTATCAATCTGGTTCTGACAGGGTGAGGGTAGGACCATAAATTCTTGATGACTTAAGAGGAATTAGGAGCCAGGAAGTTTGAACATTCCCTATCATGAGTTTATATATTTATAATTTATAATCTTAGAGAAACTAGCCCTGTTATATCAGTCCTAATGATCAGGAGGAAAGTTGTAAACTAGGGGGATTAAGGTAGAACAATTCAGGGAAATTGAGGCAGAAAATTTTGGAAACTGAAGCAGGACAATTAGGGAACTATGGCAAAACATTATATTTATTTTTCTTAAATTTATGGTATTCTAATTGTTGGTAAAAGAATTGAGAAATGGCAATTTATTCTGATGGCCTTAGGCAGTCTGGGTCTAGACATATAATACCTATTATTTTAGAAGGCACTGAATTCATTAAGTAGATATCCTTAGGACCACTAGTGAAAACTATCCACTGGGGCTTCCAACTACTTGAATAAGAGAACTGTTTTTGTGGTAGTTCTCTGTGTCTTCTCCCAATCTTGTGCCATTTGCAAGTGCCTTTAAAATTCCTCTAAGTAGTCAAAGCTTCTTGGTCATAGACACATTGATTTGCAAGGAGTAGAGTTTATTCTTCTTACTAGGGAATGTCATGTTGGCATAAGACTTTTGAGTTTCATCGCTGGTATAGTCTCAGGCTATTCATCACACAGATCCTCATTTTTTTCAACAGTAAGATAAGATTTGAGTGGTTGACTCCAAAGATCATTTCTATTTTAAACATTTTGTGATTCTATATGATTTTCTATAGCATGACAATTCAAATCACTTTTTATTGGCTTTCACTAAATCTTCCAGAACTCATTTTCTTTTAAATTTATTTCATTCAAATTACAATTTGATCTCTGATCAAGAATTGAACAGTAACTGAAATTGCAAAGTTGTCCCAAACATAACAAAGGAAGAAAATATTCTCTTCCCCTTCTCTTTTTTTTCCCTTTAGTTGAAGCTACATCATTTAAAACAAAAAAAAAAAAAATCTCATCCTCCCCTCCAAGGACCACAAAAGTCAACAAATTTCTGCAGAACCAGTTTAATCAACCTATTCTCCTTGACTAAGCAGTAAATTTATGTAAACATTCAAAGCCTCAGGCTCTGAGAATGTAAGAGAAAAAGGTGCATTGAATTTGTCTGTTCTATTAGTAGCATCAATAGCTTGAAGACAATATTGCTTCTAGTTTTCTTTCACACACTGCTTGAATTTGTAATTCAGATGGGAATTTGAGGCATTCTGTAAATTTGTTTTTATTTCTAGTAACCTGTAAATATTTAGTGAAAGGAAACTCTACACTTAGAGCATAATTTTTTAAAATGCTAATCTTTCTTGTAGTTTCCCAAAAATTCAGCAATGAAGGGTGAAGGACCAAGGGTTGGGTACTCTTTCTAATGTTGCCTCCCATTGTTAGGCACATAGTAGGCATAAAAAAAGTGAAGAATAAAGAAATGAATGATGTCAATAGGGTATATCCAAATTGCAGCAGGGTATATGTATAGTTCAAGAAAATTTGCAAAGGTTTGTAAATTAGTTGTATGATGAGCCAGGCCTAAATAAAACTTCTAGTAATGGAGACTGAACATAATATGTTACTGAATAATACATAAAAAGATGGACTTGAAATATTAATAAATGTGCTATAGCAAAAGGCAAATATTTTTATTAGTGATATTTTATATTTTTGTTGACAGCAAAAATGTAGGGTAAGACCAATAGCCATTTGCAAAATTCTTCAAATTTTGATCTCTTATATTAAAATTGTATTTTTATTTTCAGAGTCATTTATCAAAGTGTATTATTTCTTTTTTTAAAGCTTTTTTATTTTCAAAACATATGCATGGAAAATTTTCAGCATTCACCCTTGCATAGTCTTATGTTCCAAAATTTTTTCTCCTTCCCTTTCCTTCACCCTATCCTCTAGATGAAAGCAATCCAATATATATTAAACATGTGCAATTCTTCTGTACATATGGAAAATATTCTTAAATTATATTTTAATTTATTTTGTTAAATATTTTCCAATTTTATGTAAAATAATAACAATAATTTTTAAAAATGTGAATTACAAATTCTCTCCCTCCATTCTGCATCTACGCGCCTTTGAGAAGGCAAAAAAGTGGACATCACTTATAATTGTGAAGCAACACAAAACATGTTTCCATGTTAGCCATGTTGCAAAAGAAAACACCATTAATATAAAATAAAAAAATAAAATTAAAAAAGGTATGTTTCAATCTCCATCAGTTTTATTATAGAAAGTGGATAGTTCAATTTCCTTATCATATAATTTTATTCTGTCAATTGTTTTTTGTTGTCTAATTGTGATAGCTAATATTTGTGGTGGTAGTAATAGATATACTTGCTTCACTCCTGATCTTATTGAGATGGGTTCAAGTTTATTGTCATTACAGATTATGCTTACTTTTGATTTTCAGGGACACTACTTACCATTTAGGAAAAAAACAAAAAGGTTTCATTGATTCTTATGATCACTAGTGTTTTTAAAAGGAAGCAGGTCTTGCATCTTGCCAAAGGATTATGCTGCATCTATTGATATAATCATATGATTTTTGTAGTTTCTATTTTACTATGATAAATTATGCTGATTGCTTTTGAGTCAATTCTCTATATAATTTAAAAATGAGGCCTTTATCAGAATATTTGAATGGAATATTTTTAACTGCTTACTGCTTGCCTTCTAATTTTGTATCCATTGTTTTTGTTTCTACTGAAAAAAATTGTAACTTAATATAATCAAAATTATTCATTCTGCATTCTATAATGTACTCCAGTTCTTCTTTGGCCACAAATTCCTTCTTTCTCCAGAGATCAGTGGTAAACTAACATTTGTTCTTCTAATTTGCTTATAGTATCACTCTTTATGTCTATATCATAAATCCATTCTGACCTTATCTTGATATACAGTATTAGGTGTGGGCCAATGTTCAGTTTATGCTATACTAATTTTTTTTTTGCCAGCAATTTTTGTCAATAATGAGTTTTTACCCCAAAGTTGGGGTCTTTGGGTTTATCAAACACTAAATTACTATAGTGATTTACTATTGTATCATGTGAATCTAAGTTATTCTACTGATCAACTACTCTATTTCTTAGCCAGTACTAAATGGTTTTGATGACTGCTGCTTTATAATATAGTTTTTTGTCTGGCACAGTTAGGCCAACTTCATTCAAAAAAAAAATTTTTTTTTTCATTATTCCCTTGCAATTCTTTTTTTTTTTTTTTTTTTTTTTTTGAGGCTGGGGTAAAGTGACTTGCCCAGGGTCACATAGCTAGGAAGTGTTAAGTGTCTGGGACCAGATTTGAATTTGGGTCCTCCTGAATTCAAGGCTGGTGCTCTATACACTGCGCCACCTAGCTGCCCCTCCCTTGCAATTCTTGACTATTTCTTCTTCCAGATGAACTTTGCTACTATTTTTTCTAGGTCTGTAAGATAATTTCTTGAGAGTTTGATTGTCATGGAACTGAATAAATAGATTAATTTAGGCAGTATTGCCATTTTTATTACATTTGCTTGGCTTACCCATGAGCAATTGATATTCTTTCAATTGTTTATATTTGACTATTTGTGTGAAAACTGTTTTGTAATTGTGTTCACATAGTTCTTGACTTTGCCTATGCAAATAGATTCCCAAATATTTTATACTATAGACAATTATTTTGAATCTTTGTATCTCTTGCTGCTAAACTGTGTGTAACAGAGAAATACTGATGATTTATGGTGATTTATTTTGTAACCTGCAATTTTGTTAAAGTTGTGAATTGTTTCAAGTTGTTTTTTTTTTTTTTTTTTTTGATTCTCTAGGATTCTCTAAGTATATCACAGTATCATTTGTAAAAAGTGATACTTTGGTTTCCTCATCATCTACTCTTATTCCTTTTAATTTCTTTTTATTTTCTTATTGTTAAAGCTAACATTTACTATAAAATATTGAATAGTAATGACAATAATGGGAAACCTTGTTTTGCCCCTGAGCTTATTAGAAATGCTTCTAAGCTATACCTATTACATATGATCATTGATGATGGTTTAAATAGGTGCTCCTGATATTTTAAGGAAAACACCATTTATTTCTCTACTTTCTAGTGTTTTTAATAGGAATGGGTGTTGGATTTTCTCAAATGCTTTTTCTGCATATGTTGAGATAATCATATGATTTCTGTTAGTTTGGTTATTTATATAGCCAGTTATGCTAATAGTTTTCCTAATAATGAAGCAGTCCTGCTTTCCTTTATAAATCCTATTTGGTCATGGTTTATTATCAAGGTGATAATTTTCTGTAATTTCTGTAATCTTATTTAAGATTTTTGCATCAACATGCATTAGGGAAATGGGTCTATAATTTTGTCTCAGTTTTGACTCTACATTGTTTAGGTAACAGCATCATATCTATGTCATAAAAGGAATTTACTAGAACTCCTATCTCCATTTTTCCAGGTAGTTTGCATAGTATTGGAATTAATTGTTCCTTAAATGTTTTGAAAATTTGCATGTGAATCTGTTTGGCTCTGGAGACTTTTTCTTATGGAGTTCATTAATATCTTGTTCAATTTCTTTTTCTAAAGTGGGATTATTTAAGAATTTTTTTTTCTTCCTCTTAATCTGGGCAATTTATATATTTTTAAATATTCATCTACTTCACTTAGATTATCAGATTTATTAGCATATATTTTGGCAAAATAGATCCTAATTATTGCTTTAATCTTCTCTTCATTGATGGAATGTTCACCATTTTCATTTTTGATACTAATTTGATTTTCTTTCCTTTTTCTATTCAAATTAACAAAAGGTTTATCTTTTTTTTTTTTTTTTTTTTTTTTTTTAGAAACCCACTTTAACTTTTGTTTGTTAGCTCAACAGTAGTCTTACTTTCAGTTTTACTAATCTTCCTTTTTATTTTCAGAATTTTAAATTTGGTATTTAATTGGGGGCTTTAATTTATTTTTTTTTCTAGTTTTTTAGTTGCATGTTCAATTTATTGATCTTTTCTTTCTCTATTTTATGCAAGTAAGCATCTAGAGATATAAAACTTGCCCTAAGAACTGCTTTGGCTTCTAACCATGACCTTCTTCTATCTGCCCTGCCCTTTTACAGCCCCTGCGCTTTTCTTTTTTCTTCTATTTCTGTTCTTACTTCTCTTATCACTCCCTAGTCTTTTACCTTTCTTCTCCTACTTCCCTAAAGGATGAGATGTTTCTATATTAAATTATTTATGTCTGATATTCCCTTTTCAATCCAAATTCAATGAGAATAACATTCACACAATGCTTGTACCCTCTTTTGGTTTCCTCAAATGTAAGAGGATTTTTTTGGCCTTTCAAGTGGTGTAATTTACCCCATCTTATCTCCTTTTCCCTCTTCTACCGGTACAATCCCCTCTTCCTTGCATAGTTTCTTTTTTATGTCATCACAGTAAAGTCAAATTATACCTATACACTCTAAGTATATCTCTAACAAATATACAGTTCTGAATAGTTAAAGATGTCATCTTCCCCTATAAGAATATAAACATTTTAATCTTAAATAATAGTGGTTTGTCTTCCCTTTTTACTCTTTTTATGCTTCTCTTGAGTTCTTCATTTGAAGATCAAATTTTCTGTTCAACTCTGTTCTTTTAATAAAAAATAAATGAAATTTTCTTTCTTTCTTTTTTTTTTTTTTGTCCATCTTTTCCCCTAAAAAATAATGTTTAATTTTGCTGGATAGTTGATTCTTGGCTGAAGTCCAAGTTTATTTGCATTCTGGAATATTCCATGCATTAATGTGGAAGCTGGGGCAACCTGATTGTGCTCCTTGATATTTTAATTATTTCTTTCTGGTGGCTGACAATATTTTCTCCTTCATCTGATAATTCTGGAATTTAGCTACTATATTCATTGGAGCTTTCATTTTGGAATGTTTTTCAGGAGGAAATTAGTGGATTTTTTCAATGGATATTTTACCTTTTTTTTTTTCATTATGGTTTTCAGGAAGTCCAATAATTCTTAGATTGTCTCTCTCTAGATCACTTTTCTAGGTCAGTTATTTTTCCAATGAGGTATTTTCCATTTTCTTCTATTTTTTAATTTTTTAAAATTTTGTTTGATTCTTGAAGTCTCATTGAGCCATTCATTTCCATTTGTTCAATATTAATTTAAGTGAGTTATTTTCTTCAACTAGTTTTTTATCTCCTTTTGCATTTGGCCAGTTGAAATTTTAAATGACATTTTTTTTTTTGTTCCTAGGATTTTTTTTTTTCCATTTCAGAAATTTTGTTGTTCAAGGAGTTGATTTCATTTTACATTTCACCAAAACTATTCTTTTATTTATTTAATTATTAATTTTTTTTATTTAATACTTTTTATTTACCAGATATATGCATGGGCAATTTTACAGCATTAACAATTGCCAAACCTTTTGTTCTAATATTTCCCCTCCCCCCAGATGGCAGGTTGACCAATGCATGTTAAATATGTTGAATTAAATACTATATATGTATACATGTCCAAATAGTTGTTTTGCTATACAAAAAGAATCAGACTTTGAAATAGTGCACAATTAGCCTGTGAAGGAAATAAAAAATGCAGGCAGACAAAAACTGAGGTACTGGGAATTCCATGTAGTGGTTCAGTCATCTCCCAGAGTTCTTTTGCTGGGTGTAACTGGTTCAGTTCATTACTGCTCAATTGGAACTTATTTGGTTCATCTTATTGTTGAAGAGGGCCTGTGCATCACAATTGATCATAATATAGTATTGTTGTTGAAGTATACAATGATCTCCTGGTCCTGCTCATTTCACTCAGCATCAAATCATGTAAGTCTCTCCAGGCCTTTCTGAAATCATCCTGTTAGTCATTTCTTACAGAACAATAACATTCCATAATATTCATATTCCAAAATTTATTCAGCCATTCTCCAATTGATGGACATCCACTCAGTTTCCAGCTTCTGGACACTACAAAGAGGGCTGCCACAAACATTCTTGCACATATAAGTCCCTTTCCCTTCTTTAAGATCTCTTTGGGATATAAGTCCAGTAGTAACACTGCTGGGTCAAAGAGTATGCATAGTTGGATATCTTTTTGAGCAAATTGCTCTCCAGAATGGCTGAATGTATTCACAATTCCACCAACAATGTATCAGTGTTCCTGTTTTCCCACATCCCCTGAAGCATTGTGCATTATCTTTCCGCATTATTCTAGCCAATTTGACAGGTGTGTAGTGGTATCTCAGAGTTGTCTTAATTTGCATTTCTCTGATTAATAATGACTTGGAGCATCTTTCATATGTCTAGCAATAGCACCAAAGTTTAAAAGTTATCTCTAGATAATTTCTATTTCCTTTTCCAGAACTTCCATTTCCTTTCCCCCTTTTTTCTTCTTTCTTTTACGTTCCTCCAAGTGAACCTTTTGAATTGGAGAGCAATTCTTATCACCTTTTGCAGCTTCATATATATCAATGAGGCAGCTTCTACTCCTAACTCAGAATGCAAATTCTGGGAAAATAGGCTGTTTCCTGAAAAGAGAGAAGAAATTTATTCCATGCAAACACAAGAAATCACTATGCTCAGAACCAGTGTTCAGAGCTCCACAAGAAGCTTGGCATAGCTCACTGCCTTTGCACCAAGAGCAAAGCTCAACCATAAAAGTAAAAAAAAAAAAAAAAAAAAAAAAAAAAAAGGAAATGCCAAAAGAAAAGGAAAGAAATCGAGCAAAAAACTCAGGAACAGCATTGACCATAAAAAGTCACTATGGTATACAAAAGACCAAAACAACAATTCAGACAAAGACAAAATGTTCACAGAATAAATCTCAAAGAGTGATTTGAATGTCAAAGACACTTCTTGGAAGTGCTCATAAAAAAAACTTTAAAAGGTAAATCGGAGAGATAGAATAAAATAAGACAAAAAAAAATAAGAGGTATACATGAGATAGTCAATAACTTGGAAAAAGAAAGAAAAAAATTAACTGAGGAAATCATTCTTTGAAAAGTAGAATTAACCAAATGGAAAAGATACAAAAAATAACTGAAGAAAATCACACATTAGATACTAGAATAGGGCAAGTGGAAGTGAATGATTCTGTGAGACAGCAAAAATCAGTCAAACAAATCAGTCAGAAAAACAGCTGACCTGGAAAATAGATCCCAAAGAGAAAATTTAATAATTATTTGTGCAGTGGATAGTGCACCAGCCCTGAAGTCAGGAAGACCTGAGTTTAAATCTGGCCTCAGACACTTAACACTCCCTAGGTACATGACCCAAGGCAAGTCACTTAACCCCAATTGCCTCACCAAAAAAATAAATAAGTAAATAAATATTGGCCTAACTGAAAGCCATGTTGAAAAAAATAAAGAGCTTAGATAGCACTCCTCAAGAGATCATTAAGGAAAATTGCTTCAATATTCCAAAACCAGAGACAAAAATAGTCAATAACAGATTTCATCAATCACCTATAGAAAGAGTTCCCACTCTTAAAGGAAAATTTCAAGGAATATTTTTGTGAAACACCAGAAGTACAATCTCAAGAGAAAAACTCTGTCAGATACCAGGAAAAACAAAACGAAATAAACAAACAAAACAAAAAACAAAAACAAAAACAAAAACAAAACAAAACAAAACAAAACAAAACAAAACAAAAACAATTCAAATATCAAGGAGCAACAGTCAGGATAATCCAAGATCTGGCATCTTCTATAATAAAATACAGGAGGGTCTAAAACAACATATTCTAGAAGGCAAAATACCTAAGAATTGATTACCTACAAGACTCATCATCATCTTTCAGAGAAGGTGATTGATCTTCAATAAAGTAAGAGACTTTCAAATATTTCTATTGAAAAACCAAAACTAGATAGAAAGTTTAATCTACAAATAAATGACTCAAGAAAAGATAGAAAGGTAAATGAGGGTATATATATATATATATATATATATATATACCCTCATTTACATTCTGTCTCTCTCTCTCTCTCTCTCTCTCTCTCTCTCTCTCTCTCTCTATATATATATATATATATATATATACATGCTTGTATACAAGCATATGTTTATATATATATGTATATATATACATATATATATATGTATAATTTAAATATTAAACTGTTTGTATTCCTAAATGGGAAAATGATATCTGTAATTCTTGAGAACTATATCTGTCAGTGAGACAGACATCATATGGACTGAAGGTATGATTGTGAATGTTCTCATTAAGGAGTAGAAAAAGTTCTGTAGTAGAAAAAAAGAGGACAGGGGAGGCATAATGGAACAATTATACCATGTGAAGAAGTGTTAAAGATGTATTACAATTGAGGAAAAGAAGAGAAAGGGATGAGCATTGTCTGAAGCATGAACTAATCAGTTTTGTATCTAAGATAAAATAACATTCAGTTTAGTATAGAAAATTATCCAATTCAATAAAAAAGTAGTAGGAGAAAGAAGAGACAGAGCAAAAGAGAAGGGATGGCAGTAATATTAGGGAAAAAGGTAAGAGAAGAGGAGAAGTGCACTATCCACTGCACAAAAACATAAATTGGGGAGTTAGGTGTGCTGAAAAAAAAAACACTACTAAGAAAAGGAGGTAGGAGTGATAACAGATAAAGAGAAAGAGAGAACAGGATGAAGGGAAATACAAAGGTTATAATCTTAACAGTAAATGTGAATAGGATGAACTCTGCCATAAAACAAAAGTGAATAGCAGAGTGGATTAAAAAACCGAATCATACAATATATTGTTTAAAAGAAACACATTTGACATAGACAAAAAAAAAAGACAAATAAAAGGGTTGAACAGAATTTATTGTTCTTCAGTTCAAATATAAAAAGCAATGGTAGCAATTCTGATCTCAGATAAAGCAAAAGTAAAAATAGATCTTATTAAAAGAGATAAAGAAGTACATCTTGATAAAGGGCATCATAAAAATTGAAGAAATAGTAAGAATACTAAATGCTTATGCACTATACACACACAAACACACACACACACACACACACACACACACACACACACACACACATAGCTGAGTAAAATAGAGAAAGAGGAGACCAATGAATTAGGCATGAAACTAAGAAAGCAAGAAAAAGAACAATTTAAAAATACCTAGTTAAACACTAAATTAGAAATTCTGAAATTCAAAGGAGAGATTAATGAAATTGAAACTAAGAAAACAATTGAATTAATAAATAAAACTAAGAATTGATTTCATGAAACAAAACAACAAAATAGTTAAGCCTTTTGTTAATTTGATTAGAAAAAGGGCAGGAAAAAAAAACACAAACATAAAAGATGAAAAGAATGAACTTACCACCAATGAGAAGGAAAATATAGCAATAATAAAAGGAACTATTTTCCTCAACTGCATAACAAGTCTGATAAGCTAACAAAAATAAATGAATATTTACAAAAACATAAATTGTTCAGATTAACAGAAAAGGAAATAATTTACTTGAATAGTCCCATTTTAGAAAAAGAAATTGAACAAGTTATTAATGAACTCCCCAAATAAAAATCTCCAAAGCCAGATGGATTCAAAAGTGAATTCTACCAAATATTTAAAGAACAATTAATTTCAATACTATATAAATTATTTGAAAAAATAAGTAAAGAAGAATTCCTACCAAATTCCTTCTATGGAACAAATATGGTACTGATACCTAAACCAGAAAGAGCCAAAGCAGAGAAAGAAAATTGCAGATCTATCTTCCTAATGAATATTGATGTAAAGACTTTAAATAAAATATTAACAAAGAGATTAAAGCAACTTGCCAGCAGGTTAATACATTATGAACAGGAATTTATACCATGATGCAGGGCTGGTTCAGTATCAGGAAACCATTACCATAATTGATCATATCAACAACAAAAGCAACAGAAATCATATAATAATCTCAATAGCTGCAGAAAAAGCTTTTTGACAAAATAGAGCACCTTTTCCTATTAAAAACACTAGAGAGCACGGGGATAAAGGGAGCTTTCCTTAGAATAATAAACAATATCTAAAAAAACACAGTAAACATTATTTATAATGGAAAGAAGCTGGACACATTCCCAGTAAGAAACAAGGATGTCCATTATCACCATTATTATTCAACATTGTACTATAAACGTTGATTGTATCATTGAGAAAAGAAAAAAAAAATTAAAGGAATGGAATAGACAATGAAGAAATAATATTATTACTCTTTGCAGATATGATGATATTGTTAGAGAATCCTAGAAAATCATCCAAAAACACCTTTAGAAAAGTTGCAGGATATAAATAAACCCATATTTTTTGCCAAGACAAACCCAAGAATTATATGAGCATAATTGCAAAATACTTCTCACACAAATAAAGTAAGACTTAAATAATTGGAAATATATTAATTACTCATGGATAGGCTGTGCTAATATAATAAAAGTAGCAATTCTTCCTAAATTGGTGTACTTTTTCATTGCTATACCAATCAAACTACCAAAAAGTTTTTTTTTTTTTTTTTACATAACTAGAAATAATAATAGCCAAAATTCATCTGGAAGAACAAAAGGTCAAGAATATCAAGGGAATTAATGGGGGGGGGGGGGGAAGTACAATGGATGTTAGCTTAGCAGAACCAAACCTAAAACTATATTATAAAGCAGAAGTCAGCCAAACCATTTGGTACTGGCCAAGAAATAGTGTAGTGGGTCAGTGGAATAAATTAGATGCACATGACACAATAATCAGTGTCTTAGTAATCTAGTATTTGATAACCTCCTAAACTTCAGCTTCTGGAATAAGCTTCTGAAATAAGATTTCACTATTTGACAAAAATAGCTGGAAAAGTTGGAAAATAATATGTTAGAAACTCGGCTAGACCTATATATCAAACCCCATGCCAAAAATAATGTCAAAAGAAGTTCAAGATTTGGGCATAAAAGATACCATAAACAAATATAGAGAGCAATGGATAATTTAACTATCAGATCTTTGGAGAAGAGAGGAATTTATGACCAAAGAAGAAATAGAGAACATTATGAAAGGCAAAATAGACAACTTTGATTAAATTAAATTAAAAAGTTTTGCACAAACAAAATGAACAAAACCAAAATTAAAAGGAAATATAAAGCTGGGAAAAATCTTTTCTGCCAATTTTTCTGATAAAGGTTTCATTTCTAATATATATATAACTATGTAAACTGTATAACAACACAAATCATTCCCCATTGATAAATGGTCAATGGATATGAAGATATGAATTGACAATTTTCAGATGAGAAAATTAAAGCTCTCTATAGTCATATGAAAAACTACTCTACACCACTAATGATTAGAGAAATTCAAATTAAAACAACTCTGAGGTTTACCTCACACTCTCAGATTGGCTAAAATGACAGGAAAGGATAATGATAATTTTTGGAGGGGATATGGCAAAATTGGGTCATTAATGCCTTTGTTGGTAGAGTTGTGGAATGTCCAACCATAACGGAGAACTATTTGGAACTATGCTCAAAGGGTTATAAAAAATAATCTTTCATTTACCAGTGCCATTACTGGATTTGTATCCCAAGGAAGTCACAAAGGAGGGTAAAAGACTCACTTGTACAAAACTGTTTGTACCAGCTCTTTTTTGTGATAGCAAAGAATTGGAATTGAGTAGATGTCCATCAGTTGGGGAATGGCTAAACAAGTTGTGGTGTGTTAAAATAATGGGAAATCATTTTTATATAAAAATGATGTACAAGCTGATCTTAGAAAAGCCTGGAAAGATTTGTTGAGCAAAATAAGCAGAACCAGGAAAACATTGTACATGATAACAATAAGAATGTATGATAATCAGCTGTGAAAGACTTGGTTCTTCTCCTTGGTTCAGTGATTCAAAGCAATCCTAATAGATTTTAGACAGAAAATGCTATCTTCCTTTAGAAAAAGAACTATGGAAACTGAATATAAATCAACACCTGTTATGTTCACTTCTTTTTTTTCTGCTTTTTAAATCTCTGTCATGGTTTTTCCCTTTTCTTCTGATTTTTATCTCTCAATATGATTCATAAAAGAGTATATATTAAAAGTAAATAAGTTTTTTTTTAAAATATTCTTTTTCATTCTTTCAAAAGTTCCTTGTGAGATGGACACCAATTCACATCATTTTTGAGTCTTCTTCTGGTGATATTTTGCCTTTAGTGTTCTCAGTGTTTGAAGTCTGTTCTCTATCTCAATAAAACTCTCCATGGTCAGAGGTCTTTTTGCCTTTTTGCTCTTTTTTAAAGGTTGAAGTGTGCTCTTAGGACAAAGTGGAGCTTATCCCAAGTTTCCTCTACAGGTGACAACAGTTTCATATCATCCTGGGGTTGGTGCTGCTGGTTTCCTTTTAGTGCTAGGTGGGTGTGGCCAAGGCCATATGCTGTGGTTCAAGAGATTTATATGCCTCCTGTAATTGTATTGGAGATCTCACAGATAATATGCTGATCCATTGGCTTTTGAACCAGGACAAAGTAGCAAATGCTGCTGTATTTTGGCTATGGGCTTCCTACTGTATTCCCCAGAACACAAAGATCACTTTGCCCTTGTTCCCTGGGCTACACTTATACTGGGACCTTGCACTGAGTCATCTCCCCTTTGCCCAATTGAAACCGACCTTTTTTGAAGTTCTTCCAAAATATCTTCTGGTGAAAATTTGTTACACTTCATATATTTGTTGTTCTGTAATTCCAAAATATGTTCAGAGCCTTGATATGATATTGATCTGAGGGAAGTCAGAAAGAATCCAAAGCCAAAGACCTGTCTAGTCTCCATCATCTTGGCTCCACCCCCTTCTTTACCAATTTTTACAATTATGTAGTATTGAGATAAATGGTTACTTAAATCTTTGGGAAAAATCATTCCATTTATTCCTTGAGATATTTTTTTCCTTAGGAAACTCATTGAAGGTTTATTCAAGGAATGAAATAAATATTCACAATTTTCTGCATTAGGTTGTGAGGTTTTATACCTAATATATGAATAAAGTTTTGTAGAGATGCTATAAAGAGATGACAAAAATGTGTTCCTTTCTCTTCCTTTTCAGTTTTCTCCAAAAGCTATCACATCTAACTTTTATCTGATTCTATTTATCTCATTTACTTACTTCTTCTTAATTTATGGTTAGATTTAATTACTTCTGAGAGAGCAAAGCTGCAGTCCTCCACTAGCATTGTGTTATTATTTCCTCTTGTATTTCATTGAACTTTTCCTTTAAGCATCTGAATATTATATTATTTAGTACATGTATATTTTGTTTTGATGACATTTCATTTTCCATGATTCCTTTAGTAAAACATAATTTCCTTCCTTATGTCTTTTAATTAGATCCTTTTTTTTTTTTTTTTTTTTTTCTGTTTTGTCTGAGGTCATGATTGGTATACCTGACACTTTAGCCCTTATTTTAACTCTGTGGTTTTTTTTTAATTCCAATTGTGTTTCTTGAAAACAGCATGTTTTTCTATTCTTATTTCTAATTAATTGTCCTACCCACTGCCATTATATAGGTGAGTTCTTCCCATTCACATTCAGTTTTACTTGCTCATTGCTTTTGCCTCTATTTTCTTCTGCCTCTATTTTCTTCTGTTTATATTTTTCTATTCTGTTTTATACTTTTTTATACTGTCCATCCTCCAAAATCTATTTTGCTTCAGATCACTGCCTTCTTTTATCTGTCTTATGTTTATCAGCTCCTATTTTTTCTCTTAGCTTTTCCCACTTATTTTCTTATAGGGTAAGATATTTTCATAACCAACTAAGTTTGTATGTTATTCCTTCTTTGAGCTAATTAATTACTGATTGGTTCAAGCTTTACTCTGTTCCAGCTCCCATCCAACTAAAAGAAATTCGTCATAGCACACCTCCTTCATTTTAGGTAATGTTTCCTATTCTTTACCTCTCTTTGCTTTTCTCTTTTATTACCCTGTTCCTTTCTTACCAGTTGCCAGGTTCTCTTACTGGTTTTGGCTTGCTAGCTTCATATACTGCTACTACTTGC
The DNA here is from genome assembly GCF_048593235.1 of Sminthopsis crassicaudata. Classification (NCBI taxonomy): domain Eukaryota; kingdom Metazoa; phylum Chordata; class Mammalia; order Dasyuromorphia; family Dasyuridae; genus Sminthopsis; species Sminthopsis crassicaudata. The sequence continues at coordinate 256,247,971 of NC_133617.1, read as the reverse complement.
TTCTATTTCATCAGAAGAAACATCTACTTTCACTATTAGTGTTTCATTCATATGGGCTCAGGACCAATCTTATCCCCTTTATCACAGATTTTTCTGTCGTACTATGTTGTTTTAGGCTGGAAAAAATATCTTGTTTTGACTTTCTGTTGGCTATACATTTTCAGAAATTGATTTGCAAAATTATTTAAAAGTTTTCTGGGGGAAAATAGTAAATTCTACCTAAGTGCTTCTCTACCATCTTACCTCTATACCTGGAAGTCACAAGTCTTGAAGACCAGGTATATTACAGTTCACCCTTCCACCACTCCCTCCCATGGTTCTTTGATACACATAAGGGATTTGTTTCTTATTTCTCTTAAGAAATGATTCAGCTCTCTGTCATTGGCTCCAGACTTCATTATAGTATTCCCCCAAGATCAGTTTCTTTCTTGTACCCCAATTCTATTTAACCACTGATATCTTTTATGCAAAACTATATAATTACAAACATACAAACTTACTTCTTTTACACATGGGCATCATGAATCTCATCATTTCCTGTACAAATTCAATCTCTAGATAGAGAAAGAGAACTAGGCTCAGAGATTAGCTCAGTGTCTTTAAAGTATGGGTCAGTTTCAAGTGCATCTCAGTTTCTCTCTCAGTCTCATGTGCTCTGGTTTCTAAAGGCTTCCATGCTTGTAAGGTTGATAGACTACATCATTTTACTTGCAATATTGCTTCCAAAGTCCACATAGCTAGAATTGCTAGGTACAGTTAAGACCACTTTTAATATTAGAAACTGAGATGGACAAACAATACAAAATAGAAACAAGCATCCTTCATTTTATTTCCCAGAGATGAGGTAAAAGAGAGAGAGAGCAAGGGAAGGAAAGGCTTCCTCTCATTGGTTCATTTTATTGCAGCCATTGGGTAAATGAACTGTGATCTTCAATCACTGGCTGTATTTGCTATGAATTGCACAAAAGAGGCAGAATAAGAAAAAGGAGATTAAGGAGAAGCAATCAAAACAGAGTGATCAACTCAGTCTGATTACAGTTAGAGACACAGATAGTCAAAGGAATCTATCATCATTCATGTGTTAGGGAAACCTTCATGATTCCTGAATAGGATGTACCCAAACCAGACCACATTTTATTTTGACACTGTTATACAGAATTACTTGAGTGAAGGCAAAACCATAGTCAGAGAAACTAGTTATAAGTTGGTACAGTTAAAAAAGATAATTAAATTGAGGATATGGCAGGTAGGAAAGCAGAATTTAAAAGCTACATAAGGGATCTATTAGCTGGCAAAAACATAGAGGGTTAAGCAAATAATGAGAAGAGATAGTAACTCTGGAGGAGATGAGGGAGCTTAAGAAATCTGGAGAAGAGGGAAATTTCTGTGAAATGCAGTGGGATGGGAGAGAAAATAAAATCAATGTTGCTTGATTTATATTATGAAGAAGCCTTCAGTCATCTTCCATAAGAGAAAACAGATTTAGATAAGGAGCGATAAGGAGCTAAAGTGTTTTTCTTTCTTTTTTTTTGTTTTTTTTTGTTTTGTTTTTTTTTGTTTTTGAGCATTTGCAAACTGAATCAACAAAGAAAGAATTTTTGTGATTGAAATCTTTGTGAGTTATGTTGATTCAACTTTCTGATATTTTTTATTCATTCATGAAGGCAACAATCAAATTTTAATAAAGCCTGAATATAAGTTCGAAAACTATAACACAGATACTAAGTCATCTTGTACAGAGAAAATGATATTATAAAGTGTAATCTTGAATTCCCATCTAAGCATTGCAACATGCCAGCACTTGATGAATATAATGCTATTTGGAAACCTGAAAGCTGTCCTCTGTAAAGTGCTGTTTCTCTGAAGTATTTTTATTAAGAGGAAAATTGTAAAGTATTCCATTCACATATCTAAATGTGGAATTTTCATACATGATTAGAGAGATATAAAGATGATTATGTCCAATATCCCATTAGAAGTCATTTCTGTAAATGTAACTAAAATATATAATTGTTCAGGCAATTGGGGTTAAGTGACTTACCCAGGGTCACACAGGCAGGAAGTGATAAGTGTCTGAGGTCACATTTGAACTCAGATCCTCCTTACTTCAGGACTGGTGCTCTATCTTTCACATATAAACCCACTGTGGTATTATGGGTCAGAAGAAATGCAGAGTTTCTTAGTCAATTGGGCCCAGTTCCAAATTGTTCTCTAGCATGTAAGGACTAGTTCACAACTCAAACAATAGTGAATTAATGTCCAATATTTTCTATATTTTTAATTAAAGTTTTTTTATTTTTAGAACATATGCTTGTGTTCTAATTTTCCCCTCTTCCCTCACTCTTCCCATGCATAGCCAGTTATACAATATATGCTAAACATGGTAAAAATTTAAGTAAATCCTATATAGACATACATATTTAAACAATTATCTTGCTGCACAAGAAAAATCAAATCAAAATGGAAAAAATGAGAAAATAAAATGCAATAAAACAACAACAAAAAGAATAAAAATGCTATGTTGTGATCCTCACTCAGCTTCCACAGTTCTCTCTCTGGGTGTAGATGATTCTCTTTATCACAACATCATTGGAACTAGCCTGAATCATCTCATTATTGAAAAGAGCCACATACATCAGATTTGATCATATCTTGCTGTTGCTATAGAAGCTTTTTCTGCATCTATTGAGACAATCACTACAAAAAGGGCTGCCACAAACATTTTTGTGCATGTGGATCCCTTTCTCTTCTTTAAGATCTCATTGGGATATAAGTGCAGTAGAAATACTGCTGGCTTAAAAGGTATGCACAGTTTGATAGCCCTTTGGGCATAGTTCCAAATTGCCCTCCAGAATGGTTGGATCAGTTTACAGCTCTGCCAATAATGTATTAATGTCCCGGTTTTCCCAAATCCCCTCCAACACTCATCATTATCTTTTCCTGTCATTTTAGTCAATCTGAGAGATGTGTAGTGTACCTTAGATTTGTCTTAATTTTCATTTCTATGACCATTAGTGATTTAAAGCACCTTTATATATGAGTAGAAATGGTTTTAATTTCTTCATCTGAAAATTATCTGTTCATGTCCTTTGACAATTTATCAATTGGAAAATAGCTTGAATTCTTATAAATTTGAGTTAATTCTCCATATGTATTAGAAATGAGATGTTTATCAGAAATTTTGAATATAAAAATGTTTCCCTAGTTTGTTACATTCCTTCTACTCTTGACTGTGTCAGTGTTGTTTGTACATAAATTTTTAACTTAATATAATCAAAATTATCTATTTTGTGTTTAATAATGAACTCCAAATCTTCTTTGGCCACAAATTCCTTTCTTCTCCATAGATCTGAGAGGTAAACTATTGTTTGTTCTTCTAATTCAATTATTTAATTAAATAAAACTAATATAATATAATATAATTAGTGATATCTAATATCACACTTTGTATATAAATCATGAAGCCATATCAACCTAATCTGGGTGAGTCAGTGACTAGTTTCTGCCATATTATTTTCCAATTTTCCCAGTAATTTTTGTAAAATAGTGAGTTTTTATCCCAAACTATGGCTTTAGGTTTGTCAAATGCTAGATTTCTATAATTATTGATCATTTTGTCCTGTGAACCTAACTTGTTCCACTGATTGACCATTCTATTTCTTAGCCAGTACCAAATGGTTTTGCATGACTGCTGCATTGTAATATAGTTTTTTGTTTGGCACAGCTAGGTCACCTACATTTACTCATTTGTTTCCTTGAAATTCTTCACCTTTTGTTCTTTCATATGAACTTTGTTATTGCTTTTTCTAGATCTGTAAAATAATTTCTTGGGAGTTTGATTGACATGGCACTAAACAAGTACATTAATTTAGGCAGTATTGCCATTTTTATTACATGTGCTTGGCCTACCCATAAGCAACTGATATTCTTTCAATTGTTTAAATCTGGCTTTATTTGTATGGAAAATGTTTGTAATGTTGCTCATATAATTCTTGACTTTGCCTTGGCAGGTAGACTCCCAAATATTTTGTATTATCAACAGTTATTTGAAATTGAATTTCTCTTAAATAGAATTCTAAATAGAATTAGGTAGAGAGTCTCTTTGATTGGACTTTGTTGATAACATATAGAAATGCTAATGATTTATGGGGATTTGTTTTATACCCTGCAACTTTGCTAAAGTTGTGAATTATTTTTAGTAGTTTTTTAGTTAATTTTCTAGGGTTCTCTAAATATAACATCATATCATCTGCAAAGAGTTATAATTTGGTTTCCTTATTACTTACTGTAATTCCTTTAATCTATTTTTTCTTCTCTTATTTCCAAAGTTAGCATTTTTAATACAATATTGAATAGTTATGGTGATATTGTGGCAACCTTTTTTTCACCCCTGATCTTATTGGTGGTTCTAATTGATGAAGCTTGCTGATAGTTTTAAATAGATGCTACTCATCATATTAAGGGAAAATGCATTTATTCTTATACTTTCTAGTGTTTTTAAAAGGAATGAGTGTTGGTTTTTATCAAATGCTTTTCCAGCATCTATTGAGATAATCATATGATTTTTGTTAGTTTGTTTATTTATATATTGATCAATTATACTAACTAATTTCCTGATATTGAACTAACCCTGCATTATATAAATTCTACTTAGTCATAATGTATTATCATGGGGATGACTTTCTGTAATCTCTTTGGCAATAATTTATTTAAAATTTTTACATCAATATTCATTAGGGAAATTGGTCTATAATTTTCTTTCTCTCTTTTTGCTTTACCTGCTTTAGGTATCAGTATCATATCTATATCATAAAAGGAATTTGGTAGGACTCCTTCTTTCCCTACTTTTTGACTATATTTGAATTGTGTTGGAATTAATTGTTCTTCAAATATTTGGTAGAATTCACATGTGAATCCAGCTGGTCTTGGGGATATTTTCTTAGAGAGGTGATTAATACCTTGTTCCATTTCTTTTTTCTAAATTGGGACTTTTTATGTAATTTATTTCATCTTTTGTTAATCTTTGCAATCTATATTTTTGCAAGTATTCCTCCATTTCACTTAGATTATAATATTTTTGACATATAGTTGGACCAAATAACTCCTAATCATTGCTCTAATTTCCTCTTTAATGGTGGAAAATTCACCCTTTTCATTTTCGAGACTAACAATTTGATTTTCTTCTTTCCTTTTTCTAATCATATTAACTAAAGGCTTATATTTTGTTGTATTTTCTATAAAACTGTCAGTTTTTTTATTAATTCAATAGTTTCTTACTTTGTATTAATCTCAACATTTATTATCACAATTTCAAATGTGATATTTAATTGAAGATTTTTAACTTGCTATTTTTCTAGCTTTTTTAGTTATAAGCCCAATTCATTGATCTTCTCTTTCTCTATTTCATGCAAGTAAACATCCCCTGATTAACTGTTTGGCTGAAGCCCACAGATTTTCATATGTTGCCTCATTATTGTCATTCTCTTAGATGAAATTATTGGTTGTGTCTATGATTTGTTGTTTAATAACAACATTCTTATTTTTTTCCTAGTGCTTCTAATTTTTTCATAGTCAAGGGGCAAAGTTGTGGTTTGTTTTTAACTAGGGCCATTACAAAAGTGGGCTGGAATTCTAAGATAATTAATCAGGGAAACAGAAGCAAGGAGATACATTTATCAAGTTTTGAGTCATAGATATACTAATTCTATAACTCATAGGTAGTAAGGAGTGGTCCCTGGAATTTGGTTCTCATTGACAATTTTTTACTGACAAGATTACATCAGCAATGAATTGAGGAGTGATCTCTGAATTTAGGCAGAGTGTCAAAAGAATAGCCTTCCTAGTTTGGAGGGACAAAGCCAGAGGACTTTGCAATCAGATAGATTGCCAGAACAGAAACCACCTTCTAAAATCAGAGGATCATAAAATCATATTATATCATTTCCCCCCCTTAAGCAGTCATCTGCAAATTTATTTGGGACAAAGGGATATATATCTCATCTTCTGGACCTGCTTCATGCTGATAAGGAGTGTAATACAAGGCTCTGCCTAGTGTTGTGCATAATGAGGAGGGTAGTCAAGATGGTGGCACCAGCATTCAGAAAGGTATTGGGTTTCAGAATCAGTTAGCCAATGGTATTTAGGATAAACAAGTTTTTGGAAATTTATAACTTGGAGCCAAAAGCAGAGGCTGACTGGCTTTCTGGGTGCTGCCAAGAGTACCCAAATTCTTCTCAGGCAGTTCCTGTATGGAGTTCCTAGAGTTTTGCTTCCCTTGTTTCTGCGGTGAGGCAGAATTTGAATTTCCCTACAATTCTGAGATGAGAAGACTTAGCAAACAGAAAGACTTGCATTATATTAATCTTGCTAGCAATCCCCACAACTGAAATGTTTCAGGAATTTTTCTTGCAATTTTGAAATGACTAATTGAAAAACTTTGTAATCACTGGTTTCAAAAATTGAGAATTTGCTATGATGTTTTTGTTCTCAAAATGCCTGAGACTTTGTAAAGATGTTATTTTAGTTTTAATTAGATAACTTTTTTTGCATGTAGCTCCCAACTTGACCAGTGCTAAAGTCCACAGGAAAAAAATGTTAGGCTTTCTAAGAAAGCTTCCCAGCATTCTAACTACAGCTAAGAGGTTTTTTCTTGCTAGTTGCATTTTAAATCTTTCCAGGTAACAAAATCTAGCTTACAGAACAAACATGACACAGACTTTTTGCACAGTGAGGCAGACACAGACAAAATGACATGAAAGAGGACTGTCACATCTTTGCTAAAAACCATAAAATTTTGTCAAAAGCTTTCCTATAGCACTTATATCTTCTCTGGCATCACATAGAAGGGAAAAGGGTGGCAAAGGTTCTCTAGGAAATTCCCAGTCTGAGCATCTCCTGTCAAGGAAAACTTGCTAATTCTATAATAGGATTGTGGGAGAAAAAAATGAGGGGCTTACCTTGACAAGGAATTAAGCCAAGGGAGGCCAGAATACCCCTCTATGGACCACAAATGTTGACATTGGAAAAGGGGACCCCAAAATTTATTGTAAGTAGTACCATTATAAAAGCAGACTAGAATTCTTAGAGAATTCAGTCCTTCTCATTCTTTACAATTAGATTACTTATTTTCCAATTAAATTGTGGTCTAATTTCCACTGACATTTTTTTTTTCCTGAGGCTGGGGTTAAGTGACTTGCCCAGGGTCACACAGATAAGAAGTGTTAAGTGTCTGGGATCAAATTTGAACTCGGGTCCTCCTGAATTCAGGGCTGGGGCTCTATCCACTGTGCCACCTAGCTGCCCCTTCCACTGACATTTTATTTCATGTAATTTTATTATATCATGATCTGAAAAATACATTTATTATTTCTGCCTTATTTTTTTTTTGCATTTGATTTTGAGGTTTTTATGCCCTAAAGCATAGTCAATTTTCATATAGGTTCCATGTTCTGCCAAGAAAAAAGTAGATTCCTTTCTGTCTCCATTCAGTTTTTGCTAAAGGTCTATAATCCTTAAGTTTCTTCTTCTGGAAAATTGTACCCCAAATATTTTTTGGGTTCTATCACTCCAAAACTGATTCATGGATTTAATCTGCTGTTGATTTGAGGACATCTCAGAGGAGGTCAAATAGAGACATGTCTATTCTCAGCCATCTTGTCTCCACCCATCAATATTTTTCCTAAAAATTATTTTCTTTTTCTATGTAATTAGCCAATATGATATTTACAAAGTAGTATTTCCAAGTTTCTTTTCTTTCATTTCTTTGATCAATGATTTAAAACAAATTATTTTGCATTGTGGCTCCTGCAACTAAATCTTTATTCTTATATACCTGAGGTGCATAAAACTTTCTTGGGCTATGAATAGAAAAAGTTTAAGAAGACCTGATTTAGAACAGTTTTCCATTGATAGCTTTGATTTCTTCTTTTGAAAACTGCCTGTTTATATCTTTTAACTATTTGTCAATTGGAGAATGGCTTTTATTTTTATAAACTTGGCTCAGTTCCCTATATATTTGAGAAATGAGGTCTTTTTTAGAGAAATTTGCTATAATTTTTTTTAGTTTCATATTTCCATTCTAATTTTGGTTGCATTGATTTTTCTTGTGCAAAAATCTTTTAATTTAATGTAATATAAATTATCAGTTTTATTTATCATAACTATCTCTTGATTGGATATAAATTGAATTTTTCCATCCTCCACTAATTTTCATACGACATCCTTTATATCTGTATATCCTTTATATCTAAATGTATCATTTATATATATTTTACCTTAGCTTGGTATGTGCAGTGAGGTCTATGCCTTATTTCTACAAATTTTCCAGTTTTAATGACATTTTTTTTTCAGATGGCAAGTTCTCACCTTCTGATCTTGGATCTTTGGATTTATCAAATAATAGATTATTATAGTACTTCTCTGCCAGATATTGTATATTCTCTCAATTCCATAGATCTTCCACTCTATTTCTTAGTCAGTACAAGACTGCTTTGATGTTTACTGCATTGCAATCTAACTTGAAATCTTGAATTTTTAGGCTGCTTTCCTTCAAAATTCTTCCCATTGATTCCTTTGATATTATTTTATTTTCCAGATTCATTTTCCTACTGTACTTTTCTAGCTCTATTAAAATTTATTTGGTAGATTTATTACTATAGCACTCTATAAATAAATTAATTTAGGCAGAATTGTTATTCTTGTTTTGCTAGCTAAGTCTGTCATTCATAACTGGCTTTTTATGAAGCCATGTACCATAGCTTGTCAGATTCTTCTATTCTCCATTTTTCAAAGTCTCTCCAAGTTCACGATCATTGTTTACATGATAAAATTGTATTCTTCTTTTCTTTCTATTCTTTTTCTTTTACTTTCAATTTTTCCCAACATCAGTCTTTTCTAATGAATCCTGTCTTCTCATTATGTGGTAAAGATATTTAAGCTTCATTTTTAGTATTTAATCTTTCAATGAATATTATGTATTAATTTCTTTAAGTACTGACTGATTTGATCATTTGGCTGTGATCCAGAATCACATTTTAAAAGTGTCTATTCTACAGTACTCAGCTTTCCTTATGATCCAGGTCTCATAGCCATACATTGCTACTGGAAAAACAATAGTTTTGAATATAGGGATCTTTGTCAGCAAAATCATGTCTGTTTTGTAATATACTTTCTAAATTTATCATAATTTTCCTTCCAAGAAGCAAATTTCTTTTAATTTCATGGCTGAAGTCACTATCTACTGTGATTTTTTTTGAGTTCAAAAAATATATAATATGTATATTTTATATATATAATATGACACTACTGACAGGAAGTGATGGGACCACTTGCCAAAAACTTAATTTTTAGTTTTTTGGGGTTTTTTAATGTTAAACTTTAAAGTCAACTTTTTTTTCTCATGTTTAGCAATTATCAAGAGACTCCTTAATTGTCTTTATGCTCTGCCATCAGAATACTATACACATATAGGAAATAGTTGATATTTCTCTTGGCAATCTTAATTCTGGCATTTGAATTATCCAATCTGACATTTCATATGATACATAATATATAGAAGATAAATAAAGTGACAATATACAGCTTCATTTATTCCCTTTTCAATCTTAAACCAATCAGTTCTATTATAACCATTACTTCATGGTCCATGTGCAGGTTCCTCAACAGATAAGTACACTGATCTAGTATACCCATCTCTGAGTATTTGCCCCATTTCTTGTGATCCACACTATAAAAGGCTTTAGTGGCATTAGTGAAGCTGAAGATTTTTTTAAAAATGAAACTCTTACAAGGGAGAGAAAGGGACCCACATGTGCAAAAAAAAGCTTGTGGCCGTCTTTTTTGTAGTGGCAAGAAATTTTGAAAACTGAATGAATGCCTGCCATTTGAAGAAGGGCTGAATAAGTTATGATGTATGAATGTTATATAATATTATTGTTCTATAAGAAACAATCAGCAGGATGAGTTTCAGAGAGGCCTGGAGATACTTAAAATGAACTGATGTTAAGTGAATTGAGTAGAACATGTCAACAGCAAGATTTTATGATGATCAGTTCTGATGGATGGTGGCTCTTTTTTTTCTATAAATACAAATTTTATTTATACCTTTTACTGTTATATCATCTTTATTTCCCAATATATCTCTCCTTCCTTATCCCTGGGAGCCAAGAAAAAATCAAAAAGAAAATTAAAAACAAAACAAAACAAAACAAAACAAAACAAAACAAAACAATTCCACAATATTAGCCTACCCATAATTCAGCATGTTAGGCAACTAGGGCATAGATTTGAAGTAAGAAAGATGTGAGTTTAAATTCTGCTTCAGGTGCTCACTAGCTATGTACTCAGTTTCTTTTCTTTTTTTTTTTTTTCTTTTCTTTCTTTCTTTCTTTCTTTCTTTCTTTTTTTTTTTTTTTTTTTTTTTTTTTGACTCAATAACTAAATGTTCTTCCACTTTTATCTCTGATCCCATATTTTTATGATGCTGAATAGCTACTAGGACAGAGCTGGCCAGATATAGGAATTTTTCAAAGAAGCAATTCTGCTTAAAGCTCATAATATTCCTTATATAGAGGTTCTTAAGCCATGTAATACTTAAGCGGTATCTGTGGAAACCCATGGAGCCTTTCTCAGAAAAGCGTCTTTCAATAGCGTAATGTTCTTTTTCTTTAAATTGTAATCACTGTCTGGGAGTGGGCTTCTTGGGGAGGCTTTTGGAGGCAGCCTTAGTTTCAGTTCAGTATAATCACTCCAAATGCAGCCAGGAGTTAAAGTCTAGATCCTTTATTGTGTCCTTCAAAATCCTGAAACTATTCCTGGGCTCATTTAACTTTAATAGAGGCTCTCTCCTTGGTTCCCCGAGAGCTCTTTGTCCAAATGTCTCCAGCCAGCATAAAGATGAAAAATGGAATGAATCAGACTCTGCCTCCAAGAGTATGGGATTGTAGGTTTCTGCCTGGTGAATCTCCTGGAAGTCAATCCTAGTTCTGAATCTTTGGGAAGTCCATGAGGAGGCTTTTCCTTTAGAGTTGTGAATCTCTTGGACTCGCAAATCTCCCCACTGAATCCTGACTCTGAATCTTCTCTCAGAGAGTGGGCTTGTCCTTTTATGTGCTCTCTAAAGGTATGAAGTCTAATGTGTGAACCAATGAGCAAACTCCTTTAAAGATGTGAACTAAGTACATAAGTACCTTGTCTCAAGTTCTGGCCCATAACATCTCCTTGTAGGATCAGATCAACCATGCTAAATTAGATAATTATTGTCTCTTATCCATTCCAGTGACTTAGGACCTTGTAAGAATCCTAACATCTCCCCCTTTCTTTTGATTTAGAACATAGGGTGATCATGACCTTCCTGACTTCTCAAGGAGGTGAGAACCCCACAAAATGAGGTGATCACACTTTCCCTGACTGCTCAAAAAAGAAGTGAAAAACATCATAAAAAGGAGGTGGTCACACCCTCCCTGACTTCTCAGGGAGATGAAAACATCAAAGGAAAAGGGAAATTTAGAAAAATCTTATCTTATCTCACCTTTTTATTCTCTGGAATTGTCCCTTCATAATGTTATATATTTTCTTTTTCCCCCTTTCCTTTGATGTGGTAAGTGTTATATCTTGTGTGAACTATACCATAGCTGCAAGGTATTGAAATGATTTCTTCTGTCTTCTGGCTGCTTAATTTTTTTTTTTCTCTTTTACTTGGAATCTCTGAATTGTGGCTATACTATTTCTGAAACTTTTCATTCTGGGATCTGTTTTAAGTGATAGTCAGTGGATTCTTTCAATTTGTATTTTACTTTCTAATTTTAGCAAACCAAGACAGTTTTTCTTGACTATTTCTTGAAATGTGATATATAATCTTTCTTTGATCATGACTTTTTTAAGTATTGCAATAATTCTTAGATTACTTCTGCTGGATCCATTTTCCAGGTCAGCATTTTTTTACAATGATATATTTCATATTTTTGTTTTCTTTCATTCTTTTGACTTTATTTTATCTATTTATTAATTTATCTTTAATATCTCATGAAATCATTGCTTTTCATTTGCCCAGTTCTAATATTAAAATTTTTTTTTTCTTTCAATGAGACTTTTTACCTCCTTTTTTATTTGGTCAATTTTATTTTTAAGGTGTTATAGCCTTCATTATTTTATGGCCTATTTTACTTTTACCTTAAATGTTCTTTTCATAATTTCTGTTTTTTGTTTTTAATTTCTTTGTCTGATTTTTCTTCTACCATTGCTCTGTTCATATAATGTTTGATTTTGAAAGTCATTTACACATCTTCCAGGAATTCTGTTGTGGTTCATTTTAATTCACTTTTGGTTTGGGGTACAGCTTTTCTTCTATTTATACTTCATTGACTTCTTTTGAATTTGTGTCTTACTCCCCTGTCACTATAGTAGCATTTTATGATTGGGTTCATTTATTTATTATGCTCTTTTTTCCAATCTATTTTTCAACTAAAAAATTATGTTAATTTTGGTCTCTTTCCCCCATAGAAGTAGGGTGGGCTCTGCCTCAGACTACCTGCTTTATTTATACCTATATTTTTGAAGCTAGTTCTGGGGTTTTGAATTTTTCAATGCTTTCCAGATGATATGATCTGGGTAGAGGTGTGATCATTGTTCCTTTGATATGCACTCTATTCCTTACCCATGAAAGGTCTTAGATTCCTTTGAGATTGCATTTGATACTGTCATCAAGGTCTCTCCTCCCTTGGGAGCAGAAATGATACTATTCCTCAGGGTGCCTGATCTCTTGACCATGGAAGTAATAATTCCCCTCTAGGACTTCCCTCTCTTTTGACTGGAAGTGCTCCTCTAAATCCTTGAGCTATGATCTAGAAGTGCCTGGAATTTAAAAAAAATGTCCCTTAGGGCTTTGATTCCCTCTTTAGTGAAAGTGCTCTTCTCTGCTGATCAACTATGATTCATTAGTGAGTATAGGCAATGGAGTTGCCAAATAGCACCTGTGCCTATGTATACTGCTTCACTAATAAAATCCTATAATCTCTTTCTGATAAATTGATAGGTCCCCTAACCATCTGTGGCTTGAAAGTTCCTGAAGTTGATGCTTTTTTGGTTGCCACCACTTAGTCCATCACTGATATTTCAACCATATGGGCTATGGACTAGCCTGTACCACCAAGTTAGATATCTTTCTTTCTGAACCCTAAGTTGTTTTGGGCTTGAAGCATATCTCATTATGACTTTTTATTGACTTGTCCACTCTCAAATATTATTTTAAAATTATTTATAGGATTTGTTGGGAGATCTTAGCTGAGCTTTTCTCTACTTTTCCATCTTAACTCCACCTTAGAAATCTAAGATCATTCTGAATTATTAAAAAGTCTGATTAAAAAAACAAAACAAAATAAAAAAAAAAACAAAGACATTTTGGTTCAGGATATAAAATTTAAATACTCCCTTTCTAGTCTAGCGTGTTTGCTATGCCTTTCTGTCCCCTGCTACTATAGCTACTTACTCTTTTTATTAAAAAGATTAGCATTAGTGAAAGAGAATTAGTAAAAGATGTAACTTCAATTAGCTGATATAATCCCTGATAAAATAAGAATAATTGAAAGAAAATGAAATGCAATAGGTTGAAAAAAGTTATTTGAGGATTTATGATCAGCAAAGAGAATTTGTCCAGTTTTTAGAAATGTACAGACCATTTTCCTACTTCCCTACCATGGAATATGTTTTTTTCAAATACTTTAAAACATTATTTGTTTGATTTTGTATTCACTATTAATTTATCTTGCAATCCCCTAAGCCTTCCCTCTTTTTTAATCACAGCTAGTAATTCTCAGCTGTGTCCTTTCTGAATCCTCATAAATTCCTAATGGGTGGCCTCTAATTCATTTCTTCTGGAAGGCCAATCAGTCAGGGAAAGAAAATTATTTTCTTTGAAATGCTAAAGCCTTAGCTTCTTTCTGCTTACCTCTGTGACCCTAAGATTAGCTGTGCTCCATTTGGAGTAGGTTTTAAATGACTTTTTGTCAATAGCAGTCCATCAACAGATTAGATCTGTATAACATGGACATAGAGGCCAGCCCTGACAAGATCTATTTATGGCATGTTTATAATCATACTCTTTTCAAACTCTGTTATTTCAGAGCAAGAAAATGAAATTGTCCACTATAAGATAACATATTTTCATAACTTTTTACACCTGTACTTTTATGAAGACCAAGGCAATGGACACTTTAGGAATTCAAGAAAACCCTGGATTCATGAATAAAAGCCTTGTATATATTATATACATGGAAGTCTGGAGCTTGTCCATACACAGAATTCAGTGAATTCTCAGATCTAAGGCAATGTTGCCTTATAGATGAATAATGGGATAAGAAACTTACCTTTTCTAATTACTCCTGGTGTGATTTCAGATAAGTCACTTCTCTTTTATGGGATTCAGTTTCATCAAGATGATAAATGAGGTACATTTCAGCTCTAGATGTATGGACCCAAAAATATTAAGATGTTCACTTAAATATAAATATTGAGTTAATAGTGGCAAAATATTCTGCCAAATGTAATTTGGGTATTTGACAATTAGGAGTTCATTGGTGACATTGTTCTTAATTCATTAGCATTACCTGGATGAGGGTTGATAGGAGTCTAATTATAAGAGTTTTGAAAAGTGAGTGATAAGGAGACATTTCCACTTGTCCTCCAATAACTTAAAAATCTAATAAGGGAGACAGAATATTTGGGAATATGCTAATCCTTCTAATAAAGCAGAGTGAAAAGCAGTAAGATGGTAATAAGTAAAGACAATATGCTAAAAGTTCCAATTCTTAAAATTCTTTATGTCAAAGATGCCCTACTGGAAATGGCATGTAATACTTTTGAGGAAATCCAAAGCATTGCCTTTATTCTCAACATGAAGACATTCCTTATTCATACTATTTAATGTGTAATATTCCCAAGGAAGTTATTCTAGGATCACCTTGTGTGTGGGGGGAACACATAATGAGCCCTTGGGCTTTTGCTATTTGTTTACAGAAAAAAATGCTGATTATGGTGGTTCTGAGGAAGGATACTTTCATTCTCATTGACCCCACATGATTAAAGCACTTTTTAGCCACTTAATCAGGACTGTTTACCAATATAGATATCAGCAGTGAAAATCAGCAAAGATTTTCCTCTCTCTTCAGTGCATAAATAGTTATCTACATAATGGTGTTGTAATTACTGTGGGATGACTCAGACTACTATGAATGTCCCAGTAGAGATGAACTTAAGAACCAGGAAAATTTCAGTTTGAAGTCTTTCTCAGTCACTTAGTACCTATATGACCCTGGGAAAGCCTTTTTCTTTGCTTTCAACCTCAGTATTTCAATAATAATATTAGCAGTAATTATAACAACAATAATAAAACCTACCACATAATATTATTGAGAAAACCACATTAAATTTGATAATATTGCAAAATTATAGTGCTATATAAATGGTAATTGTTTTATTACTATTATGATAAAAGGGACTTTAGATCACACTGAGTTCCATAATTTAAAAAAAAATTCTAGATTTTCTCATTTCAATATTTTTGTAACAGAGTGGGCCATTATCACTTGGGAAATAGGACTTTTATAACAATTGATTCTTCTTTTTATCCCTCAGTATTTATATAAATGTGTGACTCATTCTTTTCTCCTGAAAACTGCTTATGTTATCCAGGCTGTGGTAAGAATCTCTCCACCAGGGGGGCCAAGCCAAGATGGCAGTGAAGATACCCGCTAACTTCTAAGCTCCCTATTACCCTCAATACCAACTATTTAACTTAGCCTCAAAAATAAAGCTGGACTGGTAAAAACCACAAGGATTAGAAGCACAACTTACAGCCGAAGAGAATCTGGAATTTCGTTAGACAAGGTCAGTCCAGAGGGGTAGAAAAAAAGACTGGCACAGACAGGGTTAACTAAAGACTAGCACATTGTGCCAAGAGGGCTGGGGAGGCCTCTGGGGTTAGAAAAGCTACTGAGACAGATGAATCTGGCATAGGCTGATAGCTCTACTCTGCTAGCACACTGTGTGAGCTGGGGAGAACTCTGGGATCAGAGAAGCCACTGAGATAGAAGAATCTGGCACAGGCTGTTAGCTCTTCTCTGCTTATAAAACAGCAGTTCAGAAGAGAAATCACGCCACTTCAAAATAAAAAGCGAGATCCTAGAACCACCCCAAACTGGAAGTGACCTAACAGATCTCGGCAGGGCTGTGCAGCCTCTTTGTGCTGCCCTGGGCTTCACCTTGGGGTAGTTAAGAGTTTGAACAGCAGGGACATAGCCCAAGGCAACATCTAATTCACATAGTGCCGGCTTAGCTGGAGGCTGTGGAACTTAGCCTCCAAAAGTCCCAGAGAAGCGGAACCTCTGAAATAGGGACTGCAGTTTCTGGGCAGACACTTCCAGTTTGAGCGCAGAGGCTTTTCACATTAGCTGCTGATATCCACGCCCCACGGGACATATTGGCTGGGCTTTGTGTCGACTTTACTGTTCAGTCTTAAACCTCAGGGAAGTCTCTAGAACAAACAGCAGGGTCCTTCACTGGGCAACCCTCACAGTGCAGCCTTACTAATCACCTTTGAGGCACTTCCAGGGAGGGGGAGGGGAACTCTCCCAGAGCTATCTCTTAGATCAGGCACAGGGGCCGCAGCATCCATCCAGTCTGGGAGGAAGCTGATAAAGAAATAAATAAATAAACTTCTTACTCCAAGGACAGACCCCAAAAGATTTTTTAACCATGAGTAAAAAGCTAAAGAGAACCATTGATTCCTTCTACACAGAGAAAGAGCGGGTATCCAACCCCAAGGAAGTTAATAGCAAAGAGTCAGCACATAACAGCCTAAAGGGGAATGATACCTGCCCCCCATCACATAACTCTCTCCTAGAAGAGAGTATTAAAAAGTTAAGAGACTTTGAAGAAAAATGGAGAAAGGAAAGAGAAGCTATGATAGAGAATAATAACTTTTGGAAATTTGAGTTAGAAAAAAAAATTCACAGGAGATGCAGGGAAACAAAATTTGTGAATTAGAAAAAGTTAAAAAAAAAACACAGGAAAGTAGGATTTCTGAATTGGAAAAGAAAAAGAAATCTCAAGAAAGTAGGATTTCTGAACTGGAAAAAAGAAAATAATTCTCTAAAAAAAATTAGGGAAACGGAAAAAAAATTCAATGGAACAAAATAATTCATTTAAAAACAAAATTGGGCATATACAAAAAGAACTAAAAAATGTGAATGAAGAAAATAACTCATTAAAAATCAGGGTGGAACAAATAGAAATGAATGATTCGTTGAGAACCCAAGAATCAGTCAAACAAAACAAAAAAAAAAAAATGAAAACCTGGAAATAATGTCAAATACTTAACTGGGAAAATCTATAGACCTGGAAAATAGATCTAGGAGATGTAATCTGAGGATCATTGGACTTCCCGAAAACTATGACCAAAAAAAGAGCCTAGATTCTATTTTACAGGAAATCATCAAAGAGAACTGTCCAGAGATAATAGAAACAGAAGGGAAAATAGGCGTTGAAAGAATTCATCAAACACCCTCAGAAAAAGACCCTAAAAAAAGAACTCCACAGAATATTGTGGCTAACCTGCAGAATTACCACACAAAGGAAAGAATATTGCAAGAAGCTAGAAAAAAAGCAAACATTTAAAGAACAATTAGCCCCAATGTTATATAAAGTATTTGAAAAAAATTGGGGATGAAGGAGTCCTACCAAACTCCTTTTATGACACAGACATGGTACTGATACCTAAACCAGGTTGATCGAAAACTGAGAAAGAAAATTATAGACCAATTTCCTTAATGAATATTGATGCTAAAATCTTAAATAAGATATTAGCAAAAAGAATTCAGAAAATCATCCCCAGGATAATACACTATGATCAAGTAGGATTTATACCAGGAATGCAGGGCTGGTTTAATATTAGGAAAACTATTATTATAATTGACCATATTAATAATCAAATTAATAAAAACCATATGATCATCTCAATAGATGCAGAAAAAGCATTTGATAAAATCCAACATCCATTCTGACTAAAAACGCTTGAGAGTATAGGAATAAATGGACTATTCCTTAGAATAATCAGGAGCATATATTTATGACCGTCAGTAAGCATAATATGCAATAGAACTGTAACCTTTCCGAGTAAGATCAAGGTTGCCCACTATCACCATTACTATTCAATATAGTACTAGAAAGGCTAGCCTCGGCAATAAGAGCTGAGAAAGAGATTCAAGGAATTAGAGTAGGAAATTAAGAAATCAAACTATCACTCTTTGCAGATGACATGATGGTATACTTAGAAAACCGCAAAGACTCTGCTAAAAAGCTATTAGAAATAATTCAGAATTTTAACAAAGTTGCAGGATACAAAATAAATCCACATAAATCCTCAGCATTTTTATATGTCACCAACAAAATGCAACAGCAAGAGATACAAAGAGAAATTCCATTCCAAACAAATGTAGAGAGTATAAAATATTTGGGAATCCATCTACCAAACAATAGTCAGGAAGTATATGAGCAAAATTACAAAACACTTGCCACAAAAATAAAGTCAGATTTAAATAATTGGAAAGACATTCAGTGCTCTTGGATAGGCAAATATAATAAAGATGACAACACTCCCCAAACTAATCTATTTCTTTAGTGCTATACCAATCAGACTCCCAAGAAACTATTTTAATGACCTAGAAAAAATAACAACAAAATTCATATGGAAGAATAAAAGGTCAAGAATTGCAAGAGAACTAATGAAAAAAAAGTCAGATGAAGGTGGTCTAGGAATACCTGATCTAAAGCTATATTATATAGTAGCAGTCACCAAAACCATTTGGTATTGGCTAAGAAATAGACCAGTCGATCAGTGGAACAGATTAGGTACAAAGGACAAAAAAGGGTACCTCTATAGCAATCTAGTCTTTGACAAACCCAAAGATACCAACATTAGGGATAAAGATTCATTATTTGACAAAAACTGCTGGGAAAACTGGAAATTAGGATGGTAGAAATTAGCTATGGATCCACATTTAACACCATATACCAAGATAACATCAAAATGGGTCCATGATATAGGCATAAAGAATGAGATCATAACTAGTTTAGAGGAACAGAGAATAATCTACCTCTCAGACCTGTGGAGGAGGAAGGAATTTGTGACCAGAGGAGAACAAGGGGTCATTATTGATCACAAAATAGAAGATTTTGATTACATCAAACTAAAAAGTTTCTGTACAAACAATACTAATGCAAACAAGATTAGAAGGGAAGTAACAAATTGGTAAAATATTTTTACAGTTAAAAGTTCTAATAAAGGTCTCATTTCCAAAATATATAGAGAACTGACCCTAATTTGTAAGAAATCAAACCATTCTCCAATTGATAAATGGTCAAAGGATATGAACAGACAATTCTCAGATGATGAAACTGAAATTATATCCACTCATATGAAAGAGTGTTCCAAATCACTACTGATTAGAGAAATGCAAATTAAGACAACTCTTAGATACCACTACACACCTGTCAGATTGGCTAAGATGACAGGAACAAATAATGATGAATGTTGGAGGGAATGTGGGAAAACTGGGACACTAATACATTGTTGGTGGAGTTGTGAAAGAATCCAACCATTCTGGAGAGCAATTTGCAACTATGCCCAAAAAGTTATCAAACTGTGCATACCCTTTGATCCAGCCTTCCTGCTATTGGGCTTATATCCCAATGAAATACTGAGGAGGGGAAAGGTACCTGTATGTGCCAAAATGTTTGTAGCAGCTCTTTTCGTAGTGGCTAGAAAGTGGAAGATGAATGGATGTCCATCAATTGGAGAATGGTTGGGTAAATTATGGTATATGAAGATTATGGAATATTATTGCTCTGTAAGAAATGACCAGCAGGAGGAATAGAGAGAGGTTTGGAGAAACTTATATCAACTGATGATGAATGAAATGAATAGAACCAGAAGATCGCTATACACTTCAATGTTATATGAAGATGTATTCTGATGGAAGTGGATATCTTCAACATAAAGAAGATCCAACTCACTTCCAGTTGATCAATGATGGACAGAAACAACTATACCCAGAGGAGGAACATTGGGAAGTGAATGTAAATTGTTAGCACTACTGTCTATCTACCCAGGTTACTTACACCTTCATAATCTAATACTTAATGTGCAACAAGAAAATGGGATTTACACACATATATTATATCTAGGAAATATTGTAACACATGTAAAATATATGGGATTGCCTGTCATCTAGGAGAAGGAGTAGAGGGAGGAAGGTGATAATTTGGAAATATGAATATAAGGGATAATGTTATAAAAATTACTCATGCATATATACTGTCAAAAAATTATAAATATTTCTACATCAACTATCAATTTCAAATTGGATATACTACTGTCATCTCAAATTCACATGTCCCTGTGCTCTGCCATCCTCAAAACACATTCTTCTGAACTCTCCTATTTCTATTAAGGACACTGTCCTATTTGTAGTAATGACCTTTGAATATTTTTGGTTTCTCACATTCCCATGTGTATATATATAAGCACAATTATCTAACCATTAAAATCCTACTTATGCAACATCATTGTCTTTTTTTTCCCCCCACTCATAAGAATACCACACTAGCATTCTAATTTACAAAATATGTTGAAGATTATTATATTTTCTAATTAGTTGCCCTTTCTCAATCTTTCTATCCTCTAACCTACAGTCCCCCACAGCTGTCAAAGAGATTTGTTTAAAGCAGTAAGTCACTTCCTATTTGAAAACCTCCAATGGTTTCCTATTGCTTCAACTATTACAGAGCATTTAAAGTCCTACATAACCTGGCTTTCTACAAATATTTCATACCCATTCATGTACAAACTGATTTCTTGCTTGTCTTCACATGTGACATTCTGTCTTCCATATCTGTGCTTTTGATCAATTTATCTAACATGCTTGGGGTATAGTGCCTCCTTCCCTCTATCTCTTAACATTCCTAATTTCCTTCAGAGCTAATTTTGAGTGCCACTTATTATGTGGAGTTCTTTTTTTAATCCCTGATTTATCTGTGTTTATCCCAACAAAAATATATATGTTCTTTTCATATGTTTTGTATATACTTATATTTGTACATGTTATTCCTGGAGAGAACATACATTCCGTGAGGGAAAAAAGAATCTTTTACTTTTTTATATCTCCAGTGTCTTACAGAGAGCTGAATATATATTAGGTACATTTTTATTTTGTTATTTGGTGCTCATCATGTTAAATATCAGTCTTTTTTTCCAAAGAAATCATTTGTGATATATAAGCATGAATTCCTATTATACAAGCCTTTGGCATTTCATCTTTTATAATTGAACAGTATTTTCTGACATTTCTTCACTATCTCCACCTATGCCTATTTTCCTACTGAAATCACACAGTATCAAAGTATATGATGAATCAATTTGAAGGGTCTCATTATCTTTGCCATAGATTTTCTCTGTCTTATCTAGCATAACAGATGTTGACACATAATCTGCAATTAATTTCATCATGGTATTTTTGCATTTGCTTATCATGAGTACAGCAATGTAAAGTGCCTAAATATTACATGAAAACAATCATATTTCTGTTTGTCTGTGGACGGAGGATAAAACCAACTACTTTATTTATCTTTCCAAGGTGAACTTTTAAGAAAATAGGATCTTATCCCTCACCCCAGTTGCATATAAAAAAATCTGTTAACTTTCATTCTTTTAAATATTTTGAGTTCCAATTTTTCCCCTTTTTCTTTCCCCTCTCCCTTCTTTTGAATATAGAAGACAGTGTGATATAATTTATACATTTTTTTAATGAGCATTTGCAGGAAAATCAACCATTAACACATGAACTTATTTACTCCTCCTACTAACTCCTTACCTTAAATTATTATTCTTTTTTCAGTAGCATCAACATTAGCCATAAAAATTGTTTCTAAACAAATTTCCACTTAATTTTCAATAGTTTACCACCATAAAAAGTGTTGTTATGAATGCTTTTGCACACATTGGTCCTTTCTTTTTTTCTTTTTCTTTTTTTTTTTTTTTTTTTCTCTTTCCAATATAGACCTCACAGTGGTATTGTCCTTTGGGAAATGTTCCAAATTGCTCTCTACAGTGATTAATTAAGTTTATAACTCCATCAACAATGTGTGCCCCAGTTTTCCTATAAATTCTTATCATTTTCTTTTTTTTTTCATGATATTTGCCAATCTAGTATGTGTAAAATAGTATCTTCGAGTTTTTCTAAATTTCCCACTTTCCAATCAAAATTGATTTGGAGGATTTCTTCATATGCCTGTAGATGGCTTTCATGTCTTCATTTGAAAAGCACTTATTCATGTCTTTGACCATTCATCAACTGGGGAATGACTTGTATTCTTATAAATTTGATGTAGTTTTTTATATATTTGAGAAATGAGGCCTTTAATGAAATACTTGCTATAAAAATTGTTTCCCAGTTTTCCTTCTAATTTTGGTTGCATTTTTTTTTGTACAAAATATTTTTGTACACCACCAAACACATGCCTACCACATAGTAAACCCTAGCCCATGACAACTCACAGGAACTCTCTCAGCACTCCTTCTTACATCTGGATTAACCATATGATTTCACTTTCACTCTATCCATCTTCTCCTAATCAAAATCACATCAATACTTCTTACAATATTCCAGTGATGACGGGATGCTGTACGAGAAGGAACCTTTCAAGGCCATACTTGATATAATCAAACTATCTATTTTGCATTTTGTAAAGCTCTTCTTTTCTTATTTGATCATTTCCCTTTTTCTATAAGGTCTGACAGGTAGTATATTCCTTTGATTATGGTGTTACCCTTTATGTCTAAATCATATACCCATTTATATGTTATTTTGGTATATGGTGTGAGATGCTAATCTTTACCTATTTTGTGTTCTATGTTTTCTTGTTTTCCTGGAAGGTTTTGTCAAATACTGAATTATTTACCCAAAAGCTGGGATTTTGGAGTTATCGAACATGAGGTTACTTTTTCATTGATTACTATATCTTGTGCACTTAATCTGTTCCACAGATCCACCATTCTTTCTTAGCCAGTACCACATACTTTTGATGATTATTACTTTATTTTTTATAGCTTTTTATTGACAGAACATATGCATGGGTAATTTTTACAACTTTGTCCCTTGTACTCACTTCTGTTCCAATTTTTTCCTTTCCTCCCTTCACCCCCTCCCCTAGGTGGCAGGCAGGCTCATATGTGTTAAACATGTTAAAGTATATCTTAGATACAATATATGTGTGCAGAGTCAAACAGTTCTCTTGTTGCAGAAGAAAAACTGGATTCAGAAGGTAAAACTAATCTGGGAAGAAAAATAAAAATGCAAGTAGTCCATATTCATTTCCCGATATTCCTTCTTTAAGTGTAGCTGATTCTGTCCATCATTGATCAATTGGAAGTGAATTGGATCTTCTCTTTGTTGAAGATATCTACTTCCATCAGAATACATCCTCATACAGTATTGTTGTTGAAGTGTATAATGATCTCCTGGTTCTTCTCATTTCACTTAGCATCAGTTTATGTAAGTCTATCCAAGCCTCTCTGTATTCATCCTGCTAGTCATTTCTTACAGAACAATAATATTCCATAACATTCATATACTGCAATTATTCAGCCATTCTCCAACTAATGGGACATCCATTTAATGTCCAGTTTGTAGCCACTACAAAAAAGGCTGCCACAAACATTTGAGAAGATATGCTTACCTTTCCCTTATTTAATATCTCTTTGGGATATAAGCCCACTCGCAAAACTGCTGGATCAAAGGGTATACATAGTTTGAAAACTTTTGGGGCATAATTCCAGATTGCTTTCTAGAATGGTTGGATTCATTCACAACTCCACCAACAATGCATCAGTGTCCCAGTTTTCCCGCATCCTCTCCAACATTCATCATTGTTTTATCCTGTCATCTTAGCCAATCTGACAGGTGTGTAGTGGTATCTCAGAGTTGTCTTAATTTGCATTTATCTAATCAATAGTTATTTGGAATGCCTTTTCATATGAGTAGAAATAGTTTCAATTTCATCATCTAAAAATTGTCTGTTTATGTCCTATGACCATTTATCAATTGGAGAATGGCCTAATTTCTTATAAATTCGAGTCAATTCTCTGTATATTTTGGAAATGAAGTCTTTATGATAACCTTTAACTCTAAAAATGTTTTCACAGTTTATTGCTTCTCTGCTAATCTTGTTTGCATTAGTTTTGTTTTTACAAAGGCTTTTTAATTTGATATAATCACAATTTTCTATTTTGTGAGCAATAATGCTCTCTAGTTATTCTTTGGTCATAAATTCCTTCCTTTTCCACAAGTCTGAGAGGTAACCTGGCCTATGTTCCTCTATATTTTATTTATAATCTCATTCTTTACACGTAAATCATGAAGCCATTTTGATCTTATCTTGATGCATGGTATTAAGTGTGAGTCCATGCCTAGTTTCTGCTATATTAATTTCCAGTTTTCCCAGCAGTTTTTGTCAAGTACTGAATTCTTATCCCAAAAGTTGGGATCTTTCGGTTTGTCAAACACTAGATTGCTGTAGTTGTAACCTATTTTGTCCTGTGTACCTAACCTGTTCCACTGATCAAATAATCTGTTTCTTAGCCGATACCAAATGGTTTTGGAGACTGTTGCTTTATAATATAGTTTTAGATCAGGTACAGGTAGGCTGCCTTCATTTGATTTTTTTTTTTTTAATTAGTTCCCCTGAAAATCTTGACCTTTTGTTCTTCCATATGAAATTTTTTTTTTCTAGGCCATTAAAATAGTTTCTTGGGAGTCTGATTGGTATAGCACTAAATAAATAGAATAGTTTAGGTAATATTGTCATCTTTATTATATTTGCTTAACCTATCCAAGAGCATTTAATATTTTTCCAATTGTTTAAATCTAACTATCTTTGTGTAGAAAATGTTTTGTAGTTTTATTCATATAATTCCTGACTTTCCTTTGGCAGATAGATTCCCAAACATTTTATGCTATCGACAGTTATTTTAAATGGAATTTTTTTTTTTTTTTATTTCTTGTTGTTGGATTTTGTTGGTGATGTATAAAAATGCTGAAGATTTAAGTGGATTTATTTTATATCCTGCAAGTTTGATAAAATTGTGGATTATTTCTAATAGCTTTTTAGTAGAATTTCTGGGGTTGTCTAAATATATCGTCATATCATCTGCAAAGAGCGATAATTTGGCTTTCTCATTACCTACTCTAATTCTTTTAATCTCTTTCTCAAGTCTTATTGATGAAGCTAGTGTTTTTAATACAATATTGAATAGTAATGGTGATATTGGGCAGCCTTGTTTCACCCGCAATCTTATTGGGAATGGTTCCAGTTTATTCCCATCACATATGATCCTTACTGATGGTTTTAAATAGATGCTCCTGACTATTTTAAGGAAAATTCCACTTATTCCTATACACTCCAGTTTTGTTGTTGTTGTTTTTTTTTTTTTAATTAGGAATGGATGTTGGATTTTAGCAAATGTTTTTTTCTGCATCTATTGAGATGATCATTTTTTTTTTGTTAATTTCATTATAGATATAATCAATTATGCTAATAATTTTCCTAATATTGAACCATCCTTGCATTCCTGCTATAAATCCTACTTGTTTTTGGTGTATTATCCTGGGGATGAGTTTCTCTAATCTTTTTGCTAATATTTTATTTAAGATTTTTGCATCAATATCTATTAAGGAGATTGGTCTATAATATTATTTCTCTGTTTTCAACCTACCTGGTTTAGGTATCAGTACCATGTCTGTGTCATAAAAACAATTTAGTAGGAGTCCTTCAATCCCTATTTTTTCAAATAGTTTATATAACATTGAAGTTAATTTTTCTTTAAATATTTAGTAGAATATCTGGTGCTGGGAATTTTTTCTTAGGGAGTTGATTAATAGCTTGTTCTCTTTCTTTTTCTAAAATGGGAATGGCAAGATGGCAGAGAAGATACACGCCACTGTGTAAGCTCCTTTCTTCCCTCACAACCAACTAGATTTAATCACCCTCAGAAATAGCGTTGGACTGATAGAATCCACAAGGACTGGAAGCACGACATACCAGCTGAAGAGAATCTGGAGTTTCAGCAGGAAAGGTCAGCTCCCAGGGGAGGAAGAAGAGAGGCCAGCGCAGACAGTGGGGTAGTGGCACACTGCGCCAGTCGCACTGGGGAGGGCTCTGGGATCAGAGAATCCACCGAGATAAAAGAATCTGGCACAGGCTGTTAGCTCTTCTCTGCTTATAAAACAGCAGATCAGAAGAGAAATCAAGCCACTTTAAAATTTAAAACTAGATTGGATCTTCCCGGATCCCAGGGGTGATTCAGCAGATCTCAGCACCAGGGGTGTGGCCAACATAGGCAATCCAGGCTTTTACCTCGGGGTAGTTAAGAGATTGAAGAGTGGGTGGGGCGGTAACTCATATTGCCTGGCTCTGCTGGCTGGAGGCTGTGGAACGGAAGTCCCAGAGAAGTGGAACCTTTGAACTATAGACCGCAGTTCCTGGCAGACACTTCCAGTTTGAGCACAGGGTCTTTTCACATCACCTGCTGCAGACATCCACACCCCACCAGGATGCATAGGCTAGGCTTTGAGTCGCCTTTACTGTTCAGTCTCAACCTTAGGGAAGCCACTAAAACACAGCGCCCTCAGGGCACAGCAGTGCTGATGACCTCTGAGGCAATTCCAGGGGGGGGGGGTGGGGAACTCTCTCCCAGAGCTCTCTCTTAGCTCAGGCACAGGGGCCGCTGCATCCATCCAGTCTGGGAGGAAGCTGGTTAAGAAATAAATAAATAATTTTATACCCCAGGGACAGACCCCAAAAGATTTGTTAAGTATGAGCAAGAAGTCCAAAAAAAACATAGATTCCTTCTACACAGAGAAAGAGCGGGTATCTAACCCCGAGGAAGTTAACAGCAGAGAGTCAGCACATAACAGTTTAAAGGGGAATGATACCTGCCCCCCATCACATAACTCTCTCCTAGAAGAGACTATTAAAAAGTTAAGAGAGTTAGAAGAAAAATGGGGAAAGGAAAGAGAAGCTATGAAATTGGAGTGGGAAAAAATAAAGAATTCACAGGAGATGCAGGGAAACAAAATTAGTGAATTAGAAAAGGTAAAAAAATCACAGGAAAGTAGGATTTCTGAATTGGAGAAGATAAAAAAGTCCCAAGAAAATAGGATTTCTGAATTGGAAAAAGAAAATAATTCTCAAAAAAAAAAAAAAATTAGGGAAATGGAAAAAAATTCAATAGAGTAAAATAACTCATTTAAAAATGAAATTGGGCATTTACAAAAAGAACTAAAAACTGTGAAAGAATTAAATAACTCCTTAAAAGTCAGGATGGAATAGAAATGAATGATTCATTGAGAACCCAAGAATCAGTCAAACAAAACAAAAAAAATGAAAAGCTGGAGAATAACGTCAAATACTTACTGGGAAAATCTATAGACCTGGAAAATAGATCTAGGAGAGATAATCTGCAGATCATTGGACTTCCTGAAAACTATGACCAAAAAAAGAGCCTAGATTCTATTTTACAGGAAATTATCAAAGAGAACTGTCCAGAGTAGGGGAAAGTAGATGTTGAAAGAATTCATCGAACTCCTTCTGAAATAGACCCTAAAAAAAGAACACCACAGAATATTGTGGCTAAGCTGCAGAATTACCACACAAAGGAGAAAATCCTGCAAGCAGCTAGAAAAAAACAATTTAAATACCAAGGTGCCACAATAAGGGTCACACAAGATCTGGCTGCCTCCACATTAAGAGATAGAAGGGCCTGGAACCTGATATTCCAAAAGGCAAAAGATCAAGGATTGCAACCAAGAATAAACTACCCAGCTAAGTTTAGCATCTTTTTCCATGGAAGAAGATGGTCATTCAATGAAATAGAGGAATTCCATATGTTTCTAAGAAAAAAACCAGACTTAAACAAAAAATTTGATCTACATCCACAAGACTGAA
Organism: Sminthopsis crassicaudata; assembly: GCF_048593235.1. Lineage (NCBI taxonomy): Eukaryota > Metazoa > Chordata > Mammalia > Dasyuromorphia > Dasyuridae > Sminthopsis > Sminthopsis crassicaudata. Next base: position 256,219,921 of record NC_133617.1, on the reverse strand, counting down.
GAGAAACAGAAAAAGGTACACAGAACCTTTGAGAACTATATCTCTGTTGTGGGTATATAGAAAGTACGCATGGATAATTTGATTTTACTGATATAAAAGGAAAAAAAAGGAGGCATGTAGTAAAGGGAAGGGGGTAGTATCAGAAAAAGGGGAGGGTGTGATAAAAAGAGGGAAACTACATCCCAGGAAGAGGCATAGAAAATACACCATATCTGAGGGAACTTAGTGAGGGGGAGAATCATTGTGTGAATCTTACTCTCATCAGAAGAAGCTCAAAGAGTAAATAATTGTCATTTGTTTTTCAGAGAATTCTCTCTCACCTCATTAAAAGGGGGGAGAGGAAAAGGGAAAAGGAAAAGGAGAATAAGGGAAGGGACGTGGAGGGACGGGGGAGGGATACTAAAAAAAAAAAGGGAGGGCTGCGTGTCACAAGGGGGGTCTATAAATTGAATATTGGGGAAGGGGTTCAGGGGGGTCAAGGGAAAAAGCAAAATCTGGGGATAATATGATGGCAGGAAATATAAAATTAGTAATTTTAACTGTAAATGTGAATGGGATGAACGCTCCCATCATATGGAGACGGATAGCAGACTGGATCAAAAATCAGAACCCTACAATGTGTTGTTTACAGGAAACACACTTAAAGCAGGGAGATACATATAGAGTAAAGGTAAAAGGTTGGAGCAGAATCTATTATGCTTCAGGTAAAGTCAAAAAAGCAGGGGTAGCTATCCTTATCTCAGATGAAGCAAAAGCAGAAGTTGATCTAATTAAAAGAGATAAGGAAGGAAACTATATCCTGCTGAAAGGTAGCATAAATAATGAAGCCATATCGATACTAAACATATATGCACCAAGTGGTATAGCATCTAACTTTCTAAAGGAAAAGTTAAGAGAGTTGCAAGAAGAAACAGACAGTAAAACTATAATAGTGGGGGATCTCAACCTTGCACTCAAAGATTTAGACAAATCAAACCAGAAAACAAACAAGAAAGAAATTAAAAAAGTAAATAGAACATTAGAAAAAACTAGGTATGATAGACCTTTGGAGAAAACTGAATGGCAATAGAAAGGAATATACTTTCTTCTCAGCAGTTCATGGATCCTATACAAAAATTGACCATATATTAGGACATAAAGATCTCAAAATTAAATGTAGGAAGGCAGAAATAATAAATGCCTTCTTCTCAGACCACAATGCAATAAAAGCTACATTCAGTAAAAAGTTAGGGATAAATAGACCAAAAAGTAATTGGAAACTGAATAATCTCATCTTAAAGAATGACTGGGTGAAAGAGCAAATTATAGAAACAATTAATAATTTCACCCAAGATAATGACAATGATGAGACATCATACCAAAATCTGTGGGATGCAGCTAAAGCAGTAATAAGGGGAAATTTTATATCTTTAGAGGCTTATTTGAAGAAAATAGAGAAAGAGAAGATTAACAAATTAGGCTTGCAACTTCTTCCTCTGTTAATCTGGGAAAACTATATTTTTGAAGGTATTCTTCCATTTCAGTTAAGTCATCAAATTTATTGGCATAAAGTTGGGCAAACTAATTCCTAATTATTGCTCTAATCTTCCCTTCATTAGTGGCAAGTTTTCTCTTTTCATTTTTAAGACTAACAATTTGATTTTCCTTTTTCTTTTTTTTAATTAGATTTACTAAGGGTTTATCTATTATGTTAGTTTTTTTCATAGAACCAACTCTTAGTTTTATTTATTAATTCAATATTTTATATTTTCAATTTTATTAATCTCTCAATTTTTTTAGAATTTCTAGTTTAGTGTTTGATGGGGGGGGTTAATTTGTTCCTTCTCTAGCTTTTTTAGTTGCAAGCCCAATTGATTGACCTTCTCTTTCTCTATTTTATGCAAGTAGGCCTCTAGAGATATAAAATTTCCCCTTATTACTGCTTTGGCTGCTTTCTACACAGTTTGGTATAATGTCTCATTATTGTCATTATCTTGGGTGAAATTATTAATTATATCTATGATTTGTTGTTTCACCCATTCATTCTTTGGGAATGAGATTATTTAGTTTCCAATTATTTTTTGGTCTGTTTTCCCCTGGCTTTTTATTGAATGTAATTTTCATTGCATTGTGATCTGAAAAGGATCCATTCATTATTTCTGCCTTTCTGATTTTGAATTTGAGGTTTTTATGTCCTAATATATGGTCAATTTTTTTTAATAGATTCCATGAACTGATGAGAAGAAAGTGTAATCCTTTCTATCTCCATTTAGTTTTCTCCAAAAATCTATCATATATAACTGTTCTAGTATTCTATTTACCACTTTGACTTTTTTCTTATTTATTTTGTGGCTTGGTTTATCTAATTCTGAGAGTGTAAGTTTGAAATCTCTCACTATTTTGGGTGGGCTGTCTATATTTTTCTTGCAGCTCTCTTAATTTCTCTTTTAAAAATGTAGAGACTACGCCACTTAGTACATATGTTTGATATTGATATTGCTTCATTATCTATGCTATCCTTTAGCAAGATATAGTGCCCTTCCTTATCTCTTTTAATTAGGTGAATTTTTGCTTTTGCTTGATCTGAGATCAGGATAGCTACCCCTGCTTTTTTGACTTTATCTGAAGCGTAGTAGATTGTGCTCCAGCTTTTTCCCTTTTCTCTTTGTGTATCACCCTGCTTCAAATGTGTTTCCTTTAAACAACATATTGTAGGATTCTGGTTTTTAATCCAGTCTGCTATCCACTTCTGCTTTATGGAGGAGTTTACCCCATTCAAATTTATAGTTAAAATTATTAATTTTGTATTTCTTCCCATTTTGTTAACCCCTGCTTATGCTTTTCTCCTTTCCTTTCCCTATTCCCCACTCCTCAGAATTAAACTTATGAGCACCAGTTGCCTCTCACAACCCTCCTTTTTAGGATCCCTCTCCCTACCTTAAGGTTCTTCCCCTTTTGTTATCCCTTTTCCCAAACATTTCTGATTCCCTTCCACTTAGTTTACTCCCTCCCTTATCCCTTTTCTCTCTCCAGTTTTCAATGATGTGGTAGAAGTTTCTCTGTAAATCAAATATGTTTAATATTTTTCTTTTTAAGTGGATTCTGATGAGAGTAAGATACACATTGTGTTCATTCCCCTTCCGTATTTCTCTTCAGATATAATAGGGTTTTTTTTGCCTCTTTGTGATATGTAGTACCCTTACTTTACCCTTTTTCTGATACAATTTTCTTTTCTCCTCTAGTGTCTTTTTTTCTATTATAAGTGTAAAGCCAAATTATACATGTTCTTTATGTATATTCATAACAGAAATATAGTTCCCAAGATTTCTTTTCACCTTTTTATGTTTCTTTTGAGTCCTATATTTGGAGATCAAACTTTTTGTTTAGTTCCGGTTTTTTCATCAGAAATAGATGAATTCACATATTTCACTGAATGTCCATCTTCTTTCCTGGGGAAAAAATACTCATTTTGGCTGGGTAAGTTATTCTTGGATGCATAAAAAATTCTTTAACCTTTCAGAATATCAGATTTTAGGCTCTTCAATCCTTTAATGTGGATGCTGCTTGATCCTGAATAATCCTTATTTTGGCTTGTCTATATTTGAATTGTTGTTGTTGTTTTCCTAGCTCTTTGTAGTATTTTATCCTTGGTTTGATAGTTCTGGAATTTAGCCACAATATTTCTTGGAGTTTTGATTTTGGGGTATGTTTCAATAGGTGATCAATGAATTCTTTCAATGTCTATTTTACCCTCTGTTTCTATAACATCTGTGCAGTTCTCTTTGATGATTTAGTGAAAAATAGTTTAGTTTTTAGGATCTTTTTTTCATCATAATTTTCAGGAAGTCCAATAATTCTCAGATTATCTCTCTTAGATTTATTTTCCATGTCTGTTGTTTTCACAAGTAGGTATTTAACATTTTTCTCCATTGTTTCATTATTTTGGTTTTGCTTGAATGATTCATGGTGTCTCTTTGAGTCATTCATTTCCATTTGTTCAATTCTGATTTTTAATGAATTGTTTTCTTCACTTACTTTTTAAATTTATTTTTATAATTATCCAATTGAGTTTTTAAACGAATTGTTTTGTTTTTCAGAAGTTTGTTGTTTTTTTTTTTCCATTTTCCAATTTTATTTTTTAGAGAGCTATTTTATTTTTCCAATTCACTAATTCTGTTTTCCTTGGAATTGTTTACGTTTTCCAATTCACTAATTCTGTTTTTCAGGGATTTGATTTCTTTATCAACTCTATCTTTAAATTAGTGGAATGACTTATCCAGACCCTTTTGCCAAGCTTCCCTTTCCTTTCTCCATTTTTCTTCTAGCTCTCTTGTAAGAGCCTTTTAAATTTATTTTCTAAGAGGCTTGTGTGGTGGGGACCAGATCATATCCCCCTTTGGGTTTTCATCTAGAGACAATCTGTTTTTAATATTCTCATGGTTTGAAATCTGATCTCTATCCATATAGAAGTTATCTATACTTAGAGCACACTTTAATTCTTTGCTCATTTTGACAAAAAAGAATCAAAGAAAACAAACAAGCAAACAAAAATCAATTGAGGCCTGCTTTTCCTGCAGTGTCATGTTACCAGGCTTCCTCTACAGACTATCAGAGGTAGCAATGAAGCAGCAGTGAAACAGCAGTGGCTGTGCTGACTGCATAGTGGCCACTCTCTGAGACTCTGAGAGCGCCCTGAGTCACTTTGGTTGTTGGGTGGGTGTGTTCAAGTCCCGAGAAACCTCAGTTTGTTGGGATTGAAGTTTTTACCCCTTGTGTTTATAGCTTCTTTGCTAATCTACTGGCTTGCTACCAGGGTAAAGAAGTTCACACTGGATAAAATTGTCCCCACAAGTTTTCTGAAGACTGTGACTACACCCCACCTTCCTCTCCTCTGTTCAGTGTTAGCTGCCTTCCATGCTCTCTGCCTGCCTGCACTCTGTACCTGATCTAACCATCCCCACACACAAGCAAAAACAGACCTTTTTGTAGGGAATTTGAAGATCTTCTGTCTAGAAAGCACCATAAAGAACCGTAAATAAAATCTCCATCTATCAGTCTACCAATGCAGAAAGAAACTGGTAAATTTAGACTATTACCTGGGTCACTGAGAAATTAAGGAAATTACTTGATGTTTCTCAGCAATTTGTTATCAGGCTTTTGACTTGAACTTTATCTTTTTGACATCCAAACCATCTCTCTACTCATTATACCACATTATCTTTGCAAAAAAACCTACATTATACTGATTTATTTGTGTCTATATCTCAAAGAATATAAAAATGTACTGAACTGGAAGTAAAAACTATAAGTTCTTTTAACTTTGCCACTAACTCACTCATGATGTTGGATAAGTTATTTTCCTTCTCTTATTCTAATTTTTTGGTTAAATGAAACCAGTAGATGACACAATCTCTTAGATTTATCATCTTTATTAGATTATAAGTTCCTTAAGGAAAACAGATATTTTATTTCTTCCTTGAATCCCTAATATCAAGTACAGTATCTTGTCTATGCTAATGAAGTTAATAAACTTGGACTTAATATATAAAGATATATTATTGCAATGATTTATATTCTTGTTGGAAGGTGAATAGATAGACTACTCAGCCTCATCTTTTCTGAATCTCATTCATGATAAGATATTATTGATAATAACATGTCACTTAAACTTTCTCAGTTAATATTTCTTAATTATTCATGTTTCAGTGAAATCAAAATGAAGTATAATCTTGACTTCATAACACCCATAATTCATTTTGGATAGATATTCATAATCAATGCAGTTAATTAAATAATGAATTATTATACAAGTGTTAGTGTTGTATTGGATATTATTTATATGCCAAATGTATAATCAGAATGTTATCTTTGGATTGCTTCCAGGGTTTAGTGCTGATTTTCCCTGAAGAGTTTTACTCATGGATAGTTAATGTTCAGAAGCTTTAACAATTTAATTAACAACATTGAAATGGTTATTTTAGTTGAAGATTTGCATTTAAAATCTATTCACATGAGAGACTTTCTCCTTCAAATAATGAGAAATCTACAATAAAATTTTAGTTTGAATCATTTTATAAAGTTCCATTTTAAGTAAATATAGTTAAAAATAAAGGTAGTATAAATAGGTACAATGTATTGAAATTGATTGAAAACAAACTACCTACAGCAATAAATGCTCTGGATTTTGATGTAAATTTACTACTAGGCATTCAGAAATATCATTATAAATTATATGACTAGTAGACTCACTTTAAAGTGCATATACATGTTAGGATTTACTATTATAAAAAGGAAGGAAGACTTATTAAGGTCATTCATTGTGCGTAACTGTTTATAATTTTCTTTGAAGTATTATCATTTGTTTAGGACCATAGGTCATAGAATAGCAATTAATCATCTAGCCTTTTAATATAGGATTTTAAGATTTGCAAAATGCTTTACATATATGCTTCGTTTGATCTTTGCAACAACACTATGAGGTAGGTGCTGTTATTGAGAATTTTCATCCAGCTCAGTTGCCTGGAATGTCTTTTATTTTCCCCACGTATAATTTCATTTAGTGATCTCATTAGCCACAAGAGTTTAAACTATCATCACTATGAAAATGAGTCTAACATCTCCTTGTCCAGCCCTCGCCATTCTTCCAAACTTTGGTCTCACATCTTCAACTACATGCTGTTCATCTGAAACTGAATGTCCCATAAAAATATTAAGCCCCCAAATATACTTCTTAACTTTCCTAGTATCATTGGATACACCACAATAATTCTAAACTCTTCTCCTTTTCCTACTCATCCCCTTCATCCTCCTCCTTATCTTCCTCTTTTTTCTCTACCTCCTTCTCTCTTTTTCTTTTCCTACTTTCCTGCATCCCTCCTTTCCTGCTTTCTTTGTGTGTGTCTCTCTATCTCTTCGCTCATCTGCTGCAAAGTTCTGTAGATTTTGTCTTTATAACAAATCTCTTTTACCTTTACCTCTCTTCTATGACACTGTCACTACTCTGGGGCAGGCTCTCATCACCTCATACTCAGATTTTCACAATAACTTGTTAATTGGTTTGACCTCAAGTCTCTTCCTCCTCAAATCCATCCATCAGCTATCAAACTGAACTCAGTAATGTGAAGTTTTAACCAAGACATCCCACTATTCATTAAACTCCAGTGGCTCCCTATTACCTTCAGCATTAAATATAATATTATTTACTTATCTTTTAAAGTTGACAATAATACTAATAATAATTCCCTTTTTTTTTTTTACACATTACTCTCTTGCATTTACTTTTTATGCTAGTTACATTGGTCTCCTTGTTTCTCAAATAATATAATGTATCCATTGACTGAATATTTTCATTGCCTGTTCCCTGATTCTTGAAACTCTCTTCTTTTTCACCTTTGCCTTCTACTTAGTTTGCTTCCAGTCTCAAAGTCCTGCTTTTAGCAACAGAAGCCTTTTCTGGTCTTCTTGATCCTGATGTCTTTTTTTTTTTTTTGTTTTGTTTTTTTTTGAGACTAACCCTTTTTTATCTACATTTATCTTATTTGTACACAGTAGTTTGCATGTTATCAATCCTACTAAACTATAAACTTTATAATATAATAAAACTATGTAATATTTTTGGCATTTCTTTGTAGCTACAGTGCATGGCACATATTGTCTTACGTGTCTTACTAAATGCTGCTTACTGATCAGCTCCATTTTTAAATAAGCTGAGAAAATTGAGGATGGAAGATGTTAAGTAACTTATACAGGGTCACACAGGTAGTAAATGCCTTAGGCAAGAATCAATTTCCAGTCTTCCTGTGTAAATGTTCTGTTGTCTCTAGATTGTAATCCTTCTCTGGGACGCAGATTTCTTGGGGTAGCTTCTGGGGAGGCAGCCTTGGCTTTAGTTCCAGTAATCCCCAAAATGCAGCCAGGAGTTAAGGTCTTTTAGCACAAATGTAGACTTGGAAAGAATCAGACTCTGCCTCCATGTGTGTTGGATTATGGCTTTCCCAGAAGTCAATCCTAGTTGTGAATTTCCATGAGCAGGCTTTTCCTTTAGTTCTTGTGAATCTGCTCTTGTCCAGGTGTCCCCAGTCAGTACCACTTTAGAATCTCGAATCCTCTTCTTCCTGAATCCTGGCTCCTTAAATCTCCTCCAGCTTCCCTGAAGGTTCTCCCCTTGACTGACTCCAGACTGACTCCTTCCAGACTGCTCTCTTCCAGACTTAATGTTGGCTCCTTATATCCTCCCAGAGAATGGGCTTGTGGGCATTCCCAGGGACTTATGAGAACTCCTTTACAACTAATGTGCAAGCTCCTTTAAAAGTGTAAACTCCTTTATATGTTTGAACTAAAGGTGTGAACTCTGAGCTAGAGAATTGTTAAGTACCAACTTAGCACCTAGTAAGGATTCTAACATTCCTGGTCAACATCTTACCAGCATTCCATCCTTTTAAACAAATATTATGACTGGAAGGGATCTTAAAACAATTCATATTAATTTTCATTTGTAGAATAGTTTTAAGATTTCATAATAGTCTTCTTCTTTTTAGTGTTTTCCCTTACTTCTTTTAAGTCTCAGTTAAAATGCTTCCACAAGGAGGTTTTGCTTAATGCTATTTGTTTTCTTTATTGAATATCTCCAGTCTATCCTGTACATATTTTGTTTTTGTGTTTTATTTACATGTTTTCTTCTTGTGGGATTATCAATTCTTTGAGACACTGCCTGTCTTTTGCCTGTCATTGTAGGCCCACAATTTAACATAGTATCCATCACAAAGGGCAACAAATGCTTGTTGACTACTTGTTGAAAGAACAATTAGATAAGACAAAAATAGGCATACAGAGAGTAAATTCATATGGGAAATGCCTATATTTTTTAACATTATAAGTATATTTGAGAGAGGGGAATGGGGGAAATCTCAGATCTTATTATTAACCAAAAAAAGCTGATTAAGAGAATATCAATAACTGACAAACTATATGCCTCCTTTCCTGCTATAAACTTTTTTATGCATAGAAGAGACAGGCAAGTTTTGTAAGATAATCAACAGCAGGCCCAATCACACAATTGAATACAAATTCACACACCATAGAATACAAATATAAGGGTCACTCCCTATAAATTATGAAGTCCTCTAGATGCTTCTATTTGCAGAAAAAAATATTAATTGCAGAATGAATTAAATTATTGCAAAGCATCCTAAATGAGATTCATAGTTCCTAAAACAAAACAAAACACAAACAAAAAAGACTATTCACATAGAAAAAAAAAAGATCAAGTAGTTAAAGAATCTTTCATTCATAATCATGAGAATGGAATCACAGATTTTGAGATATAGAAGATACTTCAAGCAAGAATGTAGTTCAACCAATACATGAAAATTATTGCCCCTACAATCCACTACAATAAATGGTCATCCATTCCCAAAATAAAAAGGGAAGTCACTACTTCTTTGGATAGCCCATTACATTTTTGTGTGGCTTTTATTTTTGTCTCCTAACATTAAGTCTTAATTGTAATCTTTGAAATTTACACCTTTTGTTCCTGTTTTGTTTTGTTTTTTTCACTTGAAGCAAAAGAAGTCTAGTTCCTCCTGTACATGACAACCTTCTAGAAATTTGAATATAGCTATCATTCCTTTCTTTCCAAATCCTACTTCCAGCCAGTCTTTTTTTCTTTGGGGGGGGGAGGTGCTTTTCTTCTCTTTGAGCTAAATATGCAGTCCCTCTAACTGAACCTCATATGATATAAGAAATGGATGGACATTTGTTTTTCACAGTTATGAAAATTTAATTGGAGAAATGAAACAAATTAGAAAACTGAAATGTACCATGACATCAAAGCATAATCAAGGGTGGAGTTTATATTCCCCAAGAGAATGCAAGCTTTTTGGAAGTAGAGGCTGAATATGTAATGAGGGGTATAGATTCATGATTTGTAACTTCTGTTAACATCCAATTAATGGGGAATCAGGAGAGGGACTTGTACTTCAGGATAGGAAATAAAATGTTGTCTTTGGAGTCCCAAAGTTGTTTCTATTCATCTTAATGAGAATTAGATAAAGGAGTATCTAAATGAAATTAGGGTTAATTGAGGAGTAGTGGCAGGTTTGGGGTACAGGGAATCAAATAGAGCTCCCCTGCAACTCCTTTGGATTTGTTACAAGGATACAAAGTTAAATGTAGATCTATTAATGGCTAAATGAGGTCTAGTAGTGGCTCAGAGTCTCCTGTAAAGGAATTTCCAGACCCAAAAACCTAGATTGATAAGTGATGTTTATTGTGGGGTTTGAAAGTAAAGTTTAGTTAGTAAAGTTGAGGGTAGAGATAAGAGGGCACTAGAGCTACAGGTGGGCAGAAACCCTTGACATGACTGGTGTAAGGATGCCATGTTTGGATCTCTGCAAAGAGGGGACTCCAGTTTTCTCCTTTTATAACAGGGGGGTTTTTGGTAATCTGAAGGGGCTCCTGGGTGGAGTCCCAGGTGGGCCTCTGGCCTGAGCTTCAACCAGCCTTAGAATTTGAATAGAATTCAGTGGGTTTTTAGATAAGGAGGAAGCTGTTTTTGCTTGGGATGGTGGTTGGGAAACCTGAGCAGATCATTAGAATAGGGGCTGGGACAGCCCAAATTAGCTCAGATCCTATGGGGGCTGAGATATCTCCCATTGGAATTTGTGGGGGTTGGGAATTAGAAAGAAATCTTAACCTACATCAATCTAGACACCCATTTTTGCAAAAATGTAAAATAAATTTTTCCTGCATTCATCAATGAATCAGTGCAGTTCTTAGTAAGATATTTTGTTTCTTACAAATGATGCTTTTATAAGTTTGGGGTGGACTCTGTAAAAGCATGAGGAGATATGTCCCATGGCCTCATGCCTTACTTCCAGCTTTCCTCCCTCATTGACTGTCCAAGTTCTTAGGAAGTCAAATCATTGGTGAATATAGAAAACACCAAGGAACTAGAATAATTTCTGCAGCAGCTCTGCACAGACCAAAGGTAAGAATGTGGACTATTACTGCCTTTGGTGGCTGGGGCATCTTACGACTTCTGGGATGTCAGAAGGGTTACCAAGATGGGGGACTTAATGGTGCAAAGGAGTAGGAACTTCTGAGACACATCTCTCATATAGTCCTGAAAGAGAGGGGATGTCAGGAAATCTAGAGTTGAGTAAATACTAGAAATCTGGGACCACACAAGGATAATTTACAAGAAAGAAGTGGAATTCTTCTACAGGTAATAGGGAAGGAAGGAAAAACTGCGTTAGAAAAAAAAAAGGAATTTAAAAGCAGTTTGTGCTTGTGTGTATGAGTCTATGTTTTGTCTTCTTTGTTTTTCTCATTCACCTGAATTATATTATGAAAAAAATGACCATTTGAGCATTGAAAAGTACTTGTTTTGTGCATCTTAATAGAAAAATTTGGATTTTCCTTAAGTTTTCAAGCTTCTCTCCCTAGAGGGAACTGAAAATGACTAGGGCTGCTGCATGTGAACTTGTGTCCAGTACAGCCATTCCAAAGAATAGTAGGCTCCCCCAAGCTCCATGCTCTGGAGTTAACCTCAGTTTCTCTCTAGTTCCATTCGTATGTTCCCCAACCCCAGAGTCCCAACTTCTTAGGGGACCCTGGATTCTACAAAAGGGTGTGATCTATCTCCACATGGCTTGGGGACAGCAGTCCACATAGGAAAGGGTATAAAATTTAGTGGGGGAGATAGGAGCCATAGCCATTTTCTTCCCAGGGACTTGTATCTCCATCTCAGGTTTCTTACTTCCATTTCAGAGATTTCAGGCAGTATAGGAGAATAAGAGTTTTTGAGGGGGAAGAGGAGTTTTCTCCCCAAAATGTGATCTAAAATATCATATTTAGATTCAAATGGTATATGGCATAATTAATTTCAATTGATGCATTTGAAAATAAGATTTTAGAAATATGTGTGTTGGGGCAGCTAGGTGGTGCAGTAGATAGAGCACCAGCCTTGAATTCAGGAGGACCTGAGTTCAAATTTGGTCTCAGACACTTAACACTTCCTAGCTGTGTGACCCTGGGCAAGTCACTTAACCCCAGCCTCAGGGGAAAAAAAAAAGAAAGAAATATGTGTGCACTAATATTGTAAGATTGATACTAGAAGTTTAAATCTGTATTTGATTTGAAGTTAAAAAATAGGCTATTAAAACAAAGTTTTCTAGTTACTTATCTAAAGGGGTAACATGTTTGTATCTCCTAATTCGATGAAATATGTTGCTTTCTAAAATGTATATTGGGTAATTTGTAAAAATTATGAACTATAAGAGCTAGATGGATAGAACACCAGCCCTGAATTCAAGAGTATCTGAGTTTAAATCTGGTCTCAGACACTTAACACTTCCTAGATGTGTGATCCTGGGCAAGTCACTTAATCCCAATTGCCTCAGCAAAAATTAAATATATATGTGTAAAATATGCTTTAAAATTTTGTCAATTCTGCTAAACATACGTATAAATTTTATGACATTTGGTTCAAAGTTATTTAGACATTAGCTACATTGTGAATCTTAAAGTTTTTTAAAAAGGTGATTTTTAAAAGGGACAAGAAAGATTGATTTGCAAAAGCAAATTATAGTTTGAGTGGAACACCCAGTTAGTATATCATAAATTAAAGTATTGATTTTTTAAATGTTTTTTATTGGTTTGTATGTTAAAATTGGAAACTTGGCTGTAAATTATATAATGGATATCCTATCCATTTTTGTGATAGGTTATGTTATATCTATTTGGCTATCACTTATGAAAATTTGAAATAGCTAATTAAGTTATTTGGAACCTAAAGTTAATTAGGGTTATTGGTGCAATATGTTAGAAAGGAAACAGGTTAAGAAACAGAGATAGACAAAGAGAGGAGCAGGATGTTTTGGCGGTACCCAAAGGATGTGGTTTCAAGACTAAGAAATGAAGGGATAGAGTAGATACCAAAAATGGTAAATATGAAAAGAAGTAGGAGAGTATAGAAAAAAAGTTTTAATAATTAATAATGCAGGGCAGTTTTTTTTTTTTTTTTTTACTGGAACGCCACTAAGTTTGCCATTTGCTAGGAAAAAGGAAACATCCCCATGAGCTTGCTGCATGCCCTTAGGTAGCAGTCTAAATCAGCAGAGAGTGGATCTCAAGAGTTTCACATAACTTTGATTTCAGACTGGACCTCCCCAAAAGATGAAAGCTTAGAACTAAACTGATCTACTTCTCCCTGTCTGCCTTAGGGACTCTAAGGTAGGGTTGGACCAGCAGGGGAAGTAGACTTCAGCCTTTGCTCTAGGGCCTATTCCCCCGCTTTGTGAACTTTCTCAGTATGGAACCTTTGGTTCTGGGTGTAGAGTTCTAACCTCTTCACCTTTAGGTTTCTGAAGATTTTTAATTGGGATTTTTGGTAGTTCATCTGGAATTTAGAATTGAAAACTGTATATTAGTTATTTACATGATCTGTGGGCCTGGAAAGGTGAAGGCTTAAATCCAATCTTCCCTCATTGGGTGTGGCTGCTCCTTAGAAGTGAGAAAACAAACCCACTGGAGCTCAATCCCTGCTCCCATCCCCCTCAATCCCCATTAATTGCTTTTATTCTTTAAAGGAATAGTTTACATTTACACAATGTTAATAACTGAATATTTGTTTTCATTTTACAAGTCTATGCATGTTTTAAGGAGTTTTCTTCTAAGGAGTAATGTTATAAAAAAGGGTTCTACTGCTTAGCAATGCAAGGAACTTCTAAGAGAAGTGTATTAGATTTCTGGTTAACTGCAATTTCTCTGAAAATAGTTATTTAAAAACCATTCAGCCAATTATTTGTTAAGTGCATCTTGGTCTCATTGTTTAATGAATATGATAGCAAATGTGCTTTCCTGAAGTATCTAGAGTAGGATTTCAACTTGACAGTCCTGCATATCTAGTTTCGGCTGTGTTCTGCAGGAACATGGGGCAGATATGTTTAGGATCAAAAGCCTAGTGACACTTGCTATTGGCATTAAATCTCTTGGCATTATAACTCTTAGAGTTTTGAGTCTTGAATTTGGGAATGATTATTTAATGAATTATTAAGTTAGTAATCCACCTTCTAGAACTGAGTTGGCTGTAATGTGGGATTGTTACTACATGACTGGTTGTCAGCAGTGACTTATGTCCCCTCAGGCTGAGGTCCTAAAGGATCAGTTTTGATACTATTATAAATTATGCTACTTTTTTTTCTCTTATAACAAATTTCTATAATCAGAGTAAGTGGTCAATAGAACTCATAAGTATCTTCTATTTTCAATCTGAAAATATGTATATGTAGTCAATGTATTTTATAATGAGTATTGGCCCTGTTATCTGTTATTAGATGTATGTGTCTATATGAAATCAGGTCTTTTAAGGGCTTTATGTAAATGTAAAGAAAATTTTATATAACTGTCTGTGGGATCTATTATTTTATTGATTGAAATTGAAATGTCTTTTATGTGGTTTAGAGAAGAGGATTTTTGTGTACTCAAATTTTTTTAGAGGGATGCAACTTATGGAATATTTTATTATTGTTGTGCCATAGTTCTCTTTTAATGTCCTGACCCAGTTTCCATATTTGTCCTATTCAGTTACTCTGCCTCAGGTTATAATCATTTCCTCTTAATGTTAGTATAAAGGTCTTATGTCTTAGACCTTGGGCTATAGTCATTCCCTCTTAATATTAGATGGGATAAAGGTCTTTATCCATTTTAGACATCATTAGAATATCAGGAGCCTCTCCAGGACCCCCCTCCATTATGCCTGCCTCCATTATATCATCCTCATCCTAGGTTCCTCCCCCCATTAGGTCATCCCCATCCAGATACCTCCCCATTATGTCATTGTTCTTGTTACCCTATAAAAGAATTTTGTATCTGACATTCATGGCTGGATTCTTGGAGACAATAGTCTCATTCAGCCCTGGGACCAAACCATGGATCCATTTGGTCCCAGTAAATCTCTCCCTTTTAATAAATTATTAAATTGTTCTCTAATCTCTATCTTGCTCAGTTTCTCCAGCATTATAATTATGTCAGTGGGAAAGTCACTTTTATTTAAATGTGTTACTAATGTGGGAATAACATTTGTTTGTAATGTGTTATACAGTGCTTCTTTTCAAATAGGTTATGCTGAAAAGCTGCTAGCCAATCTATATTGGCCTTTCCCAGTCTATCTTCCAACAGGCAAAAGAGGAGGAATATCTTAAAAAAAAAATACTGGCAGAAGCTTTACACATGCCTCATGCAGAAGGATTAATCTCTATCACTATCATGCTTTTGATAAGTAAATGAGGACTATTAATGAAGAATATTGTGCATATCATTGCTATTCTTATGGAATTTTCCCTTTGTACAAATTGTTTTGGGGTATAATGTAGTGTCTTAAAAGAGATGACACATAACTATTTACAGAATCTTCAGGGAATGTATGAGCACCCCTCCCAAGAATGAGGGTTCTGCCCTTTGTACTTGTTCTCTCTAGTTCTTAGGTTTGTTTTCCTTTAGGGTTTGAACAATTCACAAATTCAAGGAACAGCAGTAGAAAGCTTGACTAGTTTCAGGGGTCTGACTTAACCCAATGGATCTTCAATCAGCTCAAGCTCCTTCAAATGAAACTCTGTAGGATGACTTAGCTCAATGCCCATTCTCAGCAGGAAGTAATTTCAAAAATGAGATCATCGCCCCACACCCTGAAGGATTTGGGGCACCATTTGTTTGGGAAGGAACTAGAAGTGGTTAGTGAACATATCCCAAACTTACCCCATATCTGAGTGTGTTCCTAATAAGGAGACCATCAATCCTGCTTAAGGAGGAGGTTATGTAGGATTAATGCTATTACCCTGTGGCAATAGTATTTGGGGTTTAGGATGGGGGCATTTAGAGTTAAGATTTAGTTTGTTACTGGGAAAAATACACCACAATCAATTCAGTTTGATGATTGTCAAATTATAGAATTATAGAGGCTTGATTAGTCATAGATAAGTAGGTACAATAAGGGTTTGTGTCCTGATAGAGAAAAAGCAGATTTATGGAACTGACTGTCCAATTTGGAATAATGTTTGGTTTGCTACAAGAGCTGAACATTTAGAAAATGCAGATCAAAGAGTAATTTGGTAAAATGGTATAGATCTTTTAAGAAGATTTAGAATCAAGTTAAGGATTCAAGGCAAGTGACAGACACCAATGCTTGGGTAGAATTGATAAAATACTCTGTAAAGAGTCTACATGAAAAGCAATTTCTATGTCTTTGCTACAGGTTGCCCTATGCCCCAAAAATACCATTCTCTTTGAAGATGAAAGAGCATGAGAGTGAATTCCTCCTGTTCTCAAAATAACATTATTGGGGAGAATTGCAATGCTTTATTTATACTAACTAGTCCCTTACTATCAATCAGCTTGTCTCTCATAACAGGTTAAAAGATTTCAAAATCTAGGGATTATAGTGACATGTTTCTGAGTCTGGAATATAACTGAGGGTAGCTCTGACAATTATTTCAGATGAGCATTGGGTCCCAAGCAAACCTTGGGTTGTATTAGAGAGGCAGCACTCTCAAACCTGTTTTGCCTGGGAATTGAGAGGACACCTGTGGCTATTCCTTTTACCGTGGCATTCCATGAAAAAAGCAACACTGAATCAAGAAGAATTAAATCAAAGACAATAACTGATGAATTCAAGGTTAGAAATCGAATTCTGGATTTGGGTCATTCCTGCGCTGGTGAGTAATTATTATTAGATAAGTTACACTTAGAGATACATGAAAGGAATAACAGAATAGTTAGATGCTATTAGCAAAATGGCATGGGAAAATAGAATGACTCTAGAAAGGTTATTGGCAGGAAGAGGAGGAACATGTGTTACAATTGGAAGTAGTTTCATTACTAGTACAGCCCTATCAGAAGAATGAGTGATAATTCAGGGATTAATTATCCATCTTGTGTGAAAAGATCTGTGTAGGGTTTAATAGTCTTTTATTATGAAGTGGTACGTAAAAATTAGCCAAATCTGAGAGGTATGAAAAAGATGTGGAAACCAAATTATTTAAAAAGGGGGGAAATTGTGAGAAATGAATAGATGTTTGTTTTCCACAGTTGTGAAAACTAAATTAGAGAAATGAAACAAGTTAGAAAATTGAAAATTTCAAGGATATCAAGGTATAATCAGGGATGGAGTTTATCTTCCCCCTAGAAATGTAAGCTCCTTGGTGGCAAGGACTGATTATGTAATAGGAGGTGGAGATTCATGACATATAACTTCTGTAAAATCCAGTTAATGAGGAATCAGGAGAGGGATTTGTACTTCAGTATAGGAAATAAAATGCTGCCTTTGGAGTCCCGAAGTTGTATCAGTTCATCCAGGAACACATTCTTACAAGAATGTAAATTTTTTTTTTTTTCCCCCTGCATTCATCTGCACATCAGTGAAGTTCTTAGAAAGATATTTTGTTTCTTACATATGACATGGAATTAAGGCCCTGAAATACTTTATTGCCCACGAGTCACTCTTTTGCATATCAATATTATTCTTAAATTGCAGCACCTAGAATATATCATGTTAGTACAAATGATGTTCAGCAAGGATGGATTAGACTGACTGCACCTCTTTATTTCTCCCTATTAAACCATGACTCATTTTTTGTATGTAGTTGTTAGAATTTGATCCTTTTGTAGTTATATTTTATTAGATTTAGTCCAATATTCCACACTATCAAAATCAATCATTTAAAATTTAATGTCCAGTTGAATATTCAATCCATATTCATTTATTATTATGAATCAATTATAAAGACACTAAAATACAATGAGCTAAGATAAGAATTGAACAGGAAAGGAATGAAATGAATTGACTATTTTTGCATAGCACATTTAATTGCTTCAGGATTTTCCTTAAAATGAAGATCCAACTTTTTTTTTTTTTTTTAACATTTATAGCTCTCTTTCTATCACATTCATCAAAAAATAAAAAGTAAAGCTCATCCAAAGGTCAATGTAGGGAGGGATAATAGATATAAATAATTTATATAAATAGACTGTAACATTACAAATGAAATTACAAAGAAAAGTTTGTGTAAAATATATTATCCGAGAAATGTCTAATTGAAAGAAGAAAAAAATCAAAGATGGGTTGGACACCTAGCAATAATGAAGGATAATGATGAAAAACTTGAAGGTTTAATTTGTGCAAGGTAAAAAAATAGCTTTAGGACTTTTAATTGATTGCATACAGAATGAATCAACATTGTTTTCCTCTAAAAAAAAAAAAAGAAAAAAAATGTCTGCTTGAAAAGATAAAGGTGTCTTCCACTTCTCCAGTTTAAATAACATAGTTTGGATTTATTTAGAGGGCAAAAGTGTTAAACACAAATAAATGTATTTTAAGTTATTATATTGAATATATATATTTGAACTGTCTTTGCTGGTAGTAGAGGTCAGACTAGTACTATTAGCTCCTACATCAAGTATTAAATTTCCTTCACTTCTTGAGAAAACCAAACAGCAATTATATAGATGCCAATGTAATTTTAAAAAGAGGAATTTTTTTTTTCTAGGAAAAAAAGTTCTATTTTCCTAAGAATTAACCTTGTGAACTCTAGTGGTACATTTTCTGTTTATATTTTATGTTTGGAAAATCAAGAGAAAACTGTAACACTGATGACAGTTAAACAGATTGAGACTTATTCAGATAATGATCATTCAGGATCATAAATCGTATAGATTATAGTTTACATAACCAGTAATTTCCAAGTGCCAGATGTATAGTACAATATTCAACAGTAATTCTTCTATTCATAGATAAGTAGATCCTTCTTAATATGTACCTAAAGGACATACATTTCTGCCAGGAAAAAGTCCAGAAAAAGAAAACAAAAATAAAGTGGTTACAATTAAAATGTTTGTTTGTTTATTTGTTTGTTTTAAAGGAAAGCAAAGAAATGTGAACAAACTAGCACAATGTCAGGCACATAATGAGTACTTAATAAATGCTTGTTGAATGATTGAAATATATTTAAAATCAAAATCACATTCATAAACACACATAAAAGTAAAAATCCACCTAGATATCCTAGTATGAAACTTATACTCAAAGTTTTCAAAATAAACCCATCACATTTCTTGTGAAACACATCCCTTACCTTATAATTTCCCTATTTTTGTTGAGGATAGCATCATTTTTCAATGCACATAGTGTTACAAATTGAGTTTTCAACTTTTAAATTCAATTATACCCCAACATATCTCACAAAATATTAATATCAGTTGACAAATGTGCTTGATTCCACCTCCACAATCTTGTTCACTTCTGCCTCCTTTTCTCCACTCATACATCAAGCAATGTAATTTGGTTACCATTTACATCAAGCCTGAATCATTGTAATAAGTCTCCAAATCATTATATACAGGCTTTTCCACCTCTAACCTATTATCTCCACAATTATCAAAGAAAGTTTCCTAAAGCTTGGTTTGACCATGGCATTTCCCCTATTCATGAAGTTTTAGGAATTTCCTATAATTTCTAAGATAATACAATGTCTTCTGCTTGGCATTGAAAGGCCTATACAAACTGACTCCAGATCTATAACTCATTCTTCCTCCTTGCAAATTCTTCATTCTAGCCAAGCTAGCACACTTATTTTTTCTGCTACATTACATTCTGTTTTTCATCCCTATTCCTGGTGTTTTGATGGATCTGACTGAGGATAGTCCTCAGGTAATTTATATACAATATGGCAATGAAATTAGATACTCATAGATCATTCAGCAGTTAACAAAAAGAGATTTACTCAGCCATACAATAGAAGGACATTCAAGAAGGATATGCATTGGAGAAATCCCAAGTTAATTTAACTAGATGAAGATTCCCTGCTTCTGAGTTTCCCCCTGTGGTCTGCCACCCAAGTATTAGATAACACCTGGAACTGTTCCTCCTTTTTTTTTTTTTTTTTTTTTTTGGTGTTGTTATTCTGCTTAGGCTACCATTGCATTTTCTAGTAGCATGAATTTATCAAACCTTCAGTTTTGTGTCAAATACCTTCTAGATATATAATCTTGAAGAAAATATTGTGAGACATTTTAATCCTCAGAAAACATCTCAGCAATCATGTTCTTGTTGTTTTACAAGTAAATGAGTAAGAGCATAAATGTCACATGAATTCTATGTAGTCATGATATCAGCAGCCATCTCCTTAAGGGTAGGGGTTTTCTATAGCCAGAATTTAATATACAAGCACAGAAATGAGTAATCCTAAGAACTGAAGGATCAAATTTCCCTTGAACAAGTTTTTGTTAACTCAGGAATCAGACATGTCCCACAGGTTTTTGTTAGGTAGGAAGTCTATATATCTAAACATGACTTATCTTAGAATCTCTGATACTCTTCATGGTTCTTCAGACTGGGAATACTTGGATCACTAATTTCCCAGAACAGTATAGATGAAATGGTCCTTTATGTTTCTATTCTAGCATAGAATTAGAGGCAGTTTAAGGTTGGACTTTTAAGATCCCAAGATCCCATTGACTTTGAATATAACAATGCTTATTGGTAAAGTTATTTTTCCAAGCTTGTTCACTTTCCTTCCAGTTTCTGACATTTTTGTAATCCTCAATATTTTATGTTTAAGGTAATAGAGTCTTCTTAAATAAACCATCTATTTATTATTAATATTTTCTGTTTAGTGGTGTATAAGGCCTTGGGAGCAGGTGTTATTTCATTTTTTGTCATTTTATCTGTAGCAACTAGCACCGTGCCTAGCATAAATGTTTTTAAAATGCCTCAACTTGAATTTCAAGGAACTACACAATGATATTTCTCAGGAAGGAAATACCTTATATTATCACAGAAAATACCATAGAAAATTTCTTTATGGTATACTGGACAGGGTACTGAGATGGCAATATTCTAATTCATTTGTTCTAAATCAAGCTCTTCTGCTAATTTTAATCCAATGCAGTCAACCAATATTTTTCTGTACATAATTTGTGCTAATAAATGTTTTGGCATTGTGAACATGAAGAGAAAAATTAAATAATCCTTGCCTATATAATTCTTATATGTTATGAAGGAGTTTAAATTCCATTGGTTTTAAGCAAACTATTGGCCCTCTTCATTCATTCTCAAAGCCAGGAAAACACTGCATACAGATCACAATATCATTGTGAGATGATTAACTATGATTGATTTAGCTCTTCACAATATAACAAACCAAGACAACTCTAAAAGACTCATGATAGAAAATGCTATCCATGTCCAGAGAAAGGCCTATGTAGTTTGAATGATCAAAGCAAACTATTTCCACTCTTTTTCCTTTTTTTGTTTTTTTTTTTTTGTTTGTTTTTATGACTTTCCCCTTTTGTTCTCTTTCTTCTTTCACAACTTAACTAGTGTGGAAATATGTTTATATGATCATATATACACATATATAACTTATATATAACTTCTAAAGCTGTTAAAATCTGGTCCATAAATTACTTTTTGTTGTGTTTTGATTATATTCATCTAAGTGCAAGGTCCTCTGATATTATTTTACATCCATATCTCCTAGTAATAAAATTAACTTTTCCTTTGAAAATATAGATGCTATTTAATTTGTTGCATATATGTTTAGTATTCACATTAATTCACTGTTTATGGGAAAATGCAATTACCTTAGTTATCTTTTAATATTAAGTGCACATTTTTTTGTTTTTACCTTGTCTAAGATCATGATCATTAATTCTGACTTTTTAAAATTTTTTTAAATTTCAGTTGAACTATAATAGAATTTCCTTCATGCTCGTATTTATATTGTTAATCTTTATGTGTCAAATTTGCTTTTTATAATCAATATATTCTTGTATTCTGCCTTCTTCAGTTTTATGGGTAAGGTCATCGTATTTAGATGAGATCTTTTCATGTTTTTCAGTCAGTTCAGTTGTGTCTGAATCTTTGTGACCTTATTTGAAGTTTTCCTGGCAAAGATATTAGAGTGGTTTGCCACTTGCTTCTTCAGCACATTTGACAGATGAAGACACTGAAGCAAAGAAGATTAAGTACTTTGCTCAGGGTCAAAAGCCAGTAAATGACTGAGGCAGGATTTGAACTCAGGAACATGTCTTCCTGACTGTAGGGTTACCTATTCCTACTATGTCATCTATCACTCATTATAAGGTCATTAATTGTACATTTTCTTCCATCTTATTATCTATTAGTTTTTTTTTTCCTTTCTTTCTTTCATATCAATTTTTAATAAAGAAGAGGTTAATAAAGGAGAAGGATATGTTCAATTCTGATATTTTAGGTTTGTTGCAATTTATTTGTGCTTTCCTGTTCCTATTCCCTTTCCTAGTTTCTTAGCCCTTACTTGTTTTGTTTTAAAATCTTTCTTTGACAACTATCTTCCTCAGTTAGAGGTTCTTTTTTCTTTAGGATGAATTCTACCCTTATTCTGAATTTTTTTTTTTATTCTGTTGCTTTCTTTTTTCCTCTCATTTCCCTGTTGAGTGAATTGTATTTCAGTTTCAGTGGTATATGTATTCTTCCCTCCTTTGATCAGTTCATATAAAAGTGATATACAGGGCAGCTAGGTAGCACAGTGGATAGAGCACCAGCCTTGAATTCAGGAGAACCAGAGTTCAAATCTGGTCTCAGACACTTAACACTTCCTAGCTGTGAGCAAGTCATTTAACCCCAGCTTCAGGGGAAAAAAAAAAAGTGATATACAAATGTTACATTCTTCTCTAATCCCTTTTTCCACAACTGTCATTCATGTACTTCATTTATGTGATACAATTTTCCCAGTCTTTCCTTTTGTCACACTTCATTGTATTCTTTTCCCCCTTCTATTTCCAATTTTCTTGTAAGATCAGTAAAATGCAATAAAAACCATTGGGAGGTCCTCTGTCTTATTAGAGTTAGTTAATTGCTTATGATGTTTTTGTGTTACTTCTACATATTAGAACATAAACAATTATCTCTGTTTAGTATTTTACAGTTTTTGTGCATTTATTTTTTCTTTTTAAATGGCACTGGTCTTGTCAATAGAAAATTTTATGATTATTTCATTTCCTTAAAAGTCTGTTTTATCTTCTTTATAATTATTTCTTTTTTACATATTTTTTATTCTGAGCCAAATATTCTTTGCTTCCCTTAAATACTGGATTATAAACATTCCAGTTTAGTAGTAGGATGGCTGCTAAATGTTGGGTGATCCCAATTGTCCTTGGAATCTACATTTTATATATCCTTGTATTTTTTTATCTTTTGATTAAAAAAGAAATTTGAATTTTGACCATAATGTAATAATTATTCTTTGGAGATATCTTTAGATGGTTAATATATTCCTTTAATTTCTACATTGCCTTCTAGTTCTATGAGATTTGTACAGTTTCTTTTTAAGACTTCTTGAAATATGTAGTCCAAGATTTTTGCTGGTCACAAATTTTAATGGACTTTCTGGGTAAATTGTTTCCTCTATGAAATTACATTTTGCCTATTTCTTCAGAATTTTGGCTTCGCTTTAATATTGTTTTTTTTTTTTTTTTTTTTTTTTTTTTTTTTTTTTTTTTTTTTGTCTTATGCAATCATTAACTTCTATTTGTTCCTTTCTAACTTGAGTAGTCTTTCATTATGACATGTTTTGTGCTCTTATGGCAACTTTTAAATTTTTTTCCAATTCTTTCTTCCTTGGTTTTATTTCATTTCCATCTCTCTCAGAACTCTTATTTTAAAAACTATTTTTAGTGGCAAAGTGATAGATTACTAAGCCTAGAATCAGGAGACTTTTAAGGGTGGACTAGACACCATTTATATGACCTTGGAGAATTCATTCATTCTATATTGCCTCAGTTTCCTCCTGTAAAATGAGATTATAGTAACCATCTGCTTCCCAGTTTATATAGATTAAATGGGACAATTTTAAAGTGCTTAGCACATTGTCTATTACATCATAAATACTGTAAAACTGTTATTTAACAAGTTGCTATTAGTTTTCTTATTATTTAAAAAAAACTCTTAATTTCTTCCAGAAATTATTATTGCATTTTTTTTTGAGTCTTTGTAGAGGTTGTGGTATCATCACTTTCTTAGGGTAATACTCTGCATGTTCCAACAAAATTCATATGGAAGAATAAAAGGTCGAGAATTGCGAGGGAACTAATGAAAAAAGAACTCAGAAGAAGGTGGTCTAAGAGTACCTGATCTAAAGCTATATTATATAGCAGCAGTCACCAAAACCATTTGGTATTGGCTAAGAAATAGACCAGTCAATCAGTGGAACAGATTAGATACAAAGAACAAAAAAGGGTACATCTATAGCAATCTAGTCTTTGACAAACCCAAAGATACCAACATTAGGGATAAAAATTCATTTTTTGGAAAAAACTGCTGGGAAAACTGGAAATTAGGATGGTAGAAATTAGATATGGATCCACATTTAACACCATATACCAAGATAAGATCAAAATGGGTCCATGATTTAGGCATAAAGAATGAGATCATAAATAGATTAGAGGAACAGAGGATAGTCTACCTCTCAGACCTGTGGAGGAGGAAGAAATTTATGACCAGAGGAGAACTAGAGATCATTATTGATCACAAAATAGAAGATTTTGATTACATCAAACTAAAAAGTTTCTGTACAAACAATACTAATGCAAACAAGATTAGAAGGGAAGTAACAAATTGGGAAAATATTTTTAAAAGTAAGGTTCTGACAAAGGTCTCATTTCCAAAATATATAGAGAACTGACCCTAATTTACAAGAAACCGAACCATTCTCCAATTGATAAATGGTCAAAGTATATGAACAGACAATTCTCAGATGAAGAAATTGAAACTATATCTACTCATATGAAGGAGTGTTCCAAATCACTACTGATCAGAGAAATGCAAATTAAGACAACTCTGAGATACCACTACACACCTGTCAGATTGGCTAAGATGACAGGAACAAATAATGATGAATGTTGGAGAGGATGTGGGAAAACTGGGACACTAGTACATTGTTGGTGGAGTTGTGAAAGAATCCAGCCATTCTGGAGAGCAATTTGGAACTATGCCCAAAAAGTTGTCAAACTGCATACCCTTTGACCCAGCAGTACTACTACTGGGCTTATAGCCCAAAGAAATACTGAGGAGAGGAAAGTGACCTGTATGTGTCAAAATGTTTGTGGCAGCTCTTTTTGTTGTAGCTAGAAAGTGGAAGATGAATGGATATCCATCAGTTGGAGAATGGTTGGGTAAATTATGGTATATGAAGGTTATGGAATATTATTGCTCTGTAAGAAATGACCAGCAGGAGTAATACAGAGAGACTTGGAGAGACATCAACTGATGCTAAGTGAAATGAGCAGAACCAGAAGATCACTATACACTTCAACAACAATACTGCATGAGGATGTATTCTGATGGAAGTGGAAATTTTCAACATAAAGAAGAGCCAACTCACTTCCAGTTGATCAATGATGGACAGAGGTAGCTACACCCAGAGAAGAAACACTGGGAAGTGAATGTAAATTGTTAACACTAATATCTGTCTGCCCAGGTTACATGTATCTTCGGAATCTAATGCTTATTGTGCAACAAGAGAATGGTATTTACACACATGTATTGTATCTAGGTTATATTGTAACACATGTAAAATTTTTGCAATTGCCTGTCATTGGGGGGAGGAGTAGAGGGAGGGAGGGGATAATTTGGAAAAATGAATACAAGGGATCATATTATAAAAAAATATATAATTTAAAAAAAAAAAAAAAAAGAATTCAGTGACCATTCTGGCTGTCTCTTTTGCTACGGGCATTGCAAAAGTGAATCCTGAAAAAAAGTGTCTATCATAACATAGATAAAAGACAGATGACCCAAAGATTTATAATGGGTCCCATCCATTTGTCAAATTTCATTGGGTCTCAAACCATGAGGGTTTTTCCCTGGAGGGAGTGTAGGAGCATGGAAAGGAAGGCAAGCTTTTCAGGCTTTTACTATGCTCCTAGCTTCCTCTTTTGTTATCCCAAATTGTAAACATAAAGCTTGAGCAGCCTGATGACATTTAGAATGACATTCTTGGGCTACCTGAAATAAATGAATATTAGCTATCATAATTAGAAGGCTATCTATCTTTGAATTTCCATAAAAATAGGACCTGGAAGTCCACTATGAGAGTGGATATACAAGATATAAATCTTACCTGGATACTTTCTCACTTAAATTTGAAGATCCTTAAAGACCTGATGTATATTACAAGTTACAAATTTTATTTTATTTTGGCAATTCTTTTTACCACATCTACTAAATAAGCTAAATTATATATTATATTTACATCTCCTGGATAATAAATAAGAGAGAGCATGATTGCATACAATTCATTTTGCTGAGTGGATTGAAAAGGAGTTTTGATTTCATACAGCACAAATATTATGTTTGGATGCATCTGTAAAAATAAGATTCCTTTAAGAGGAATTTGCCACTCTGGGATGGCTTCACAACATACATTAATTTGTGCATTGGTTTAAAAGGTATATATCTTGTCAGGTCTTAAACCAGATAATTGTACTGTGCTCTTAATGGCCTTTAATAAAAGTATAGCTGCAAAAACTAGGTAAGGATTAAGGCTTTGTTCTGGTTCACCCACTCTATCACACTGTCTCCTTGATGAAGAACTGCTATGGGTGACTCTTGTGTGGCAAACACTAATATTTCCAAGAGTTTTTGAATAACTGTCAACCACATTGGATAAAGCCAATTCAACTTCTCTTAAAGCTTCTTGAGCTTCTTTTTTAAGTTGGCATTGTGAATTTAAAGCACTATCTCCCCTTACAATGTCATATAATGGTTGTAATAGATAGGTAGCTTAAGCCTAACACTGGATGCATTCATTGGATATCTCCTACCAATTTCTGAAAGTCATTTAAGGATTCAACTTCTCTGTTTTTAAAGAGAATTTTTGTACTCTGAGCACCTTAGAGTATATTTCATAAACTAAATATTGAAAAGGAGCTTGCCTTTGATTTTTTTTTTTTTGAGCTATATGCAATTTGTTGTTCCTTAATGTTTCTATGGTCTTTTGTAGACATGCTTCTAACATTTGCTCCTCAGGTGCACACCCCAAGATATCATCCAAGTAATGGAACATTATTTTTGGAAATGCTTTTCTTTCTGGAATAAGAGCAGCAGCAACATTCATTTGACATGTAGTAGGGCTCTATTTCTTGTGGCAAAACTATCCATTCATATCTTTTATAAGGCTCAGCTAAGTTAATGCTGGGCACTGAAAAGGCAAATCTTTTCATATCTTCCTTATTTAGAGGGATAGAATAGAAACAATTCTCAATGTCAATAACCCAAAGAGGCCATTCTCTAGCTAATTGAGTAGGAGATGGAAGTCCAGGCTGAAGAGTTCCCATAGTTTCCATCTGTTCATTTACTTTTCTTAAATCAGTCAATATCCTCTATTTTCCAGATTTCTTTCTTAAAATAAA
Organism: Sminthopsis crassicaudata; assembly: GCF_048593235.1. Classification (NCBI taxonomy): domain Eukaryota; kingdom Metazoa; phylum Chordata; class Mammalia; order Dasyuromorphia; family Dasyuridae; genus Sminthopsis; species Sminthopsis crassicaudata. Next base: position 256,192,498 of record NC_133617.1, on the reverse strand, counting down.
TACAAGGGAATTCCATGGACTTATAGAAGGTTGTAAGCATCCTTGGTCAAGTTGCTCCTGTACTATGTCTAATAAGGGCTGAAATATTTCACTTTGCAAGGGCTACACTGGTGTATCTATCTACACTGGTGTATCAGCTTTCCATTGAATAGCAATTGGTGATAATACAGGCAGGCCTTCAACAGCAACCCTGCATAAAAAACCAAAGTACTCAAATGTAATTATAACTTTTGTATGGTATCTCTTCCCCCCAGATTGATGGGGATTTTTTCTACTACAAAAGGAGTAAAAACTTCTGTTTCACATTCAAATGTCCATCTCATAGGGGTAGCAACAACTTCAGCTGCTATATGCCAGATATATGGGTGTCTGCCTTAATCTTTGGCCAATGACTGGGTTAATTGGAACCTCTAATGATTGTATGATCTGCACTGTGACTACCAATCCTTTCAATGGTATGCTATTTATAAACATAGTGATAATAGGACAGTCAGCTGTAACAACCTCTCCAGGAGATATCTAAGTAGTCTTGGCTGGATACAACTCTCTTCTTCCCAATTGTAATGCCTCTATCCCCTCATCTTTCTTCTTGTCTGATTGGTCACGTCTTACTACTGAATTCTAAAGACTTTCTGCCTATTAGTAATCTGTATCAGTAAAACTGATGTTACTACTTCTCCTGGGTGATAAGTCACACATTGTCTACCTGTATTAGTGACTGAGATATTACCTACCCATTCCCCAGATTCCCACATCAGTCTGTTGGTGAACACTGTTTTGTAATAACTCTCAGGAGGTGAAATGGTCAAGTCTGCTGTGCCTGGAGGCAAGTGATCTATAGGTCTGATAAGGACAGATTTCACCTCTCCAGGAGATATCTCAGTAGTCTTGGCTGGATACAACTCTCTTCTTCCCAATTGTAATCCCTCTATCCCATCATATTTCTTCTTGTCTGATTGGTCACATCTTACTACTGAATTCTAAAGACTTTCTGAGTGTAGCATCGGCATGCCCCAATTTTTTTTTTTTTTTTAACTGGGGCTCTGGAGCTAGGGCCCCACCTCTCATTTCCCTAAGTCATTCTACATTCTGATGCACAATGGAAGCCTCTCTTGCATTTTGGACATAGGATTTTGGGTCTTGTTATCCCACCCTGTTTTCTCACAATGCCAAAATTGAATTTTCAGATGCTATATACTTTACCACATTGAAAACATTGATGAGTCTTTCTGGAAGTCCCTTGACAAAAGGGACCCTGTCTTCCCATGTTCAGATCTTGGAAAGTCTGCATCATAGCCTGGGTACAAATGGTATTTGTGCCCAATGTGGCACAGCATCTTACAGTCTCCTCTAAAGGAGCATCTTTGTGTAGACCTAGTATAATTCTTCTATAAACGTCATTATCATTTTCTCTAGCAAGTTGTTTTATCATTATTCCTGTTGCTGAATTTTCTTTTTTTAAAATTTTATTTATAATTTTTTTTCACAGTATATATGCGTGAGTAATTTTTTTTAAATAACATTATCCCTTGTATTCATTTTTACACATTATCCCCTCCCTCCCTCTACTCCCTCCCCTTGATGACAGGCAATCTCATACATTTTACATGTGTTACAATATAATCTAGATACAATATATGTGTGTAAATACCATTTTTTGTTGTTGTTGTTGTTGTTGCACATTAAGTATTAGATTCCGAAGGTATAAGTAACCTGGGTAGATAGACAGTAATGCTAACAATTTATATTCACTTCCCAGTGTTCCTGCTCTGGGTGTAGTTGTTTCTGTCCATCATTGATCAACTGGAAGTGAGTTGGATCTTCTTCATGTTGAAGATATCCTCTTCCATCACAATATATCTTCATACAGTATTGTTGTTGAAGTGTACAGCGATCTTCTGGTTCTGCTCATTTCACTCAGCATCAGCTCATGCAAGTCTCTCCAAGCCTCTCTCTATTTCTCCTGTTGGTCATTTCTTACAGAGCAATAATATTCAATAACCCTCATATACCATAATTTACCCAACCATTCTCCAATTGATGGATATCCATTCATCTTCCACTTTCTAGCTACAACAAAAAGAGCTGTCACAAACATTTTGACACATACAGGTCACTTTCCTCTCCTCAGTATTTCTTTGGGATATAAGCCCAGTAGTAGCACTGCTGGGTCAAAGGGTATGCACGATTTGATAACTTTTTGGGCATAGTTACAAATTGTTCTCCAGAATGGTTGGATTCTTTCACAACTCCACCAACAATGTATTAGTGTCCCAGTTTTTCCACATTCCCTCCAATATTCATCATTATTTGTTCCTGTCATCTTAGCCAATCTGACAGGTGTGTAGTGGTATCTCAGAGTTGTCTTAATTTGCATTTCTCTGATCAGTAGTGATTTGGAACACTCTTTTATATGAGTGGATATAGTTTCAATTTCTTCATCTGAGAATTGTCTGTTCATATCCTTTCACTATTTATCAATTGGAGAATGGTTTGATTTCTTACAAATTAAGGGTCAGTTCTCTATATATTTTGGAAATGAGACCTTTATAAGACCTTTAACTGTAAAAATATTTTCCCAATTTGTTACTTCCCTTCTAATCTTGTTTGCATTAGTATTGTTTGTACAGAAACCTTTTAGTTTGATGTAATCAAAATCTTCTATTTTGTGATCAATAATGATCTCTTGTTCTCCTCTGGTCACAAATTTCTTCCTCCTCCACAGGTCTGAGAGGTAGATTATTTTCTGTTCCTCTAATCTATTTATGATCTCAATCTTTATGCCTAAATCATGGACCCATTTTGATCTTATCTTGGTATATGGTGTTAAATGTGGATCCATATCTAATTTCTACCATCCTAATTTCCAGTTTTCCCAGCAGTTTTTGTCAAATAATGAATCTTTATCCCTAATGTTGGTATCTTTGGGATTGTCAAAGACTAGATTGCTATAGAGGTACCCTTTTTTGTCCTTTGTATCTAATCTGTTCCACTGATCGACTGGTCTATTTCTTAGCCAATACCAAATAGTTTTGGTGACTGCTGCTATATAATATAGCTTTAGATCAGGTACTCTTAGACCACCTTCTTCTGACTTTTTTTTTCATTAGTTTCCTTGCAATTCTCGACCTTTTATTCTTCCATATGAATTTTGTTGTTATTTTTTCTAGGTCATTAAAATAGTTTCTTGGGAGTCTGATTGGTATAGCACTAAAGAAATAGATTAGTTTGGGGAGTATTGTCATCTTTATTATATTTGCTCGGCCTATCCAAGAGCACTGAATGTCTTTCCAATTATTTAAATCTGACTTTATTTTTGTGACAACTGTTTCATAATTTTTCTCATAAAATTGCTGACTATTCTTTGGTAGATGGTTTCCCAAATATTTTATACTCTCTACATTTGTTTGGAATAGAATTTCTCTTTGTATTTCTTGCTGTTGCATTTTGTTGGTGACATATAAAAGTGCTGAGGATTTATGTGGATTTATTTTGTATCCTGCCACATTGCTAAAATTCTGAATTATTTCTAATAGCTTTTTAGCAGAGTCTTTGCGGTTTTCTAAGTATACCATCATGTCATCTGCAAAGAGTGATAGTTTGATTTCCTCATTTCCTACTCTAATTCATTTGGACTTTGTGCTATTTTTGTGATTCTATTTTGTCTTCCTGGAAGTGTGCTCCATGATTTGATAGTAGCAGCAGCAATTAACTCATATGCTGCTATAGGGTAATTAATCTGTGCTAAACTGTCTGCAAAAAGACTTAAACCTGCTAGTTGATCAAAGGTGATTGGTGTATTAGCTCCAGGTTGCCTATTTTGTTGGCCTCTATAGAGTTCATTATACTCTGAAAGCGACAACAAATTTTGTTCAGGTTCTAAACCTTGCTATAGGTTTCCAGTCATTAGGGGTTAAAACATCAAAAAAACAAATTCTCTAATACCACCTTAACATAACATGATATAGATCCATAAAGAGTGTAAGCCTTTTTCAGATCTTTGATAATTTCCAAATTAAACGGTTGCATTTTCTTTTTTTCTTGACCTGAAGAGCCAAACTCTTCAATCAAAGGGTATGCTTCTATTTTTAAATCAGATATATCCTGTCCTTCATTTTTAGCTTTAATTAGTGCCCTCTGTAATTGTATCAAAAGGGGGTGGACAAAACTGCTCATGGGTGGTACTGCCCTTTGCCCTCCTCTTTCTTCTTCCACCCAGGATGGCCAAATTTAGGGGGGGAGGGTCATGAGATGTGCAGTGCCCTAATGGCTCCTGCTGTGAAGCACCCCACTATGTAAGTTCATCAGCACTGTACTTAACTCCTTTCTTGTCTAATTCTTCATGCTTTTCAGTTGATTTGTCAGTGCCATCCTCCTCCTCCTCTTTCTTGTTTTTCCTTATTCTAAAACTTATCAATTGTATTATGTTGTATATATAGAATGTTTCTTCATGAATGGAATCAGGAGCATTATCATTGTAATTTTCAATTAGTTGCTCTCCCACTAGTTCCCTCTTATCTGACTCTAATTTTTCTTCCTTAAAGAACCAAGGAGATTTTCTCCGGGACTTCCGGCCAAGATGGCGGCATGGAGGCAGACAGCTGCTTGAGCTCCTCGTTTTTCTCTCAGAACTTACTTCATGACAAGCCTCTGACTTAATGCTTGACCCAGAAAGAAATCCACAAATTATCACCAGGAGAAGACATCCTTGAAAGTCGCCAGAAAAGGTCTGTGTTTGCTCGGGGGAGGGTCAATCAGACTGGGCGCAGACTGAGGGCAGACAGCCAGAGCAAGACAGGCAGCTCACACAGCTCAGACCTGAGGGGGAGGGGTGTGATCTCTGCCGTTTCTGTGAAAGGGCTTTTGCCCCAGTGTGGATGCTCCGTCTTGGCAGCAAGCCAGGAACAGTGGAGAGGGTGTAAACACTGGAGGTGAAGATTAAAACCCCAGAAAGCCAGTGTCTCTCAGAGCCCGGCCACCCCCAACCCCCACCTGGACTGACTCGGTGCGTTCTCGGAGCCTCAGAGCGCAGACTCAGTACAGTCACTGCTGTTCTGTTAGTGGCTCTCTGCTGCCCTACCCCCAGTCTGTAGATGAAGCCCATTAGTACCATCCAGCCCCATCCCACACAAAACAGACCAATTGTTTCTCTTGTCAGTTTGTTTTCTTTGATTCCTACTCTGACAAAATGAACAAAAAGTTCAAAAGGGCTCTAACCATTGACAGCTTCTGTGTGGAGAGGGAGCAGACTTCAAATGCTGAGGAGACTAGGAACAGACAGTCCCCAGATGTATCCCCTGGGAGGGATATAAGCTGCTCCTCAATACAAAAGAACCTCATAGAGGAAATCAAAAAGGCTCTCACAAGAGAGCTGGAAGAGAAATGGGAAAAGGAAAGGGAAGCTTGGCAAGAGAGCCTGGAGAAGTCATCCCATGCATTCAAAGACAGAGTGGATAAAGAAATCAAATCATTGAGAAACAAGATTAGTGAGCTGGAAAAGGTAAACAACTCCAAGGAAAACAGGATTATTGAGCTGGAAAAGGTAAACAACTCCAAGGAAAACAGGATTAGTGAGCTGGAAAAAGAAATCAGCTCTCTAAAAAATAAAATGGATAAAATGGAAAAAAATTCCATAGAAGATAAAAACTCAATTGGACAATTACAAAGAGATATAAAAAAAGTGAGTGAAGAAAATACATCATTGAAAATTAGACTGGAACAAGTGGAAATGAATGACTCAAGGAGAAACCAACAGGGAGTCAAGCAAAACCAGAGAAATGAAACAATTGAAAAGAATGTCAAGTACCTTACCAGAAAGACAACAGACCTGGAAAACAGATCCAGGAGAGACAATTTGAGAATAATCGGACTCCCTGAAAAATGGGAGGAAAAAAAGAGCTTGGAAACCATTTTCGAGGAAATTATCAAAGAGAACTGCCCAGACGTTTTGGAAACAGAGGGTAAAATAGACATTGAAAAAATTCATCGATCACCTACTGAAAGGGACCCTAAAATCAAAACGCCAAGAAATATAGTGGCCAAGTTCAAGAATCATCAGACAAAGGAAAAGATATTGGAAGCTGCTAGAAAAAAACAATTCAGATATGGAGGATCCACAGTAAGGATAACCCAGGATCTAGCACCGTCCACATTAAAAGAACGCAGGGCCTGGAACATGATATTCCGAAAGGCTAAGGAACTTGGTATGCAGCCAAGAATAACTTACCCAGCAAGAATGAGCATCGTTTTCCAGGGAAGAAGATGGACATTTAACGAAATAAATGAATTCCATCTATTTTTGATGAAAAAAACCATAAAAGGTTTGATCTTCAAATACAGAACTCAAGAGATTTCTAAAAAGGTAAAAAGAAATCTTGAGAACTATACTTCTGTCAAAAAAATATGTAAAGAACATATGTACAATTTGTCTTAGAAAGGAGATTATATCATAAAAAATGTAAAGTGGTGGTACTACATCTCATGAAGAGGCAAAGGTAACCTATTATATCTGAGAGAAAGAAAGGAGGGAGATGAACATAGCGTGTATCAATAGACATATTCGATTTATGATGAAACTTCTTCCACTTCATTGAAAAGTGAAAGGGAAGGAGTAAGCTAAGGGGAAGGGAATACAGTAATTTCTAGGAAAAGGGATAAAATAAGGGGAGAATCTTTAAGGTGGGGGAGGGATCCTAAAAAGGGAGGGCTGTGAAAAGCAAGTGGTGTTCACCAGTTTAATACTGGATAGGAGGGTAAAAGGGAAGGAAAGGGGAAAAGCATAAGCAGGGGTTAATAGGATGGCAAGCAATATAGAATTAGTCCTTCTAACCATAAATGTGAATGGGGCAAACTGCCTCATAAAGAGGAAGCAGTTAGCAGACTGGATTAAAAGTCAGAATCCTACTATATGTTGTTTACAGGAATCACACCTGAAACAGGATGAGACATTCAAACTAAAAGTAAAAGGGTGGAACAGAATCTATTATGCTTCAGGCAAAACCAAAAAAGCAGGAGTAGCCATCCTCATCTCAGATCAAGCAAAAACAAAAATTGATTTAATTAAAAGAGATAAGGAAGGGCATTATATCCTGCTAAAGGGCAGCATCAATAGTGAAGCAGTATCAATATTACACATGTATGCACCAAGTGGTGCAGCATCTAAATTCTTAAAAGAGAAATTAAGAGAGCTGCAAGAGGAAATAGATAGCAAAACTATAATAGTGGGAGATCTCAACCTTGCACTCTCAGAATTAGATAAATCAAACCACAAAATAAATAAGAAAGAAGTCAAAGAGGTAAATAGAATATTAGAAAAGTTTGATATGATAGATCTTTGGCGAAAGCTAAATGGAGACAGAAAGGAATATACTTTCTTCTCAGCAGTTCATGGAACCTATACAAAAATTGATCATATACTAGGGCATAAAAACCTCAAAATCAAATGCAGTAAGGCAGAAATAGTAAATGCATCCTTTTCAGACCATAATGCAATCAAAATAACATTTAATAAAAAGCTAGGGGAAAATAGACCAAAAAATAATTGGAAACTAAATAATCTTATACTAAAGAATGATTGGGTAAAACAGCAAATCATAGACATAATTAATAACTTCACCCAAAAAATGAAAATAATGAGACATCATACCAAAATGTGTGGGATACAGCCAAAGCAGTAATAAGGGGAAGTTTTTTATCTCTACAGGCCTACTTGCATAAAATAGAGAAAGAGAGGGCCAACGAATTGGGCTTACAACTAAAATTGCTAGAAAAGGAACAAATTAAAAACCCCCAGACAAACACAAAACTTGAAATTCAAAAAATAAAAGGTGAGATTAATAAAATTGAAAGTAAAAAAAATATTGAATTAATTAATAAAACTAAGAGTTGGTTTTATGAAAAAACCAACAAAATAGACAAACCCTTAGTAAACCTGATTAAAAAAAGGAAAGAGAAAAAGCAAATTGTTAGTCTTGAAAATGAAAAGGGTGAACACACCACTAATGAAGAGGAAATTAGAACAATAGTTAGGAGCTACTTTGCTCAACTTTATGCTGATAAATTCGATAACTTAAATGAAATGGAATTATACCTTCAAAAATATAGCTTGCCCAGATTAACAGAGGAAGAAGTAAGTAGTCTAAATAGTCCCATCTCAGAAAAAGAAATAGACCAAGCTATTAACCAACTTCCTAAGAAAAAGTCCCCAGGACCAGATGGATTTACAGGTGAATTCTACCAAACATTTAAAGAACAACTAACTCCAATGCTATGTAAACTATTTGAAAAAATAGGGATTGAAGGAGTCCTACCAAATTCCTTCTATGACACAGACATGGTACTGATCCCTAAACCAGGTAGATCAAAAACTGAGAAAGAAAACTATAGACCAATTTCCTTAATGAATATTGATGCTAAAATCTTAAATAAAATATTAGCAAATAGACTTCAGAAAATCATCCCCAGGATAATACACTATGACCAAGTGGGATTTATACCAGGAATGCAGGGCTGGTTTAATATTAGGAAAACTATTAGTATAATTGACCATATTAATAATCAAATTAATAAGAACCATATGATCATCTCAATAGATGCAGAAAAAGCATTTGATAAAATCCAACATCCATTCCTACTAAAAACGCTTGAGAGTATAGGAATAAATGGACTATTCCTTAAAATAATAAGGAGCATATATTTAAAACCTTCAGTAAACATCATATGTAATGGTGATAAACTAGAACCTTTCCCTGTAAGATCAGGAGTGAAACAAGGTTGCCCACTATCACCATTACTATTCAATATAGTACTAGAAACTCTAGCCTTGGCAATAAGAGCCGAGAAAGAGATCCAAGGAATTAGAGTAGGAAATGAAGAAATCAAATTGTCACTTTTCACAGATGACATGATGGTATACTTAGAGAACCCCAAAGACTCTGCTAAAACGCTATTAGAAATAATTCAGAATTTTAGCAAAGTCGCAGGATACAAAATAAATCCACATAAATCCTCAGGATTTTTATACATTACCAACACAATCCAACAGCAAGAGATACAAAGAGAAATTCCATTCAAAATAACAGTCGATAGTATAAAATATTTGGGAATATATCTACCAAAGGAGAGTCAGGAATTATATGAGCAAAATTACAAAACACTTGCCACAAAAATAAAGTCAGATTTAAATAATTGGAAAGACATTCAGTGTTCTTGGATAGGCCGAGCGAATATAATAAAGATGACAATACTACCAAAACTAATCTATTTATTTAGTGCTATACAATCAGACTCCCAAGAAACTATTTTAATGACCTAGAAAAAATAACAACAAAATTCATATGGAAGAATAAAAGGTCGAGAATTGCAAGGGAACTAATGAAAAAAAAGTCAGAGGAAGGTGGTCTAGCTGTACCTGATTTAAAGCTATAATATAAAGCAACAGTCACCAAAACCATTTGGTATTGGCTAAGAAATGGACTAGTTGATCAGTGGCATAGGTTAGGTTCACAGGGCAAGATAGTGAATAAAAATAACAATCTAATCTTTGACAAACTCAAAGATCCCAAATTTTGGGATAAGAATTCATTATTTGACAAAAACTGCTGGGAAAACTGGAAATTAGTATGGCAGAAACTAGGCATGGACCCACATTTAACACCACATACTAAGATTAGATCAAAATGGGTCCAAGATTTAGGCATAAAGAACGAAATCATAAATAAATTGGAGGAACATGGGATGGTTTACCTCTCAGACTTGTGGAAGAGGAAGGAGTTTGTGTCCAAGGGAGAACTAGAGACCATTATTGATCACAAAATAGAACATTTTGATTACACCAAATTAAAAAGTTTCTGCACAAACACAACTAATGCAAACAAGATTAGAAGGGAAGTAACAAATTGGGAAAAAAATTTTTACAGTTAAAGGTTCTGATAAAGGCCTCATCTCCAAAATATACAGAGAATTGACTTTAATGTATAAGAAATCAAGCCATTATCCAATTGATAAATGGTCAAAGGATATGAACAGACAATTTTCAGATGATGAAATTAAAACTATTTCCACTCATATGAAAGAGTGTTCCAAATCACTATTGATCAGAGAAATGCAAATTAAGACAACTCTGAGGTATCATTACACACCTGTCAGATTGGCTAAGATGACAGGAACAAATAACGATGAATGTTGGAGGGGATGTGGGAAAACTGGGACACTGATGCATTGTTGGTGGAGTTGTGAAAGAATCCAACCATTCTGGAGAGCAATCTGGAATTATGCCCAAAAAGTTATCAAAATGTGCATACCCTTTGACCCAGCCATACTACTACTGGGCTTATACCCCAAGGAACTACTAAAGAAGGGAAAAGGTCCTGTATGTGCCAAAATGTTTGTGGCAGCCCTTTTCATAGTGGCTAGAAGCTGGAAGATGAATGGATGTCCATCAATTGGAGAATGGTTGGGTAAACTATGGTATATGAATATTATGGAATATTATTGTTCTATAAGAAATGACCAACAGGAGAAATACAGAGAGGCTTGGAGAGACTTACATCAACTGATGCTGAGTGAAACGAGCAGAACCAGAAGATCATTATACACTTCAACAATGATACTGTACGAGGATGTATGCTGATGGAAGTGGATTTCTTCAACATAGAGAAGAGCTAATCCAATTCCAATTGATTAATGATGGACAGAACCAGCTACATCCAGAAAAGGAACACTGGGAAATGAATGTAAACTGTTATTTTTACCTTCTGAATCCAATTCTTCCTGTGCAACAAAAAATTCAGTTCTACACACATATATTGTATCTAGAATATACTGTAATATATTTAACATATATAAGACTGCTTGCCATCTGGGGGAGGGGGTTGGGGGAGGAAGGGAAAAAATCTGAATAGAAGTAAGTGCAAGGGATAATGTTGTAAAAAATTACCCATGCATATGTACTGTCAAAAAAATGTTATAATTATAAAATAAAATTAAAAAAAAAAAAAAAAAAAAAGAACCAAGGAGACTTGTACTTTAATGTTTCTTACAATCCATTGATCTGCTTCCAAGTTACAATCAAACCTTGTTTTTTTTTTTATTAGCCTAAAAATGTAGTCTAAGCATTTCCCTTGGGGTAGAGAAGGTTATTTTCTAAGCATTTGTCCCATTTCAGCTGAAATGCTAATTTAGCCCTTACTAAAGTTTTCTGCTTGTCTATTTTTGCAGTCACCTTATTTCCGGGTCATGGGGACTTTTCCATTAAATTCTAGATTGTGTCAATCAGACTGCTGAGTGTAAATCCTTACATTCACGTTTGGGCAATAAAATGTAATGTTCTGACTAGTTTTCTGGAGATCCTCCAAACTGGGCCTTGATCTCAGTTGAATAATAACCATGAAAATTGTCAGGAATAAAGTCCAAAGGTTTTATTGTCTCCTTCAGTCTCCCAGTCTGTACCCTCAGTCTCAGTTAGTCAGCTAGTGTACAGTCTCTGGTGTTTTCTAGTCAGCCAGTCAGCCAGCTAGCAGTCTGCACATCTCAGTCCCTGACTTCTGTCTGACTCTGACCTCTTAAATACTCTATTACAATAACATCAATTCTTCATACTGAGTATAAGCCAATCATTGTATTACTAGGAAACTATTATCTCAGAAATTCCACTAAGTTAATATCTTGTTGTAAGATCACATCAATCATAGTGATTTGTAAGTATAGCTTTTCAAAGTTCCTGCCCTCGACACTATAAAAGAAAAATCAGATCAAAAAGGGAAAAAAAACGAGAAAAAATCAGATCAAAAAGAGAAAAAATGAGAAAGAAAAAAAATATATCATAACATCCATATACCATAATTTATTCAGCAATTCTCCAACTGATGGGCATTCATTTATTTTCTAGTTCCTTGCTACTACAGAAAAGTCTGCTGCAAACATTTTTGCATATGTCCATTCGTCTCCCTTTTTTATGATCTCTTTGGTTTACAAGCCCAGTAGAGATTATCACACCAAGAAAAAATATTGCAAGTATCCTATAGTGCCTGTTCTCTCTTTTTAAAAATTTTTTTTAATTTTATTTTTTTTAATTCATTTTTCCAAATTATCCCCTCCCTCCCTCCACTCGCTCCCCCCGATGGCAGGTAATCCCATACATTTTACATGTGTTACAATATAACCTAGACACAATATATGTGTGTAAATACCATTTTCTTGTTGCACATTAATTATTAGCTTCCGAAGGTATAAGTAACTGGGTAGATAGACAATAGTGCTAAAAATTTACATTCGCTTCCCAGTGTTCCTTCTCTGGGTATAGTTATTTCTGTCCATAATTGATCAGCTGGAAGTGATTTGGATCTTCTTTATGTTGAAGATTTCCACTTCCATCAGAATACATCCTCATACAGTATTGTTGTTGAAGTGTATAGTGATCTTCTGGTTCTGCTCATTTCACTCAGCAACAGTTGATTTAAGTCTCTCCAAGCCTCTCTGTATTCCTCCTCTTATAGAGCAATAATATTCCATACCCTTCATATACCATAATTTACCCAACCATTCTCCAATGGATGGACATCCATTCAACTTCCAGTTTCTAGCTACAACAAAAAGAGCTGCCACAAACATTTTGGCACATACAGGTCCCTTTGCACGCTTTAGTATTTCTTCGGGATATAATCCCAATAACAGCAATGCTGGGTCAAAGGGTATGCACAGTTTTACAAGTTTTTGGGCATAGTTCCAAATTGCTCTCCAGAATGGCTGGATTCTTTCACAACTCCACCAACAATGTATCAGTGTCCCAGTTTTCCCACATTCCCTCCAATATTCATCATTATTTGTTCCTGTCATCTTAGCCAATCTGACAGGTATGTAGTGGTATCTCAGAGTTGTCTTAATTTGCATTTCTCTGATCAGTAGTGATTTGGAACACTCTTTCATATGAGTGGAAATAGTTTAAATTCCATCTCCATTTGATGGGAGCGTTCATCCCATTCACATATACAGTTAAAATTACTAATTTTGTATTTCCTGCCATCATATTATCCCCAGATTATGCTTTTTCCCTTCACCTCCATGAACCCCTTCCCCAATATTTAATTTATAGACCCCCCTTGTGACGCGCAGCCCTCCCTTTTTTTTTTTTTTTAGTATTCCTCCCCCCTCCCTCCACGTCCCTTCCCTTATTCTCCTTTTCCCTTTTCCTCTCTCCCCCTTTTAATGAAGTGAGAGAGAATTCTCTGAAAAACAAATATGACAATTATTTACTCTTTGAGCCTCTTCTGATGAGAGTAAGATTTACACAATGATTCTCCCCCTCTCTAAATTCCCTCAGATATGGTGTATTTTCTGTGCCTCTTCCTGGGATGTAGTTTCCCTCTTTTTATCACACCCTTCCCTTTTTCTGATACTACCCCCTTCCCTTTACTACACCCCCTCCTTTTTTTCTCTTTTATATCAGTAAAATCAAATTATCCATGCGTAATTTCTATATACCCACAACAGAGATATAGTTCTCAAGGGTTCTGTGTACCTTTTTCTGTTTCTCTTCAGTCTTGTGGATGTAGATCAAATTTTTTGTTTAAGTCTGGTTTTTTTTTTTAGAAACATATGAAATTCCTCTATTTCATTGAATGACCATCTTCTTCCATGGAAAAAGATGCTAAACTTAGCTGGGTAGTTCATTCTTGGTTGCAGTCCTTGATCTTTTGCCTTACGGAATATCAGGTTCCAGGCCCTTCTATCTTTTAATGTGGAGGCAGCCAGATCTTGTGTGACCCTTATTGTGGCACCTTGGTATTTAAATTATTTTTTTCTAGCCGCTTGCAGGATTTTCTCCTTTGTGTGGTAATTCTGCAGCTTAGCCACAATATTCCATGGTGTTCTTTTTTTAGGGTCTGTTTCAGAAGGAATTCGATGAATTCTTTCAACATCTACTTTCCCCTCTGTTTCTATTATCTCTGGACAGTTCTCTTTGATAATTTCCTGTAAAATAGAATCTAGGCCCTTTTTTTTGGTCATAGTTTTCGGGAAGTCCAATAATCCGCAGTTTATCTCTCCTAGATCTTTTTTCCAGGTCTATAGATTTTTCCAGTAAGTATTTGACGTTGTTCTCCAACTTCTCATTTTTTTTTTTTTTTTTTTTTTTTTTTGTTTTGTTTGACTGATTCTTGGGTTCTCTGTGAATCATTCATTTGTATTTGTTCCATCCTGACTTTTAAGGAGTTATTTTCCTCTTTCACAATTTTTAGTTATTTTTGTAAATGCTCAATTTCGTTTTTAAATGAATTATTTTGCTCTATTGAATTTTTTTCCATTTCCCTAATTTTTTTTTTTTTTGAGAATTATTTTCTTTTTCCAATTCAGAAATCCTATTTTCTTGGGACTTTTTTATCTTCTCCAATTCAGAAATCCTATTTTCCTGTGATTTTTTTACCTTTTCTAATTCATAAATTTTGTTTCCCTGCATCTCCTGTGAATTCTTTATTTTTTCCAACTCCAATTTCAGAATGTTGTTATTCTCTATCAGAGCTTCCCTTTCCTTTCCCCATTTTTCTTCAAACTCTCTTAACTTTTTAATAGTCTCTTCATGGAGAGAGATATGTGATGGGGGGCAGGAATCGTTCCCCTTTAGGTTGTTATCTGCTGACTCTCTACTGTTAACTTCCTCGGGGTTGGATACTCGCTCTTTCCCTGTGTAGAAGGAATCTGTGTTTTTTTTGGCCTTCTTGCTCATACTTAAAAAATCTTTTGAGGTCTGTCCCTGGGGTATGAAATTATTTATTTATTTCTTTACCAGCTTCCTCCCAGACCAGATGTATGCAGCGGCCCCTGTGCCTGAGCTAAGAGAGAGCTCTGGGAGAGAGTTCCCCCACCCCCTCCCTGGAAGTGCCTCAGAGGTGATCAGCACTGCTGTGCCCTTTGGGCGCTGTGTTTTAGAGGCTTCCCTGAGGTTGAGACTGAACAGCAAAGGCGACTCAAAGCCTAGCCTATGCATCCCGGTGGGGCATGGATGTCTGCAGCAGGTGACGTGAAAAGCCCCTGTGCTCAAACTGGGAAGTGTCTGCCAGAAACTGCGGTCTATAGTTCAAAGGTTCTGCTTCTCTGGGACTTCCGTTCCACTGCCTCCAGCCAGCAGAGCCAGGCACTATGAGTTACCGCCCCACCCACTCTTCAATCTCTTAAATACCCCGAGGTAAAAGCCTGGGTTGCCTATGTTGGCCACACCCCAGGTGCCGAGATCTGCTGAGTCACCCCTGGGATCTGGGAAGATCCAATGTGGTTTTAAAATTTAAAGTGGCTTGATTTCTCTTCTGATCTGCTGTTTTATAAGCAGAGAAGAGCTAACAGCCTGTGCCAGATTCTTTTATCTCGGTGGATTCTCTGATCCCAGAGCCCTCCCCAGTGCGACCGGCACAGTGTGCCACTACCCCACCTTCTGCGCTGGCCTCTCTTCTTCCTCCCCTGGGAGCTGACCTTTCCCGCTGAAACTCCAGATTCTCTTCAGCTGGTAAGTTGTGCTTCCAGTCCTTGTGGATTCTATCAGTCCAACGCTATTTCTGAGGCTGATTAAATCTAGTTGGTTGTGAGGGAAGAAAGGAGCTTACACAGTGGCATGTATCTTTTCCGCCATCTTGGCTCCACCCCCCGTCCTGTTGTCTCTTAATTGTAATCCTTTTCTGGGAGGAGATTTCTTTTCTGTAAATCCTTTTGTCTGTGAGCAGGTTTCTTGGGAGGCTTCTGGAGCCTCCAGCCAGAGTGAAGGTAGAATCACGAATCCCCTTCTTCCTGAATTCTGGCTCTGAATCTCCTCCAGCTTCCCTGAAGTTCTCCTAAGAAGTCTTGTCCTTGACCCAATCCAGACTGCTTCCAGACTTTAACTTCTCCCAGACTGCCTCCTTCCAGACTTTAACTTCTCCCAGACTGCCTCCTTCCAGACTGTCTTCTCCTTTTATCCTTCCAGAGAATGGGGTTGTGGGTACTCCAGGGGCTTGTAGGAACTACTTACAACCAATGGGCTAGCTTCTTTAAAGATGTAAACTCCTTTAAAGGTTTGAACTAAAGGTGTGAACGCTGAGCTAGAGAATTGTTAAATACCATGCTAAATTAGACAGCCCTGTTAGCACCTAGTAATCCTAACAGTATCCAAAAAGAAACAATTCAGACATCAAGGGATCATAATCAGGATTACACAGGACCTTGCAGCTTCCACTTTAAAGGCCTAAAATCAGATATTCCACAAGGCAAAGGAACTTGTATTACAGCTAAGAATAAGCTATGCAGATAAAATGAGCATTATCTTTCAGGAAAGAAGATGGTCATTCAATGACAGGTAAATTTCATTTATTTCTGATGAAAAGACCTGAGCTGAACAAAAAAAATCGATCTCTAAATACAGAACTCAATAGAAACGTAAAAAGGTAAAAAAAAGGAAAGAACCCTTGAGAACTATATTTTTGTTATAGGTATACTTAGAGATTGCTGGTATGATTTGATTTTATAATAATATGAAAAAGTAACAAGAGGTAGAAGGAGGATTGTAATGGAAAAAGAGGAAAATGGAGGTAAAATGAGGGAATTTACATCTCATGAAGAGGCAAAAATTATTTATTATAATTGAGGAAAAGAAGGGAAAGGGGTGAGCATTGTTTGAAGTTTACTTTTATCAGATTTGGCTCAAAGAGAGAATACCAGACATATTTGGTTTCACAGAGAAACTTGTCTCACCTTATATGGAAGTGGGAGAAGAAGGAGAAAAAGAAAGGGGAGACTTATAGAAGAGAAAACAAAAATAATAGGAGAAAGGTGTAAAAGGGGGGGAGGGGCTCTAAAAGGGGAGGGCTGTGTGAGGTAGGTGGGGGTCAGAAGCAAAATACTGGGGAGGAGAGAAAGAGGAAGGAAAGCTAGGCAAGGAGGAAGAAAAGAAGGAGGAAGAGAAAAGCTTTATTCTGACATTATTTTCTACTTTCCCATCTATTTTTGTCAAATGGTGCATTCTTATTCTAGAACTGGAGTATGTGGGATTATTAAATGCTAGATTACTTTAGGGCTGGATTATTGTGTCATGTGTATTTAATCTATTCCACTGATCTACATACTGTTTCTTAATCAGTACCAAATGGTTTTAATGACTGCTGCTTTAAAATATAGTTTTAGGTTTGGTACTGCTAAGCCACTGACCTTTTTTTTTTTTTCCCCCCCATAAATTCCCTTGGTATTCTTAACCTTTTGTTCTTCCAAATGAATTATATTATTATTATTACTAGTTCTATAAAATAACTTTTTGGCAGTTTGGTCCATATAGTACTGAAGAAGTAGACCAATTTGGACAGAATTGTCACTTTTATTATATTAGTTCAGATTAATCATGAGCAATTGATATTTTTCCAGGTGTTTATATCTAATTTTATTTGTGTGAAAAGTTTTTTGTAATTATATTCATAGGGGTTTTGCATTTGTCTTGATAGATATCCAAATATTTTATTTGTTTATAGTTATTTTAAGTGGAATTTATCTTTTTATCTCTTGTTTTTGGGCTTTGATAGTAATATATAGAAACACTAATGATTTATGTGGATTTATTTTATGTCCTGCAAATTTGCTAAAGCTGTGAATTATTTCCAGTAGTTTTTTGGATGATTTTTTAGGATTCTAAGTATATCATTATATCATCTGTAAAGAATGATAGTTTTATTTCTCCATTGCCTATTCTAATTCCTTCATTTATTTTTCTTTTCTTATTGCTAATGCCAATATTTCTAGTACAATGTTAAATAATAGTGGTGATAAAGGGCATTCTTGTTTGACCCCTGATCTTGTTAAGAATACATCCAGCTTCTTTCCATTTAAAATAATGCTTGCTATTGGTTTAAGATATTTACTGCTTATTACTTTAAAGAAAGTTCCCTTTATTCCTATGCTGTATAGTGTTTTTAAAAGGAATGGGTGCTGTATTTTGTCAAAAGTTTTTCTGCATTGTTTGAAATTATCACATGATTTCTGTTGTTTTAGTTACTGATATGGTCAATTATGCTAATAATTTTTCTGATACTGAAATAGCCATGCATTCCTGGTATAAATCCCATTTGTTTATAGTGTATTTTCCTGCTGATAATTTGTTGTAATCTCTTTGTTAATATTTTATTAAAATTGTTTTTTTTTTTTGTATCAATATTTATTGAAGAGATTGGTCTATAATTTTTTCTCAGTTTTGGCTCTTCCTGGTTTAGGTATCATTAGGATACTAATGTCATAGAAGAAATTTGACTCCTTTACCTATTTTTTTCTACAGAGTTTACATAGTATTGGAATTAATTGTTCTTAAAATGTTAGAATTCACTTGTGAATCCATCTGGCTGTGGAAATTTTTTCTTCGGGAGTTCATTATTAACTTGTTCAATTTCTTTTTTCTAAAATGAGAGTTTTTAAGTAATTTATTTCCTCTTCTGTTAATATGGGCAATTTATCTTTTTGTAAATATTCATCTATTTTTGGTTAGACTGTCAGATTTGCTGCCATACAGTTGGGCAAAATAGCTCCTAATTATTGCTTAAATTTCTTTTTCAGTGGTGGTAAATTCACCATTTTCATTTTTGATGCTGATTTTTTTTCTAATTTCCTTTTTCTAATCAAATTAAACAATGGTTTATTTATTTTGTTGTTGTTGTTGTTGTTGTTGTTTTCACAAAACCAACATTAGTTTCATTAATTAGTTCAATGGTTTTTTTGGCTTTCAATTTTATTAACCTCTACTTTCTGTTTCAGAATTTCTTTTTTTTAATTTTTTAAATTTAATTTTATTTTATTTATTTATTTTTTATTATTTAGAATTTTTTTTCACAGTACATATGCATGAGTAATTTTTTTTTTTTTATAATATCATCCCTTGTATTCATTTTTCCAAATTGTTTCAGAATTTCTAATTTGGTATTTAGTTGGGACTGTTAAATTTGTTTTTTGTTTTTTCTAGCTTATTTTAGTTGCATACCCAGTACATTGTTCTCCTCTTTATATTATTCATGTAGCTATTTAGAGATATAAAATTTCCCCCTAAGAACTGTTTTGGCTGTTTTTCATATGTTTTGATATGTTCTCATTGTCATTCTTTTGGATGAAATTATGGATTGCTTCTATGATTTGTTGTTTGACCCACTCATTTCATTTCCAATTGGTTTGTAGTCTATCTTTACCTGATCCTTTATTGAAAAAAAAAAAAAAACAAAAATATTTTATTGCATTGTGGTCTGAAAAGAAAACATTTATTATCGCTGCCTTTTTGCTTTAGATTTTTTTAGGACATAATAACATGATCAATTTTTGTATAGTTTCCATGTACTTCCAAGAAAAAGGTGTATTCTTTTCTGTCTCTATTCAATTTTCTTTAAAGGTTTGTCATATCTAGGTTTTCTATTATTTATTTTGTGGTTAGATATCTAACCACACTATTATTTATTTTGTGGTTAGATATCTAATTCTGATAGGGGAAGCTTGAGGTCTCTCCAATTTTGCTTTCTATTTCCTCCTATAGCTGGCTTACTATATTCTCTAGGAATCTGGCTGCTTTACCATTTGGGGCATATACATTTAACATAGTTACTACTTCATTGTTTCCTGTCCTCTTTACTAATATGTGCTTTCCTTTCTTATATCATTTTATGAGATCTATTTTTGCTTTTGCTTTATTTGAGATCAGAATTGTTAATGGTGCTTTTTCTGGCTTCAGCCGAAGCACAATAAATTCTGTTTTTACCCTTTTACCTTTAATCTGTATTTGTCTCTCTATGTCACATATGTTTCATGTAAACAACATTGTAGGATTCTATTTTTTGATCCACTCCACTATTGACTTCCATTTTTTGTGAGTTCATCCCATTCACATTCCCAGTTATATTTACTAGTCTGTATTTCCTTCCATCCTATTTTCTCCCCTGTATAAATTTATCTTCTCTCTTTCCTCTCTATTTTTAGTAGATTTTTAGGGTTTTTTGACCCACCCCACCCACTATCTTATCCTAAAATTCCTCCCCTTCTCTTACTAGTGTTTTATTTTTAACACATCCCATTCAATACATTACCTTCTATCACCTCTCCCCATTCTCTTACTTTTCTTTCCTAGTATTTCTGCCCTCCCTTTTATATAGCTCTTTCCTATTCTTTCCACTTTCTCCTCCTACTTCTTTGTAGATTATATGTACAGGTCCGTTTCCCTTCTTTAAAATCTCTTTGGGATATAAGCCCAGGAGTAACACTGCTTGATCAAAGGGTATACACAATTTGAGAACTTTTTGAGCATAGTTTGAAATTGTCGACCTTTTTTATTTGAAAGTCAAATTTTCTATTCAATGCTATTATCTTTAGGAAGAATTCTTGAAAATCCTTTATTTCATTGAATATCATTTTTTTCCCCTGAAGGATAATGTTCAATTTTTCTGGAGAGGTTTTTCTTGATTGTACTCCTACCTCTTTTGCCTTCTAGAAAATCATATTTTAGGTCATCTAATTATTTAATGTAGAAAGTGTAAATCTCTTATTTTTGCCTGTGGCTCCATGATATTTGAATTGTTTCTTTGTGGTTGCTTGAACTATTTTCTTCCTGACCTAGGAGCTCTGGAATTTGGCTATAATATTCCTGGGAGTTTTCATTTTGGAATATCATTCAGGATGTAATTGGTGAGCTCTTTTAACTTCCAATTTTTCCTCTTGTTTCAAGATATTAGGAGAGTTTTCCTTAATAATTTCTTTTAAATTTTTTTTAATTCCCTTTTATTTTTTATTATAGCTCTTTATTGACAGAACATATGCATGGGTGATTTTTCAACATTGTCGCTTGCAATCACTTCTGTTCCAACTTTTCCCTTCCTTCCCTCCAGTCCCTCCCTTACATGTTAGACAGTCTCATACATGCTAAACATGTTAAAGTCTATCTTAAATACAATATATGTGTACATATTTATACAGTTCTCTTGTTGTACAAGAAAAATCAGATTTAGAAAGGTAAAAATAACCTGGGAAGAAAAACAAGATGAAAGCAGTCCACATTCATTTCCCAGTGTTCTTTCTCTGAGTGTAGCTGGTTCTGTTCATCACTGACCAATTGGAACTGATTTGGATCCTCTCATTGCCAAAGAGAGACACTTCCATCAGAATTGATCCTCATATAGTATTGTTATTGAAGTGAATAATGATCTCCTGTTTCTGCTCATTTCAATTAGCATCAGTTCATATTAGTCTTTCCAAGGCTCTCTGTATTCATCCTGCTGGTCATTTCTTACAGAGCAATAACATTTCATAACATTCATATCCCACAATTTACCCAGCCATTCTCTTATTGATGGGCATCCATTCAATTTCCAGTTTCTAGACAATATGAAAAAGGCTGCCACAAACATTTTTGCACATATAGTTCACTTTCCCTTCTTTAATATCTCTTTGGGATATAAGCCCAGTAACAATACTGCTGGATCAAAGGGTATGCACAGTTTGATAACTTTTTGAGCATAGTTCCAAATTGCTCTCCAAAATGGCTGGATCCATTCATTTTCAAATAGTGAATTTTTATTCCAAAAGTTGTGATTTTTGTGTTTGTCATTCTCTTGGATGAAATTATTGATTGTGTCTGTGATTTACTATTTCATCCAGTCATTAGATTAGATTAGAATTAGATTATTTAGGGGGTGGAGCCAAGATGGGGGAGAAGGCACATGAGAGAATCTGAGTTCCTCTCTAACCTTCATTAGCAACTTTTAAAATCAGCCTCAAAAATAGCACTACACTGATAAGGTTCACGAAGATAGGAAGTACAACCACTCACCAGCGACTATAATCAGGAATATCTCCAGAAAAGGTTTGGCCTGAGTGGATGCGAAAAGACCAGTGCAGGGCAGGGATAGAATTGGGGGTGGGGGCAGCCTCTGATGTTGGAAGGTTTGCATAGAGCTCTCTGCCATGGTCTGACTGCTTTGCCTTGGAACCAGAGTGGTGGACTAGCAGAGAAATCAGAGCCTAGGGTAGAGGGTACTTTGAGGGCGCCAGAGCAAGATCTGGCTGAGCCCAGCCAGGACTCGAAGTGACACAGCACAGGCCATAACACTGCTTTCATGGCATTCTGCAGCTAGAGGCTCTTGTTGTGGGACAGTCACAAACCTGCACAGCAGGAGCACAACCTGGGACAGCCTCTCATCTACACAGTAAGGGGCTTGGCCTGGCATAGTGGAATCACCCCAGCTTGACAGTGCTCCCCAGGCAGAGACACTTCTGATATGGTGAGGGATAGGGTGACTGCTAATACTCAAAATTGCATTTGTGGGGGTGCAGTGATACTTTTGCTGCTTAACCTCTAGCCCCAAGGTAGTCGCTAATCTTCACAGCAGGGCTCCTTGCAGGGCATTTACACAATCTGGCCCCTGATACCCAGGCCTACTCACTTCTGTGTGGAGCTTCCTCGATGAATTCTTTCAATGACTATTTTACATTCTGGTTCTATTACCTCTGGGTAGTTCTCTAGTTATTCATTTTTTTTTTGGTTTTGCTTCACTGATTCTTGGTGTCTCAATGAATCATTCATTTCTATTTGTTCAGTTCTGAGTTTTAATGTGTTATTTTCTTCATTAGTTTTTTTTTTTTTACTTCTTTTTCTATATGTCTAATTGAGTTTTTAAATGAGTTGTTTTGCTCTATGGATTTTTTTTTCCATTTTACTAAATTTGTTTTTAGTGAGTTATTTTCTTTTTCTACTTCACAATCCTACTTTCTTGGGAATGGGAATTCTTTATCTTTTCCAATTCACTGATCCTACTTTCCTGTGATTTCTTTATCTTTTCCAATTGCCTAATTCTGTTTCCCTGTGCTTCCTATGAATTCTTTACCTTTTCCATTTCATATATCAGGAAGTTGTTTTCCTTTTCCAATTCACATTTCAGGAGGTTGTTACTCTTTTACATAGCTTCTCTCTCCTTTCCCCATTTTTCTTCCAACTCTCTTTTGAGATTTTTAATAGTCTCTTCTAGGAGAGTGTTATTTGGGGTATTGTCTGGAGGTTGTTTGCTATTAGTCTCCTCGGGGTTGGAAACCTGCTTATAGATCCTTCTCTTATTTTATTTACTCATTGTTTTAAAGCCTTTTGGGTCTGCCTTCAAGGCAAGGAGGTTACCAGCTTCCTCTGCAGAGCAAGGATGTCCTGCCAATGGGCTACAACATCTACTTTCCCTTCTGTTTCTATTATCTCTGCACAGTTCTCTTTGATAATTTCCTGTAAAATAGAATCTAGGCTCTTTTTTTGGTCATAGTTTTCGGGAAGTCCAATGATCCGCAGATTATCTCTCCTAGATCTGTTTTCCGGGTCTATAGATTTTCCCAGTAAGTATTTGACGTTATTCTCCAGCTTTTCATTTTTTTTTTTGTTTTGTTTTGTTTGACTGATTCTTGGGTTCTCTGTGAATCATTCATTTCTATTTGTTCCATCCTGAATTTTAAGGAGTTATTTTCTTCTTTCATAGTTTTTAGTTCTTTTTGTAAATGCCCAATTTCATTTTTAAATGAATTATTTTGCTCTATTGAATTTTTTTCCATTTCCCTAATTTTTTTTGAGAATTATTTTCTTTTTCCAATTCAGAAATTCTATTTTCTTGAGACTTTTTTATCTTTTCCAATTCAGAAATCCTACTTTTCTGTGATTTTTTAACCTTTTTTAATTCACAAATTTTGTTTCCCTGCATCTCCTGTGAATTCTTTATTTTTTCCAACTCCAATTTCAGGACATTGTTATTCTCTATCATAGCTTCCCTTTCCTTTCCCCATTTTTCTTCAAACTCTCTTAGCTTTTTAATAGTCTCTTCGAGGAGAGGGGGGCAGGTATCTTTCCCCTTTAGGTTGTTATCTGCTGACTCTCTGCTGTTAACTTCCTCGGGGTTGGATACCCGCTCTTTCTCTGTGTAGAAGGAGTGTATAGTTTTTCTTGGCTTTTTGCTCATACTTAAAAAATCTTTTGAGGTCTGTCCCCAGGGTAGGAAATTATTTATTTATTTCTTTACCAGCTTCCTCCCAGACCAGATGTATGCAGCGGCTCCTGCCCCTGAGCTAAGAGAGAGCTCTGGGAGAGAGTTCCCCACCCCCTCCCTGGAAGTGCCTCAGAGGTGATCAGCACTGCTGTGCTTTGAGGGCTCTGTGTTCTAGCGGCTTCCCTGAGGTTTGAGACTGAACAGTAAAGGCGACACAAAGCCTAGCCTATGCATCCCGGTGTGGCATGGATGTCTGCAGCAGGTGATGTGAAAAGCCCCTGTGCTCAAACTGGAAGTGTCTGCCAGAAACTGCGGTCCCTAGTTCAAAGGTTCTGCTTCTCTGGGACTTCCACAGCCTTCAGCTGAGATAGGCAGTGTGTGTTGCCTTGGGCCATTTCCGCCCACTTCTCAATCTCTTAACTAGTCACAGGTGAGATCTAGGGGCCACACCCACAGTGCTGAGATCTGCTGAGTCACCCCCAGGATCCAGGAAGATCTAATCTATCTTTGAATTTTTAAAGTGGTTTAAATTTCTCTTCTGATCTGCTGTATTATAAGCAGAGAAGAGCTAACAGCCTGTGCCAGATTCCTTTATCTCAGTGGCTTCTCTGATCCCAGAGCCCTTCCCAGCATGATCAGTGCAGTGTGCTAGCACCCAGCCGTCTGTGCTGGCCTCTCTTCTTCCTCCCCTGGGAACTGACCTTTTCTGTAGAAACTCCAGATTCTCTTCAGCTGGTAAGTCGTGCTTCCAGTCCTTGTGAATTCTATCAGTACAGTGCTATTTCTGAGGCTGATTTATCTAATTGGTTGTGAGGGAGTAAGGACGTTCACAGAGTCGTCTGTATCTTCTCCGCCATCTTGGCTCCGCCTCCTCTATTAAGTAGTTTCTAAGTGAAAAACACTGAGCTATATATTGGCAGCACAAATAAAAAAGCAAATACAACTGAAAACACTCAAGTTAAACTTTGATTTGTCACTAATAAGAAAACAGGTAATAGTGGGAGACAAAGATGCTTTATGAGAAAGTCTTTCTTAAATTGGAAGAAAAACACAATGCTCACATTCTCATAATGTTTGTGCGTACTTTATTTCTTTAAAAACAGGTATCTAAAAATTATGAAAATAAAATGTTCTCAGAAAGGAAAAAATATGTACATAAAAAATGGACATGAAGGAAAAAGGTAAAATAATGAACCGCAAATGCCACATCTTAATCTCTACAATCAACTAATACTATTCAATTTTAGCTTAAAATTAGAAAAAGGAAGTTAATCAAATTCCTAATTAATGTACATCATAAATGTTCTAGAAAAAACAGCTCAATGTCAGATAAATTTCACTGTTCTTAGTGTATTCATCATGCTTTTTCTATTATCTTTCTTAAGGTTATATGTTCTTATAGAAAGCTATGAACCAAAGACATAAGTAGCTACTGAAATGTATCATAAATAATTGTAAATGCGATGGAACTTATCTTTTTTTTCTTACACTTAAATATTGCAACACAGATTTTATTAAAACAGCTTTTTACTTTAAAATTCCATTCCCATTAATTAGGGACACATGCCTTTTATAATAAAAAAACATGTGATATGTCAGTGTCAGAGTATACATATTGCTGTTAGAGGGTGGCAGTAACTGAACTGTTTTATTCTATGAAGAAGAATTTATTGGAAAAGTGGGTTAAATTATGCCATATCCAACAGCATATTTAAACAGTAAAGTCCTGGGCCTAGAGAAAAAGTCTTCTATTTGTGTTGTAAATTTTCAAGAGAGGGGCTTTCAGGGTGGTGATTTATTTATTTATTTATTGGCTGGTTTATTATAAGCTATGATTCTCTTTATTATTTATGAAAAATACAAAATGTCAAAGGACAGTATGAAGTGAAATCCTGAAGTTCTCACCATTCTGGGAACTGAACCAAGTTTTACAATGATAAATATTAAAATGAATAGTATTTGCTTTTATAACCATGGAGGGTTATTGCTGATTTCAGAGCTCTTAATGCACCAAGACTCTAACATATTCTTTACTTCCCACATTGCTCACTTATCATATACAAAAGAGCAAGGAAATATAGAAAAATTATTTTAATTGCAGTAGGTGAAATGAATAATGGAAGAAAAAATACATTATTTTCTTCAAGTTTTTTTTTTTTGTTTGTTTGTTTGTTTTGTTTTATTTTAAGGTGGAAAGGAGAATAATGGAAGAACAAATGAGGAAATAAGTTTTATACTTTTTTCTTTTTTTTTTTCTTTATCAAGTATAAAAAATGTTTGCTTTTTTTTTTTTTTATTAGATCATCCAAAGACTAGAGAACAGAATGACATAGATACAGCATCTAATACAATAGCTTGAAGTTAACAGGAATTCAATAAGAAGACATTTGTTTTTACATCAAACATTAAAACTGAAAACAAGGATCCTGAGGATGTGAAATATTTGTTAGGTGGCTGAAGACATTAATTAGTATGCCTTGTCTTGTTCTCATTATTCTCTTTTTCAGAGCTATTTTTCACAGGTGACTGCCATTCTAACAGTTCAGAAATATCATGGAAGAAAACAAATCAATCCTTCATGTTTTGGCCTAATGATTTTGTTCTATTGAGGGCTTAAATAACTCCTTAGTAATTAAGCACTGGATGGGTGTGTTCATGTTTTCCCAAGCATTAGGTAATTCTATTCCTCCTTCCTCACATGTAATGTTCATAGATATACAGAATAGCTAGGGATTTGTGTAGTTGTAAAGTATCACTGCCCTCCTTTACAGAAAGTGATAGGTGAGGCCAGAAAGATCATCTAGTATAACCTCTTCAATATATAGATATAAAAATGAGTAATAGAGTGAATTGCCTGATCAATGTCATAAAATTAGTTGATGACAGAGTCCAGATTAGAATTAAGATATGAGACAAGTTCATTGTTCATTTTACTATAGCATTATTATTCAGTTTTTTCATTTGTGACATCTACGAGCTACAAGGAAGGAAAGATTAAAATATTTACTCCTTAAACTGACACTTAATATCAATTTGAAGTGAAGTTACAACCTCAATTTTTGAAAAGCCACTTGTAAAGAACTCAATTTTGAAAATAGGTACATGGAAATATTTATAAACAATGATTTGCTTTAATAAAATATTCTCTCGCTATATTCCTTTAATTGAAGATCTTTTTTTAATGTTTGTCTCATTCTTTTATTTGTAACCCCAGCAACATCATAGTGCCTGAAATATAGTAGAATATGATTAAATCTTTCTTGATTGACCTACTCACTGAAGATCATCAACTACTTAAAGGGAGGAGGAAAAATTCTTAAAATTAAACCATGAAAAACTCATTATTAATGGATTATTTATTCATAAACAGAAAAAATACATCACATATTGTAAAGTGTTTCAAAAAGGGAAAAAAGTAACAGAATTAAATTAAATAACATAATTTATATTTTCTGAGATACCTGTATTGTTTAAAATGATGGGCTTCTGTAAATTTATCTTCTTGATTAACTGCACTTCAAATTTGAAATGAAAGTCTACCTTTAAGCATTGTGTATGTATAAGGCAATTGCAAAAAAAGTTGATTTACTATTGTTTCCTATAAAGTTGCAATCTACGTTAATCTGACATTGTTAATTAATTTCTTGGGACAATCAATTTTATTCTAATCTACTCGGGAAATACTTATTGTAATAAATCTTTAAGCTAGAATCATTTAATAAAATGCAATGGACCTGCCTCTACCAGTATAGAATACTTCCCTTTGGAAGATATTTTGTTTGTTTAGCTCAGAGTTCTTGGGTACTTTTTGTACAATACCATGATAGAATCAGGAAGGCCTTCCACTATCACAAATCAAGAATCTTTCACAGTTGTTGAACTGGAAATTGTTGCTCAAAGTACCATGAAAGAATGAGTAATATATATATATATATATATATTCATCAATAAAAATCTTGATTGTAATCTCAGTGGTATAAGATTATCTAAGCCCTAACTGTGAAGACTGATATATATTTAAATTGAAAATTTTTGTAGAAACATATTACTATTAATTTTTTTTCTAATTTGAAGCCTTCTAAAAGAAGGTTATTGATGGAGAGCATTGTTTCTCTTCTAGTACCACTAAGTGAGAAGTAAAATAATTCAAAGCTAAAGTTATATAATATGATGTCTTTTTTTTTTCCATTGGGGATGAGGAAGGAGTATTGGTACTTTCTTTCTAAAACTTAAGAGTACATTACGTTCGCAAACACTAAAAATGGATCCTAAAAAGTACCCATAATAGTTTGAAGAAAATGGATAAAAAGGCATAGGTTTCAGAATATGATATATAGATAGATGGTTAAATAATACTTTGATTTATTTGATATGTCTATTATCTATACTTATTTCAAGATTCGTGGTGATTGGGAAAAAAATCTACAATTGCTTAATTTACTGAGTAATGCTTTAGTCCCTAAGCAAAATAGTAATTATTTTGTAATAATTGTAATAATCTGAGAGATTGACATTTTTTCCATAATGCTTCATAACTGTTACAATAAAAGTCCCCTATAGAAAAATAAGGGGGGGGGCTTGGAAGAGAATTAAGATAATATTAATATCATACAACCTATTTATATGAACACATACATATGTATATTTTAGATAGTAATAATAGAAAGCTAATGATTTAGTACCAAAGTTAAGAAGAAGTAGAAGGTTATTGGGTTAAATTTCTTTGTGTAGTGTTTTCAATGGTTTTGTATGGGTTGCTGTTGCAAAAATAGATCTTTTAAACATAATATGTTCCTAGCACAGCTATGAATCATGGAAATTCATGATGTCAGAATCATCATAATGGCAGATGGCATAAAGGAAAAAAAAAAAGACATGGTTGTAATCAGGCTGCAATATGTTATCAACAATAGCTTGAAACTGAATAGAGACATAAAATATAAAAGATGTCTTAGCAAAAAATAAAAGTATTCTAGTTATATAAAGATGAGAGTTGAGAAATATACAATCTGATATATATATAGGATATGTAGAAACATAAAGGAATTAGAGGAAAGCCTCTTGTTGATTAGATTTTTCATATAATATTTAAAGATGAATGAAAATAAAATATGTATAAGATGTAAAAGAGCTAGGAATCTTCCCTAATCTATAAGGATGAAAGAGAATAGAGAATGATATGGTAAAAAGAGCATTGGCTTGGGTTCTGAATTCATTTTCTTTTTCTGATGCTCACTTTCTCTGTGATCTTTGGTACAAAAATTAACCTTCATGGGTCTCAGTTTCTTTATCTATAAAACAAGGAAATTAGACCAGATGTTCTTTGATGTTCCTTCAGCTATTTATGATTTATTAGGACAAAGTATTTTTTCTTATGGTAATGCTATATGAATAAAGTTAATCCATTTTGGAGAAATAGGATAACATTTAATAGCAATGTTAAGGAAAAGCAAGTGTAGAGGAAGAGAAACTTAAACAGCAAGCAAACCCCCCCAAAAAACTTTGAGGTGTTAAGCTGTAAAGGGCAGGAACTCAGTATGATTGTTTTAATCCTACAATAAGGTGTTAACTCAGTAGAATTAAGGTAATGATTCTCTAGTATTTAGTATAGTTCTACAAATTGACACCTATTCTATAAGATTGAAACCTACAATGATGTACTTATAATAGAATATATGAGCTAAATCTGGGAGAAGAGACAGACTTCAAGATAGAGACCCTGATGGTAGTTCTCTTACCTCCTGCACAGAAACCAAGACCCATGCATAGAAAAGAGCCTTCCCCACCCCAAGGGAAGTATGTAGAATGCACAGTAAAGCTAATAAAAAACAAGGTTTGATTGTAACTTGGAAGCTGATCATCAAACCTTTCGAAACATTAAAATACACATCTCCTTGGTTCTCTAAGGAAGAAGAATTAGAGCCAGATAAGTGGAAACTAGTAGGAAAGTATGTGAATATTACAATGATAATAGTCCTGATTAAATTCCTAAAGAAACTATTATGTTATATATAATATCATATATGTAATATGATATATATATACATAATATATCATATTACATAATATATCATATATATTATATACATATATATATGTATATATATGTGTATATATATGTATATATATATGTATATATATGTGTGTATATATATATATATATATATATATATATATATATATATATATATATATATATATATATATATATATATATATATATATATATATATATATATATATATAATTTAATACAATTGGCTTTAAGGAATTACATAAATATTTGAATAAGGAAGAAGAAGAAAGAGCAGGAGAGAGAGGGTGTTAGGATTCTTGCAGATGTTATAGGCCAGAACTTGAGACAAGGTAATGTGCTTAGTTCACACTTTTTAAAGGAGTTCACACCTTTAAAGGAGTTTACACCTTTAAAGGAGTTAACACTTTTAAAGGAGCTTACTCATTGGTTCTGTAAGGAGTACCCAAAAGTCCATTCTCTGGGAGGATATAAGGAGCCAACATTGAGTCTGGAAGGAGTCTAGAGTGAGTCAAAGGGAGAACTTCAGGGAAGCTTAAGGAGATTCAGAGAGCCAGAATTCAGTCTATTCACAAGTCCAGCAAATTCTCAAGTCAAAAGGAAAAGCCTGATCATGGACTTCCTGAAGATTCACAACTAAGATTGACTTCTAGGAAACCCACAATCCCACACTCTTGGAGGCAGAGTCTGATTCATTCCCACGTCTATCTTCGTGCTAGCTGGAGGCTTTGGATTGAGAGGGAGCTAGAGATTGAACATTACATTTTGGGGTCCAACGTGGGGCAAGGACTTTTGCTTATTCTGACTCTGGCTGATTTTGAGTGCTTCAGGGAGCTAGCCTGCACTTTACA
Organism: Sminthopsis crassicaudata; assembly: GCF_048593235.1. Lineage (NCBI taxonomy): Eukaryota > Metazoa > Chordata > Mammalia > Dasyuromorphia > Dasyuridae > Sminthopsis > Sminthopsis crassicaudata. Next base: position 256,161,635 of record NC_133617.1, on the reverse strand, counting down.
GGAGGATACTAATAAAACAGCTGAAAAGCATGAAGAAATATATAAGAAAGGAGTTAAGTACAATGCTGATGAAATCAAGGAATGAAGTGTTTCACAGCAGGACCTATTAAGGCTTTCCCCAACCCCTGACCTACCCCCTTCAATTAACCATTCATGGATGGAAGGAGAAGGAGGAGGGGGAGGGGCAGTGACACAATCAGCACCCCTAAGAAGCAGCTTTGTCCACCCTCATGACAAGATTACAAAATGAATTAATTAAAACTAAAAAAGAAGGATAGGATATATCTGATTTAAGAATAGATGCATACCCTGTTATTCAAGAGTTTGACTCTTCAGGCCAGGAAAGGAGAAGATACATTCCTTTTGATCTGGAAATTATCAAAGATCTGAAAATGGGTTGTACTCTTTATGGGGTTACATCATCTTATGTTATCATGGTATTAGAGAATTTGGCAGATGAAATTTTAACCTTTAGTGATTAGAAATCTATAGCAAGGACATGTTTAGAATCTGGACAAAACATGTGGCTTATAGAATATAATTAACTCCATAGAATAAAAGCTTAATGAAATAGGCAAACTGGAGTTAAAATACAAATCACTTTGATCAACTAGCAGGTATAGGCCATTATGCAGAAGCTTTAGCACAGATTAATTACCCTTTGATATTATATGAGCAAATTGCTGCTGCTGTTGTGCTGTTGCTGCTATTAAAGCATGGGGCACCCTCCTAGGAAAGCAAGACAGAGGGAAGCCTTCACGAAAATAGAGCAAAGTCCAAATGAACTCTTTGCTGATTTCATGGGATGTCTGTAGACAGCTGTCATACGAACTATTGGTGAAAATGCAGCAACAGGAATAATGGTAAAACAACTTGCTAGAGAAAATGCTAATGAGGTTAGTAGAAGGATTATACTGAGATTGCACGAGGATGCTCCTTTAGAGAAGATCATAAGATTCTGTGCCACAGTAAGCATAGATGCCTTTTTTACATAGGCTATGATGCAGAACATGGGAAGATAGGATCCCTCTTGGCAAGGGAGTTTCAGATACACTCGTCAATGCTTTCAATGTGGTAAAGTAGGGCATCTGAAAGTTCAATGTAGGTATAGAGACAGAGTGAGCAAACAGGCTGGGAGAACAAGACCCAAAACCCCATGTCCAAAATGCAACAGAGGCTTCCACTGAGCCTCAAAATGTAGATTGACCCAGGAAAATGAAAGGAGGGGGCCAGCTCCAGGGCCCCAGTGGACATCAGAATGTAGATTGACTTAGGAAAATGAGAGGCAGGGCCCATCTCCAAGACCTCAAACAAAAAATAGGTGGGGTGTGATGGCAGCTAAGGTTACACCCAGAGAGTCTTTAGAAGTTCAACACTCTGATATGATCAATCAGCTGAAAAGCAATCTGATAGGAGAAAGCGATTACAAATGGGGAGAATAAAAACTTTGTAACCCAACAGAAGGGCAATGTACAGTGATAGCAGCTCCAATATAATTGCTAGGTGATGAGGAGAGATCCAGAAAGTGATGAGTGGAAGGAATAGGATAGGTTAATTGCTTGGGAGAGAGGGTTCGCTTGTATATCTATAGATGGAGAAGCAATCAGATGGATACCAATGAGCAGTATTCACCTTGTCCATTGGAGAGAGAGAAACAGAAAAAGAGAAAAACCTCAAAACAAGAGAAAACTCAAGAAACATGGAGTGGTTCCATCTCTCACTACATGTGCCACTGAAAAAGCATGACTATTAACCTAAAGTATATGTCAATTGATTCATGAACATCAAAAATTGTTGATAAGAATGTTACAGAACTTCAAAACCCTCAGAAATCATTGGATTCCCTGAGAAAAATTGTTGATAAGACTGATACAGAACTTCAAAATCTGCAAGAATCATTGGATTCCCTGACACATGAAATAATGGACAATAGATTAGTTGTGAACTATTTCTAGGATTTATGGATATGTATAATTCCTCATGTTGATTCATATTGTTTGTTATATCACTATTAATCTGTGTCATATTACTATGTGCTTATATAATACCTCCCATGCTGATGGATTTATGTATACCTGTTTCAAATGAGACCCTTCAGAAACCCACTAACAAAATTTGGTTTAAACCCCAATTTCCCTTTGGTGTTTTCATCTCCCTTCCTGAGACATCAGGGAAGGTGTGATTATCTCCTTTTTGAGGTTCTCACCTCCCTGAGAAGTCAGGAAGGGCGTGACCATCATGTTCTAAAACAAAAGAAAGCAGGAGATATAAAGGGAACGAATCCTGTTAGGATTTTTGGGACATACTGTACACACTGGATCAGGAAATGAGGAGAGATGATTTGAATAGTATTGTGTGATGGCTTAAATACAGACAAAGATGAAATTAGCTATTAGAGTCTGGAGTGTACCAGGGATTTAGAAAAAATTAAGTAGCAGAATCATCGTCTGGAGATGTAAAAATGGTCAGAGAGTAAGATGCAGACATGAGTTTGGGTAGGATATGAAAAAAAGCTCACCTATAGAACCCTAGGGTAGATCTAAAGGTGGAACCTAAGTTTCTAATGCCTTGAAGATATGGATGGTTTAAAGGTATGGTAATAATTGTTATTCATTTCAGGATTAGATGTTTCTAAAAATTCTTCCATCTGAAATTCTGTGAGCCATGAAAGACAAAGGGCAGACAAATTCCAAACCACAAAAGTACTTGTTAGTATCAAAATGATTGGGATGAGAGATAATATTCAAGGGGTTGCAAGGAAAAGGATGAGCAATTTTCTTGTTCATTTTCAAAGGCAAAATAAAATACCCAAAAAGGCATTGAATATATTTTAAATCCAAATACTTACAGAAGGTTGGTTCCTTTTATTTAAAACGCTGGTATACTATACCCCAACAGGAGCTGTGTACAAGAAGAGCCCCAGAAACCCACAAAAGTCTTGCCTATTCCATGCTACTGGCCCATATAAAAAAGTATGCAAAATCATATATATGTATTTATGTGTATACGTATATATATACATATACATACACATATATTCATACCAATTCTTAAAATCACAATAAGAAAATATATTTTCAATAAATTTATAATAAATTTAAATAAACAGAAATTAAATAATATTAAAATTAAATTAATTAAATAAAATTAGCTATATAAATAAATTTAAAAATACTGAAGTTCAATATAATTGCCAAATAAAGGTGATGTCCATAGGGGAAGAGCTTCTGTTCTTTGGGAATATTACTTGCTCCTAAAGATGTTATGTTTCTATATCACTCAATATAAATGGTATAGGTCCCCTATATCTCTTAGTATATAATCTATAGGCTAGATGAATTTATGGCAAATGACAGATCCAATGAATGGAGGTGGAAAGGAATGGTCTCATGCTAACAGAGACCTCAAATTTAGTCAGCCTCTGTATTGTATCTTTTATGTGAACATAAACATGTCCAAATGTTGGAAGAGGAAGAAATGCTGCTATTAGGTGATGTGGTAGATAAAGCAAAAGATCTGGAGCCAAGAAGATCCAAGTTCAAATCAGGTATCAGACAATTACTACTTGTATGACCTTGGGTGAGACATTTAATCTCTGTTGGCTTCAGTTTTTAAAATTTTAAAACAGGTATAATAATAGCACTTACCTCCCAGGATTGTTATAAAGATCAAAAGAGATTGTTTAGCACACTATTTGGCACATAATAAACTCTAATAAGTATTATACATAATAAATGTATAAATACTAGCTTTTATTATTACCAAGAGGTTTAAGAAATTAATGTTCTTTTAATGCTTATACAAGGTTCTGATTCTTTATCATCATATTTCATCCAGTCTATTATATCAGAGTTGCAAAATAAAACAAAACATAAAACACATGTTAAAAAAACCCATGAGGATTTTTAATTGTGATAAGTTTTCTCTTCAGTGTTCTTTGTCAAGGGCCTTCAGTAGCAATACTGCTAAACAGAATGACAACTCAAGAAATGATTGCTGTGCTAAAATATTTTGGTACTCAAAATGTTAACAAAAAAGACACACTGGATTATTTTGGAATAATTATCTCTGTCAGGCAGTTGCATTGTTTCACATTTATATCACATGATAATTCTTCTTGCCAGATATTTGTTTTTTAAATATTTTAACACAAAATACATTCATTTTCTGAATCTTTTGATAATAATATTTAATTCTAATAATCTACATGGATTTTCAAGCTAAATGGTTCATGTATAGTCAGAGTAATAGAGAAAAGAAGTAATAAAATATACTGGGAAAACATGACATCTACACATAGTACCATATGTAAGTGATGTTTGGAAATGATAGGGAAGTTTCCAAAGTATACTGATTTCATTTAATAATAATCAAAGCCTAGACAGAGGAAATGTTTGAAACAAGTTTTAGAATCAAGTGGTCCCTTTAAGATAGGTGTTGAGGTATGGTAGTTTGTCTAAAGAGGCATTGTTTTAGCATTCCTTCGAACATTGATGGTGTATTTCTACATTTAATTAACTTAACAGATTTATGTTAATTTTCCTATGGCTTCAAAATTACCATTTGTCATCCTTTCCCTTATTTGATACACACATATTTGTCCTGTTTCACTTGAACTGAGATTCTCAGAGCAGTGTCTAGATCTTGTTGATTTACCTTATGTTCTTTCCCCTTTTCTGCCTGCAGCTTTGATTTGTCATTGTTCATTCCCTACTTACTCTCTAACTCACTACTCTAGATCTCATCTCATACATATTAGCTTTCCAACAAAACTCCCATTATGCTTCATTCTAATTGCATACATATGAACTTTAAATCTTTTTAGAGTCCATTGGTAATGATCTTCTCTCTTGTAGGTTTTCTGTCTTAATCACCTCCCAGAATACAAGTGCAGAGGTAATCAGTCTAATTTTCTTTATAGCTAAAGAAAAGAGGTTGAAAAGGAAGCCAGAGGAATGAGTAATAAAGTCAAATGAAACAGAATGTGTGCAGGAAATGTTTGGTTCAGTAGAGTAGCTTAAAATGCTGTAATGGTAGAGGCAGAAAAAATCAATAAAGAATTAAATTGCAGGATTTAAAAATGCACTGAGAACATGGAGAAAATTGTTTACAAATAGAAATATGTGCTCTATTTCTATATATGATAAAGACAAAACAAGAAATATGATCACATTTGTGATTGCTTTTAAATGATGACACATTTACAAACCAAAAGTACCAACATTTGATTCCTTTATTCCATGGAATATGATTCCATATTACATTTCATATTTTTACTATCTATGGATAGAAAGTAAGAGTAACATTAGTTAGGTCAAATACCTCCAAATGTTTTTAAGATGTTGTTAAAGAAACATGTTAAATAAAATTGCTCCTTATAATTGTGTTTTCATAGTTTTATGTGGTGTCTTACGTTTATTTAGTTGTAGATTATAAAGGGAATAGAAACCAAGCCCTCTACTTCATTTTATGGCCCATGTATCCTAACACAGTGCTCTGAATATAGTATATTTTTAAGAAATCCAAATTTTCATATTTGTATGTATAGTGCCTATAAATTGATGTTAAATAAACGCTAGACAAATTGAATTGATATAATTACTTAATACAATATAATGTTGTACTAGAAAATACATAAAATATGGCAGAACAATTTTCTCCATATATCCTACCTCAGAAAGGAAGAGAGGAAAGCAGAAATTCTCAGTTAACATTTCATGGAGTCTAACTATTCTGGTCATTAAGTATTGCAGAATTTGAACGAAGAATTTTAAATTGGAATCTGTGAATAGCTTTCAGTGGGACTGTTGGATCGCAAAATACATTTTTTTTTACTAACATTTAACCAATATTTACTATTCCTTTTATGATTGAAAATAAAACACATTACTTTGTGAAGAGGGTCACACGTTTTACCAGACTGCCAAAGGTGTCTATGATACAAAGAAAATGAAGAAATTTTTTACTTAAATGCTTTAGTCTTCACATTTTCCCCTATTTTACTAAATTTTCCTCAAATATTTTCTATCTTGACTCTGCCATTTTGAATTTGTGACTGATTTTTTTGAGGGAGAAAAATAACATAGTTGATGAAGAATTGGGCCTGGAAACAGGAAGACTTGAATTAAAATCCAGCATCAGGTAAATATCTAATAATAATAACTTAGTATGGGACCTTGGGCAAGTCACTTTAACACTGTTTCCTCACTTGTAAAATGGAGATAAGATTAACACCTACTCCCTAGGGTTATGGTACAGATCAAATGACAATATTTTCACAGGTTGAATATATTAAGTGTTTTATAAATGCTATCATCATCATCATTGTTATTATTTCAATGGCCAAATGAAGTCAACAAGAATTTATTAGGCACACTGCAAGGTATCTATGAAAATTTTCCTTCATAAAACCTGATTCCTCTTCCCTTAAATTGAATTCCTGAAGTGTATATGATATTGTCTGTAGCATGTATATAAACCAATCCACACAATCGTTTGCTCTATATTATGTCCTCTGATTAGAAGGCTAGAGAATGAAGCACTAAATTACTGACAAACCACCTTTCCTTTATTGCCATAGGATTTGAATTTTACAACTCACTCTCTTCTTCCTATAGCTCTACTTGTTTAAATTATATCAGATAGGATCCCCCAATGCCAAGTACCTACCGATATTGCCCTCATTTCCAGATTTCTTCTGCATGTTGTCTTCTGTCATTTTTTTATAGCCCCAATGATTAGCACTGTACAAGGCACTTAATCAACAATAAATGTTTAATGAATTGAAATAAAATGTGTTGTCTTTATTCATTTCTTGCACACAGTTATTCTGTAGTTGTTTCATATATGCCTTATATTATCAACTAGCCTTTAAGCTGTTCAAGGCAGAGACCTTATATATATATATATAAATTTTTCACAATTTCTAGTATACTATTATTCTCACAGGAGATTCACACTTGGTGCTTGTTTAATGCTTTCTCTTTCACACTCACTATGGACTCCCTTAGTATCTTAGAATTGGAGCAGAAGTGCAGTAAGATGTGTTTGAGATCATACATTCTCACTTTTTCCTTTGGACTTAATGGTTGACAAAAAAAATACAGATGAGAGAGGAAAAGAAAGTAAAAAGAGGATGAAAGAAAGGAGAAGAAAGAGAAAAAGAAGAGCAAGGCAAGAAAAAACAAATGAAAAATCATCTTACATTACCAATATCATTCTTAGATAGATTCAAATAAATTTTTTTGCTGTATAATAAACCCATGCAATACACATATAATAATATAAATATTTATTAAGGGCCTACTGTGTATCGGACAATATGTTGAGGGTACAAAAAGAGAAAAAAGGCAACTATTGTTCTCAAGGAGTTTTATTGTTGTTCAATCATACAGTAGTGTCCAACTCTTTGGTACTCTGAGAATCATAGAATGGCCATACTATCCATGGTGTTTTCTTGACAATGATACTAGAGTGGCTTGCCATTTCATGGATTAGGAAGAAGAGAGATTAAATGTTTTGCATACAAAACTTTGCACACAGCTAGTTGGTATCTAAGACTGGATTTAAACTCTGATCTTCCTGATTCCAGACCCAGTGCTCTAGCCACTGAGATACCCAGTGACCTCTCTGAAAAAGCTAACACCTTCTTTATTATCTACAATATAGGGATATAAACCTTGCTTTTGGGGTGATTTCAACCTCTTCCTAGCTAAGGCCATGTGAAAGTGAAGCCTTCAGTTTTCTTCCCTCAAAAAGAATTTAGTTTTTCAAGAAATTAAAATGTCAATAAATGAAATCAGTCTTAATTTCTGAAAATTCTTGAGTTCTTTAGAATTTCATATTGTATCTACAATCAGCAATATGCTTCTTTCTTCTTGCAGTTTAGAATTAGATTATTTTTTTTTGCCTTTAAAACAAATATACTTGGGAAGTATGCTGAATAATTGGGGGTTGAGGTATAGGTATCAGAGATTCAAGCTGAGTTACCATCTGGACCTTTGATTCCAAGATACATTAAAATCTAGAAATTGAAAGATTATCTTTTTATTTTTCCTCCACCCCCCTACTCTCCCATTTTTGACAATACATATGTTGTTCTGCAAAAGCAATATATGCCTGTTTTAAGAGTATTTGTTCACACTTATTTTCCCCCAGAAGACAAAATTCCTCTTGAGCATGGAACAGCATATTCTGCTCTGGGCTTGACATCCTGGGGGAGGAAGGCATGGATTGATGTCTAATTAGAATATTGTAGGGAGTTCTTTATAAGGAAATTACATCTACCAAATGGAGATTTGTACTTTCAGGGGGACATACAATCTTATGGAAGTTATGTGAGGGTAATGAAAGATTGTGAATAGTTAAAGTCTGTATCAGAGGTAAGATTGAACCCATTTCTAACTTTTGTTTCTAAATTTTGTTTCATCTCTAAATATTATAATTCTACCTTTTTCTCATAATAATAAAGTACATATAATCAAGTCTACATGTTACAAGGAAATAGCTTGTGATCAATTTGAAAAGTGACATGTGACACATTGAGATTCTTACTAAAAAGGGGAAAGTGTAATTCATAACTAAACCCTCAAAATTGTAAACTTGGAAAAACCTTCAGCTGTTTTGGGATCCTACTGGGTCTGCTCATTTCCAAAATAATAAAAATAATTGAATTGTGTGACATTTCTTGAATTAGATGACACACAGAAAAACTTAGAAAAAATTTTAAGTTAAAAAAATTGAAATGAATAATTAAATTTTGTTAGTTCAAATAAAAATTAAATCCAGCTATTATTTTATTAAAAAATGAATGTCCTTTTGGTTTATTCTAATTTTAATGTGGTCTATAAAATAAAAAATATATTTAAAGTGATAGTCTGAAGAATATTGTACAATATAATTTATTACTTTAAAAAACACACAAAACATGGAGTTTCTACTTAAAGTTTATCAATAATATCCTTTTGGTTTACTACAACACAACTCTGTAGAAATGCATCTACTTGCTAGTAGTTATTCTGTGTTCACTTTTATAATATAAAATAGATTCAGAAAAAAAATAACTAATAATCTAACTTAGAGTCATATAAATTTGAGGTTTATTTCTCACTTGAACCCTCCAACACACACACAAAAATAGATTCTTTAGCATGTGTTAGGGAGATGCAAAGATTTCAAATTTTTGTTCTGAAAAAATATTAGTTCAGATCTGCTTTTACTGTCTTTCTTTTAATATATATAAACATTTATTTAAAAAATAATGAGTTTTGAATCCTCTCTTTTCCTTCTCTTCCCTCTGTTAGGATGTAAAGAAATGTGATCTCAACAATATATATATATAGTTTCATTTCATATTCAGGCTCCATCGGATCTTTATCTGGAGCTAGATGATATATTTCATTATAAATCCTTTGGATTGTCTTGGATTATTTAATTGATCAGCATGGATAAACCATTCAAGTTGATCATGTTCAATATTCCTGTTACTGTGTACAACATTATCCTGGTTCTTCTTACTTCACTTTGCAACATTTCAATGTGTTCCCAGGTTTTTTTTTCCTGAAATTCTTCTTTTATTATAACACAATAATTTTCCATTACAATCACATATCATAACTTGTTCAGCCCTTACTCAACTGAGTTTCTAAATTTTGTTTCATCTCTAAATATTATAATTCTACCTTTTTCTCATAATAATAAAGTACATATAATCATCTACATGTTACAAGGAAATAGCTTGTGATCCTTTTACTTTGCAACTCTTTGGCACCACAAAAAAAGCTTCTATTTGTTTTTATGTAGGTCCTTTTAAATTTCAACTTTGGGATACAAACCTAGTAGTTGTATTACTTTGCCAAATGCTATGCAAAGTTTGATTGCTCTTTGATGATTTAAGTCTCTTTACTTACAATCCTATCAATAGTGCATTAGTGTGCCAATTTTTCCACATTCCCTCTATCAATTGTGAACATGAGTCATGTATACATAACAAAAATTATTGATAAATCTAAACTTTATAGCCCAAACTTCTATTTCTCTTTCAAATCTCTTGAGGTGAGGTTTAATAGGATAGTTTTTGTATCTTTTGCTGTCAGCTATGTTACTGTTTATATCAGAAATAATTTCTGATATTTTTTTTAGAGAAAAAAAAAACAAAACAGTGCAATACTACGTACTTTCCACTAAACTGGACAAGATAAACCAACTTTAGAATTTCATTAACTTTTTTTTTTTTTGCACTTTTGAGAAGATGAGAAGGAGAGTGAAAATAAGGGTGAGAGAGCTGGAAGGAGGAAAAGAAGGAGAGAAGGAAGAAGAAAGGAAGGGAGAAAGAGAGAGGGGAGAGGGAGGAAAGGAATAAGAAAGGAAGGAAGAAAGAAATAAGGGAAGGAGAGAGAGAGGAAGGAAAAATAAAATAAAACAAAGGAAAAATAGAAAATTTTGGAATTATATAACAATGCATTCAAGTATTCGCTATATGTAAAACATTGTTATGGACATAAAAAAAAAATCATGGCAATCCTTGCTTTCAAGGAATTTTCCATTAGGGGAGACAATATCTATAGATGTCAGATATAAAACAGATGAAAATATGTTATGTTACTTAAATTTTAGCAACAAAGTAGATGGTGATACATCTTCTTTTATTTTATTTCCATTAATAAAATCACATTAACACTTTATATTTGACAATTTGACAGTGAATTTTGCTGGCAAAAACTTTACTAGGTCTTTAGTGATGATGGCTTCTGAAGAAGCAAGGCCCACACTACTTTCTGAGGGAGTTGCTTGGATGAATCTCCCCTAAGCATTGCTTCCCTGCTATGTGGCTACAGGGAAAGATTGGAAATGGGCCAGTTGTCTAAGAGATGTTGACAAGGTTCTATATAGCTTACCTCCCAATAGATGTCAATTGGGTTGGCAGTTGGTAATGGTGAGAAATGGCATGTCTTTTCTCCAAAAGTATTGTTCTTTTCAGGAAGTACAAAGCTAGGAAAAAATCTTTATAGCCAGTGTTTCTGATAAAGATATTTTATGCTATTGACAGTTATTTTGAATGGAATTTCTCTTTGTATCTCTTGCTGTTGGATTTTGTTAGTGATGTATAAAAATGCTGAGGATTTATGTGGGTTTATTTTGTATCCTGCAACTTTGCTAAAGTTGTGAATTATTTCTAATAGCTTTTTAGTATAATCTCTGAGGTTCTCTTAAGTATACCATCATATCATTTGCAAAGAGTATTAATTTGGTTTACTCATTACCTACTCTAATTCCTTTAATCTCTTTCTCAACTCTTATTGCCAAAGCTAGCATTACTAATATAATATTGAATAGTAATGTTGATAGTGGATAACCTTGTTTCACTCCTGATCTTATTGGGAATGGCTCCAGTTTATCCCCATTACATATGACACTTGCTGATGGTTTTATTTTAAAAATTTTTTTTTTATTCATTTTTCCAAATTATCCCCTCCCTCCCTCCACTCCCTCCCCCCGATGACAGGTAATCCCATACATTTTACATGTGTTACAATATAACCTAGATACAATATATGTGTGTAAATACCATTTTCTTGTTGCACATTAATTATTAGCTTCCGAAGGTATAAGTAACCTGGGTAGATAGACAGTAGTGCTAACAATTTACATTCACTTCCCAGTGTTCCTTCTCTGGGTGTAGTTATTTCTGTCCATCATTGATCAACTGGAAGTGAGTTGGATCTTCTTTATGTTGAAGATTTCCACTTCCATCAGAATACATCCTCATACAGTATTGTTGTTGAAGTGTATAGTGATCTTCTGGTTCTGCTCATTTCACTCTTGCTGATGGTTTTAAATAAATGCTACTGACCATTGAACAGAAAAGTCCATTTATTCCTATGCTCTCTAGGGTTTTTAATAGGAATGGATGTTGGATTTTATTGAACACTTTTTCTGCATCTATTGAAATAATCATATGATTTTTATTAATTTGCTTATTGATATAGTCAATTACACTATTAGTTTTCCTAATATTGAACCAGTCCTGCATTCCTGGTATAAGTCCTATTTTGTCATAGTGGATGACTATCTGAAATGTTTGTAGCAGCTCTTTGAGATATTGGTCATCAATTGGGGAATGTATGAACAAATTATGATATATGAAGATAAAGGAATATTATTTTTCTATAAAAAGATGAATAAGATGATTTTATTTTATTTTATTTTTATTGAATTTATCTTTTATTTATTTTTAATTTTAACATTTATTTTCAAATATTATTTTCAAATAAATATTAAATTTATTTCAAAACATATGCATGGATAATTTGACAACATTGACCCTTACATAGCCAGTGTTTGGGATTTTCTCCACCTACTCCCCCACCCTCTCCCCTAGATGGCAAGTAATTCAATATATGTCAAACATGTTAAAATATATGTTAAATGCAATATGTATAAACATATTTTCTTGCTGCACAAGAAAAATTAGATAAAAAAAGAAAATAAATGATTAAGAAAACAAAATGCAAGCAAATAACAAAAACAGTGAATATGTTGTGTTGTGATTCATATTCATCTCCCATAGTCCTCTCTTTGGGTATAGATGGCTCTCTTAAGCACAAGAGCATTGGAATTGGCATCAATCATCTCATTGTTGGATGTTCATCAGAATTGATTATCATATAATATTGATATTGTCATGTACAATGATCTGATTCTGCTCATTTCACTTAGTATCACTTTATGTAAGTCTCTCCTGGCCTCTCTAAAATCATCCTCCTGATGATCTCTTATATGCAAATAATATTCCATAACATTCATATACCATAACTTATTCAGCCATTCTCCAACTGATGGGCATCCACTTAGATTCCAGTTTCTTGCCACTATAAAAAATACTGCCACAAACATTTTTATACATGTGAGTTCCTTTCCTTCTTTTAAGATCTCATTGGGATATAGTCCCTATAGAAACACTGCTGGATCAAAGGGTATGCACAGTTTGATAACTTTTTGAACATAGTTGCAAATTGCTCTCCAGAATGGCTGGATCCATTTACATTTTGACCAACAATATAGTAGGGTCCCACTTTTCCGACATTCCCTCCAATAGTCATCATTGTCTTTGCCTGTAATGTTAGCCTATCTGAGAGGAGTGTATTGCTATCTCAGAGTTGTCTTAATTTCCATTTCTCTGATTTAGGGCACCTTTTCATATAACTAGAAATGGTTTTAATTTCTTCATCTGAAAATTGCCTGTTCATATCCTTTGACCATTTATCAACTGGAGAATGGGTTGAATTCTTATAAATTTCAAACAATTCTCTATAAATTTTAGAAATGAGACCTTCATCAGAACTCTTACATGTAAAAATGACTTCCCAATTTATAGTTTCCCTTCTGATCTTGGCTGCATTTGTTTTACTTGTACAAATTTTTTATTAACTTAATATAATCAAAATTATATATCTGGTGCTCAATTATGTGTTCCAGTGTTCCAGAAACAAATTCTTTCCTTCTCCATAGATCTGAGAGACAAACAATTATGTGTTCTCCTAATTTGCTTGTAATATCACTCTTTATGTATAAATCATGAAGTCATTTAGATCTTATCTTGGTATGTGGTGTAAGATGTGGGTCAAACCCTAATTTTTTTCCTTACTAGTTTCCAATTTTCCTAGCTGTTTTTGTCAAATAGTGAGTTCTTATCCCAAAAGCTGGGGTCTTTGGGTTTGTCAAACACAAGATTGCTATAGTTATTGACTATTTTATCCTGTGATCCTAACCTATTCCACTGATCACCTCTCTGTTTCTTAGCCAGTACAAAATGGTTTTGATGACTGCTGCTTTATAATATAGTTTTAGGTCTGGCACACTTAGTCCATCTTCATTAGTATTTTTTTTCAGTTAATTCCCTTGTAATTCTTGCTCTTTTATTCTTCCAGATGAACTTTGTTATTATTTTTTCTAGATCTGTAAAGTAATTTCCTGAGAGTCTGATTAGTATGGCACTAAATAAGTAGATTAATTTAGGTAGTGTAATCATTATTATATTTGCTCCGTGTACAAATGAACAGTTGATATTTTTCCCACTCATTAGATCTGATTTTTTTTGTGTGGAACATGTTTTGTAGTTGTGTTTCTATGATTCTGATAGATTTCCAAATATTTTATAATATCAACAATTATTTTGAATGGAATTTATTTTTGTATGTCTTGCTGTTCGACTTTGTTAGAAATATATAAAAATGCTGATGATTTATGTGGATTTGTTTTGTACCCAGCAACTTTGCTAAAGCTGTGAATTTTTTCTAGTAGTTTTTAGTTAATTTTCTAGGGTTCTCTAAGTATACCATCATATCATCTGTAAAGAGTGATAATTTCCTCATGCACAGTTTGATAACTTTTTGAACATAGTTGCAAATTGCTCTCCAGAATGGCTGGATCCATTTACAATTTGACCAACAATATAGTAGGGTACCACTTTTACCACATCCCTTCCAATAGTCATCATTGTCTTTGCCTGTCATGTTAGCCAATCTGAGAGGAGTGTATTGATATCTCAGAGTTGTCTTAATTTCCATTTCTCTGATTTAGAGCACTACTCTGTTAGGTTCTTACTAAGTGCTAATGAGATAATGAGATAGTAAGTTTTTACTAAGTGCTAAGTGGGTACTTGACAATTCTCTAGTTCTGGCCTTTACTGGGAGCTTTACTTGTGAATTCCTGGGGAAGAGCTTGCATGCTTAGGAGGAGCAAGTTCATTGGTTGAAGTAATTTTTCCCAGAAGCCCTTGCATTATCCCACGCCCATTCTCTGGGAGGATAAAAGAGGGCAGCTCTGGAGGAAAGAGGGAATTTTGTCTGGATGAGACTTGAGGCTGCTCTCTGCAGGAAGGGAAGTCGGCTCTCTACAGGCAGAAGAATCTTTCTGAGAGATTTGAGTTGACACAGCAGATCTCCCAGAGAGCAATCTGCAGCTTCTGGAGACAACAGCACATTACACTACTCTAATTCCTTAATCTCCTTTTCTTCTCTTATTGCCAAAACTAACATTTCTAATAACATATTTAATAATAATGATGATAGTGGGCAGCCTTGTTTCATTCTGGATCTTATTGGGAATGATTCTAGTTTGTCCCAATTACATATGATGCTTGCTGATGGTTTTAAATAGATGTTACTGATAATTTTAAAGAAAAGTCCATTTATTCCTACATTTCTTGTGTTTTTAATATGAATGGGTATTGGATTTTTTCAAATGTTCTTTCTGTATCTATTGAGATAATCATATGATTTTTGTTAGTTTGGTTATTGATATTGTTGATTATGCTAATAGTTTTTCTAATATAGAACCAGCCCTGCATTTCTGGTATAAATCTTATTTGGTCATAGTGTATAAAATGGGAGATGACTTTCTGTAATCTCATTGCTAATATTTTAAGATTTTTACCTCAATATTCATTAGAGAAATTGGTATGTAATTTTCTTTCTGTTTTTATCCTACCTGGTTTAGGTATCAGTACCATGACTATGTCATAAAATGAATTTTGTAGGAGTCCTACTTTCACTATTTTTTCAAATAGTTTATATAGTATTGGTTTTGATATTTATTTAAACTTTTTTTTTGTAGAATTCACATGTAAATCCATCTAGCCCTGGAAATTTTTTCTTAGAGCATTAATTAATAATTGAACAAGCTGATTTTAGAAAATTCTGAAAACGTTTACATGAACTGATACTGAGCAAAATTAGCAAAATCCAAAATAAATTATACACAATCGACATGTGATGTATGATGATCAACTATGAAAGACATATTTCTTCTCAGTGGTTCAGTGATCCAAAGCAATCCCAATAGACTTTGGACAGAAAATGCCATCTGCATCCAGAAAAAGAACTGTGGAGACTGAATGTAAATCAACATATGCTATATTCACTTCTTTTTCTCTGTTTTTTTTTTTTTTTTCTTTTGCTCTGATTTTTTTGTCCCAACATAATTCACAAAGCAATGTGTATAAAAATTATACATTTACTAGGAAAAAAATAGAATTGCTCTTTTCAATAATGGGTATTAAGATTGGCTTAATTGGAATCAGGTAGAGTAGTTTGGGAGCAATGCTATTTTCAGATTACTTGAGTTTAGAATCCTGGTCTGTCTTCAACAGGACCTTAGAAGAAGTACCAATGATTTTACTCTGTTACTTTTTTGTCTTAATCTCAAGGTGTCTTGTTACTTCAGTCTGGTTGGCTTGTCCTATAGATAAAAGTCTCTTGCCTGGAAGGGATCTATTTGTCTATCTACCAGAATTTTCCTCATTGCATTAAAAAAAACAAAAAAAAAACAAAAACAAAAAAACAATACAATACAAAACAAAACAAAAACAAAAAGAGCAAAATGAAAACCCACATGCAGGAAAAATAAATGAATTGCTTAAAATCAACACTACTAAACATCAGAAAAGGAATTTGAACCTAGGTCATCTAAATGCACAGCTTTTATTCTTTGTCTTCAATTTGTTATCTTATACTGTCAATGAAATGAGAAAATCAATCAAATGATCAATTTTCATTAAAGCATTTACTGTTTGAATATGAGTTTTTTGCAAATTGGTTCTCCCAGAGCTATTTTTTCCCCAAAAATATGTCTTTAAAATGTTTTCTATTCTAAGTGACATTGTACTGATCATGATGGTAACCATGGTCTTCTTGTTATTTATCCATAATTCATGCTTATGAGAGCATTTACTTTGACAGATATATATTTCAGAATATAAATTGGATCCTTGTGTGAAATAATTCCAAATCTACACATTATTAAATAAAAACAATCTAATAAAGTCCCTGGATTCAAGCTGAAGAAAGAAATTGCTATGACACTGGCCTTTTGAGTCCTTGAATTTACAATCTATATAACAACATCAGTATTGTAATTCAAAGATCTTGCATGTTCCAATTTCCTTAAGAGGGCAGATATGAATGTAAGTAGGCCAGTATCAGCAACATTCCAGAACCATTTTAGCAAGATATATGATTAAAAAAAAAAACAAAAACAAAAACAACTCTGGATAATGAGGGAAAGGAAAGGGGGAACCCCATTTCTTGATGCATAATCCCATAAGGTGCAGTGTCCCCTGTAAAATGAGTTTATAGGCCCGAAAACCTAGATTGATAAATAAAAGGTTTATTGTAATAATTTGGAAGTAAAGTTCAGTTAGAAAGATGCCAGGGCCGAAAGTGGCCGCTGGGCGGGCAGGAACCCTTACATGGCTGGAAGGATACCATGTGTTGGCTGGGAGGGCACCTGCCAAGAGGGCGTTCCGGCTCACCTCTTTTATACCCAAAAGATGATGGGCAGTACTCCTAAGTTCTCGGTGGGCTTTTCAGTTAGCTCACATCAGGTGAAGGCTGGGGGAAGCTGAGCTGATGGTGGGAGCTGGGCCCAGATATTCAAAGGGTGCCCTTGACCAGGATTTGTGAATCAAGGTCAGCCATGGGTTGGGCAATTAGAAAGGAATCTTAAAGGGATCCCCATCATGGGGATTAACTTTGTACAGATATATTCCCACAATGCTTTTAAATTATTTAAAATAATTAGGAGTATTTTTCTATGGATTTTGAAGAAATTAAAAAAAAACTGTAAAATATCTGCCTCCCCCTAATATTTATGCATGCACATGCACATATAACACACACACATATACAAACATATATGCATGTATATATGTACATCTACAAAACACATTTATGTATATATGTGTATCTTATAAAATAAAATTCAAAGTTTTTATAAAGCAAAAGTGTAGTACAATGTTCAGGAATAGTAATGAGGGAAAAGGGATTATAGTCTAAGTGAGAATAGCATAATGTGAAAATAGGATATAGAATAGAGGCCTCACACTGGGTAAAATTAAAAAAAAGGCTTCCCTGGTGAGCTCCAGTGTCCAAGGGTATTTACCATGGTCCTGACAGGGTATGGAAAATGTGAGGCTGATAGTCATAGTATAGAGATGGATAGGATAGGTTACCTTTATATAAACATCATCTTATGATCCAAAGGATTTCTGGAGAAGACATAATTCTAGAGGCTATCTAATAATTAATTTAAGGTAGGTTTGAAACACTTTTATGAAAGGGTTTAGTTAAAAAGTAGTTGAATTATTTAAATGTAGAAAAAGATATTCTGTTATTAGAAGCTATCTGTATTTCTCTAATAATTATTTCCTTTATTGCTATTTTTATGTACTTCTTATAATGGATAATAAATTTCAGTGTATCATAATATCTGAGAAATATCATTGTTGCTATAAATCTACAATCATATATTTCTATTCAAAATGTCTAAAACAACATTATTTCTTTCCTAAATCCTCCTCCCTTACAACTTTTCTCTAACTTAAGGTTTCATTATTCTTCCAATCATCAAGGATCTTAACCTCAATGGTATCTTTTCCTCTTCATTTGCACATAACCCAAATCTCCAATCTGTTGTCATTTCTACTTTCAAAACAAATCTTGTCTAAGTACTTTTGTTTCCACTCAATGCTTCTACAATGAAAAGATGCTCATCTCTTTTCCTCTTATGACTATTCTCTATGTCTAAATATTATTTTTCCTCCTAACTTTTTTTCTATCAATCATTCTATTAAAGAAATGTACACAGAAGATTCACTTTTTACTCTATTATTATTTATCCTGTAATTCTTCCATTATGGAAAAAAATTCTTGCAAAATCACTTGTATGAGAGATATTGAAAAAAGGGCAGAAGGTAACTACAAAAATTGAGTAATTAGAAATAGTGATAATAATTTGAACAGGAAGACAATAAGTCTTTTAAAATTATTAAGCAGAGTATTGATACAGAAATGTTATAACTCATTTTTAAGATCTAGATAACACATTAACTCATTTTATAGCATTTCAGCTGGATTTAAAACTATATCATTAATTGGTATAATGTAGATCCATAGCAAGCTAAAAAAAAAAAAAACTGTTCTTAAAATCATGGTTCAAAGAATTGCTTTGCTATGGGCATAATTCTACATCTTCCATTCAAACATTTAATGTAAAAATTCAAACAAAACATATTCTATGCACAATCCCTCTGCCTCATCCATGAATGTTTAAGTCATGAAAAGCAGTTCAATTTCTGGGTCATAGAATTCTACACCTGCCCCAGTGCCATTTCCTCTATGTATATACATACATACACACACATATTTGAGTTTGTCCTTTGAATTCCAGAATATGATTGGAAAAGAAATGTCAGAGCTCTACATAATTCTACAATAATACTAAGTAATGCTATATTTTGAAAATTGGAATGGTGCCCTCATGGTTCATTTTAGGACATAAATTTTCATGTAATACATTCTACTTTCATTATGAAAAAATTTTTCCATTCAAATTAGATTTTTATTTGCTGAAAATAGTGCTTTTCTTTCAAGGGCAAGTCACAAAGTCATTAGCATTTTGTACTTCCTGGGTAAAATCTAACTTTTCATTGGTGCTCAAATTCTTTGCTACTGTTTATTTAGATCTGAAAAATGTATGCTCTCATTCAATAAATTCCAGTGATTATCTATCACATCCAGAATCATATAAAAAGTCTCTTGTGTGGCCTTTAAAAGCATCACAAACTGCTTTCTACCTATCTAACCAACCTTTTTATACTTTACTTCCCTCCACTCACTCCATGATTTAGTTATCTTAGCTTACTTGAATTTCCTTTAATGTGATCTCATATCTGTCTTTATGTCTATACTGTTTCTACCCCTACCTCAGCCCTGACTATACCTTTAAAGCTCTATATCTTTACTTCTACCTTCTGTTTTACTTTAAGTATAGCTCAGATAAGAGAGTCCTTTATAAGAGGCACACACACACATGTGTACATTGTTATTATGTTGTGTGTATATATAAATATATATACACACACATATATATGTATATATATATGTATATATATATATATATATATGTATATATATATATATACATATATGTACCTATATACTGTTGTATCCAGTTATTTCTCTTACCCCCATTATTACTAAAAAATTTCTTGAAATCCAACTGTTGTTTTTCTTTCCTTGTATCTCCACTGCCTGGCACATAATTTGTGCTTAATGAACACTTGTTGACTACTTTTCTGTAAAATTGTTCTGATAAGCATAGACGAGGTAAATATCAGCCTGGCACATAATTTCTGCTTAACAAACACTTGTTGACTACTTTTCTATAAATTGCTCTGATAATCACAGACAAGGTAAATATCAGCCTGACACCTGTATGTATGTGTGATAAGGAAGGTAGTGGGGGTGGGGACATAAAAATAAATGCTCCCAATGGATCCTCTCTTCCTAATGACTTTGGGATGTATGCAGAACACAATGGGCATTGTAATTGGACAGCATCAACAGAAAATCATCCCCATCCAAATGTCTCTTTACAATAAAGCTCTGATATACGAGTCAAGAATACTGAGTTCAGGTGCATGTTGCTTCCTTCAGTTACATTGTAAAGTCTTCTAGGGCAGAGACTATTTTATTAAGTAATTAATAAATACTTGTTAATTGATTAGATGCTAAGGGTCTCTATAATAATGTTAAGAATGGGTATACATACACATACATACACACATCCACACATCCATACATATTCATACACATAAAAAGATCAACTTAGCAGCTCATACTTGTACTTTTAGGACACTGGCATGGATGGCACTTCCATACATACCATACATACCATACCCACCATACATGATTGATACAGTACAAACTACATGAGACTACATAATGACTAATATATAGCACAGTGTAGATGCATTACAGGACTTAGAGATAGCAGAAATTCTAGGCTCAGCTCCATTATTAACTAGCTATGGGCTCTTGAGCAAGGCATTGTCCTTCTCTAAACATATCACTTAAAGAGTTAGCGATACACTTATCTCTAAGATTCATTCTAGCTCCATAATTCTACTCAAAACAACTATGTGTAAAATAGTTTTCTCACTATTCAAAAATAATCCTTTGCTAATAATATCATCGCAATTATATGTTGTTCCCTTTCTTGATTTTATGGAACAGGAACATGCCATTCTCTAGCCTTTATATGTCTTTCTCTGATTTTCTTTCTTCCTTTCTCTCTTCCTTTCCTTTCCCTTACTCCTATTATTTTCCCCTCCCCTCCCTTCCTCTCCCCTAATCTCCTTTCCCTTTTTTTCTTCCAAATATATTTAGAATACAAAACTGTGTTCTACACAATACCATACACCATATATGTATGTATAGTCTTAATTTATATAATTTGTATATTATAATTTATTTATAATTTGAATCTTAAAGAAAATCCTATATTTATATGACCAGTTGGTGGGAAGAGCTATGAAATGTAGTTTGAGGGTGCTGGTTTTTACCACATTGCTACTAGCGTGACTTGGGCAAATCCTGCTCCTATCTGGGTTTTAGGTTCTTGATGATTCAATGACTTTGCAGGTTAAAACCATGCACCTATGATCATATAAGCTACATTGGATTATCTCCAATATAATATAAACTATAATTTCTCATATCAAATCCATAAATTATATATCATAAGGTAGGAACAGGGATTATACTAAAGTTTTAAAATAATTTTAGATAGATTCAACATGAAGTGCACTTTACCAGGAATAAAAAGTCAGATTTAGGATTGATATTAATTCCAACTCTTTCACTTTCCTATTCTCAGATAGTTTATTAGCAAGGCTGTGCTGAAAAATGTTTAACAAACAGCTCTTTGAAGATAAAATGCACCCACAATACACTTTTAAAGTTTAATCTACATTATTAATATTCTCCATTCTTTCTCCATTTCCACAAAGCAATAATTTCTCCTGATTTGTGGCATTTACTGATTTCTAAGTCATTAATGCTAACCTGAAAATTTAATAATCATGTCTTTTAAGTTAACATGACTGTTAACACTGTTGGGAAAGACAAAATAATATTTTAAGCATGGTAACATGAACCTTCATGTTCTTCCCCTAATTAATAAACAGTTATAAAGGAGTGATGTCATTTAGTCCTAGTATGAAATGTTTTCCACTACACCCATCACACATTTACAAGAATATCAGTGTCCCTATGCTTTAAAATGTCATGTATACAACTAAATGAACAGTGCAAGAAGATTGTTCTATTTGGTACTTCACATAATAATAGTGATTGTGAACATCTGGCATCCTCCCTGCTTACATATATAGAATTTAATGCAAGTACATGTTCAGAAGCCAAAAAATGATAGATGATTTGAGAAACTGCCAGTATGAGTAAATGTTCTTAAGCTTGCATCTATTGAAAAAGTTTCTGCTAAACAAATATATCTCATCATGTTAGTTAAGGGCTAAAGTAAAAGGGGTATAAGTAACTCACATAAAGGACATAATTTATTACCCTCCAAAATATGCAATAATTTTATGTGATATTTATATGCTGTTTTATTATTATTATTTTTTTAATTTTTTTTTAGTTTGGTATTTTTGCTAGTATGGGGAAATCTCAGTGATGAAATTCCATATTAAGTCCATGTCAACACCTGTACTATTTATAGCCTGGATTAATGACAGATAATATTTGCTCAAGGTCACACAACTAATATTCATCAAAAAAGTATTTGTTTTTCTTTACTCTGGTATTCTGTACTCCAAAGCTAATGCCTGTGCCACTATAAGAATGATCTTTCTAAATATAGTGCTTGCTAATAACAAAATGCCTTAAATACCTTATATCACAACAATTTATTGGCAGAAATTGTATAAGTAATATACTCATTTTACAAATGAAATCACTGAGACCCAAAGAGTGTGTCTTAATCAGTGTCATACAGCTATTAAACTTCTAAGTAAGTCTGTCTTCCTTTGGTTCATGCTTTTTCTATTATGTCACCTACTACTATGATCACCTATTATTTAGTTTCAAGAAATAATGAAAAAAGACAAAATACAAGATTTTATAAATCAACAAATATTCATTGAGTATACTAGATTATTTGCTTAAAGTGATAAAATAAAGTGTAATATGCATTGTAAAGTTAATTAAAGACAGCTTAGTAATCATGGAACATAAAAAGGTAATGTTGGTTATGAAGGGAGAATGAATTATAACAAATTAAGGACTCATATCTTATAATTTATATAGTCCTGTCAGTGAGTTTTCACCCTTATTATACCTAGATAGCATTATGTGCTGTTTTAGGCTTTCAGAAAGTTTTATAGTTTTTATTTTTTCCTCCTAACAACTTTGAGAAGTAGGTGGTGTTAAAGAAAGAAGTGAAGTAACTTTTCCAGGATTAAGGTAATAAATGGTTAGTTAGTATGTAAGGCTGAATTTGAGCTTTTTTCTTAAGTGTAAGTCCAGGCTTCTATCTACTATGCCTATATTCTTTGAAAAATTTTTTTGAAAAGATGATGGAAAAATTAATAACAGTAGAGTATTTTTTAATAGAAAATAATTTCAAAATACTGCCTTTGTGTTATACTTCTCTTATTTTCATTTATTTATTTTTGCTGAGGCAATTGGGGTTAAGTGACTTGCCCAAGGTCACACAGCTAGGAAGTGTTAAGTAGCATCTGAGACCACATTTGAACTCAGGTCCTCCTGACTGCAAGACTTGTGCACTATACACTGGACCAACTAGCAACCCCATACTTCTCTTATTTCCAACTCAAATAAACTTCATAGAGTTTTCACTGTTTAAATCTTTTCTCTTTAAGGACATTCATAAACTAGAAAAGATCTAAAGGAAGAATGAAAAGAGTTAACAAGTTAGAAGGAAGGTAGAAAGATCCATTTGGAAAAAAACTAGAGGAATTAGGATTATTTAGGCTGGACAAAGCAAGATTGAGTGTTGGCATAATATCTATAAATACACAAAGTGTTATTATATAGAAGATGGTTCCCAGCTGTTCTCCATCTGTGTTGAGGACAGAACAAGGACAAATCTGCTTAAAAATAATGTTAGGGGAATTTAGGCTAATATAAAAGAAGAAAGTCTTCATGAGAAAGTTGTTAAATACTAAAAAGAATCCCCAAAAAAGGCTGTAGAAAAAAAGCAGATTTGTCCAAAAATACTTTATATCGTATGCCTTTGGAGTTGATAGTATGACAAAATTGAAGATAGGAAATTGCTTCCTATGACAAAACACATTTTTAAAAAATGGTGAAGACTCTATGGTAACAGGCTGACACAGAAAAACATTACACTTAGACTCAGGCACCTTTTACATATGAGCAAAATAACATCCCAAGAGAAGAGGAGACTCTGGTAATGTCATTCAATTCTTGGCTAAAATGAATATTTCCCTGTCCTCATATTTTCCATTCTATAAGGGCAATGAAATGTGTGTGTGTGTGTGTGTGTGTGTGTGTGTGTGTGTGTGTGTGTGTGTGTGTGAATATATAGAATAAATTTAGAAGAGGATAACTGGTCTTTTTAGGGGATAGGTATTAATAGCTATGGAGAACATGAAAGGTCTGAAAAGGTTTTGATTATGATTGTATTGAATGTGATTTATGAGGAACACCACTTTTTGTTCTTATAGAATAAGTGAAGAGAAATATGTAATAACTGATAGAGTTTAGTCGATTTATGAAATATTATATATCAATCAATCAAAAAACAAGTATTAAATGCTTACTATGTGTAAGGTAATAAATAATTATATAAACATAAGTTCCAAAAGAAAAGGTATTTGCATTAGATACCAGAAGTTATAAGAAACCACCAGAATTTATTGTAGGAGGAGTTGAGGTCATATCCATAATTTAAGACCTTCACTTTGACATGTGTGTGGAGGAAGGATAAGAGAAGGGTGAGATGAGGCAATTTTACAAAACAGGAGGTTATTTTAGTAACCCACCGAGAATGATAACCTAAGCTACAATTGTTATACAGTATATACAGGGACAGGTAGGTGGAACAATGGACAAAGTGCCTAGCCTGAAGTCATGAAGATACATTTTCCTGAGTTCAAATTTGGGCTCAGAAACTAAAGCTGTGTGACCTTGGGGAAGTTATTTAACCTTGTTTGCTTCAATTTCCTCATCAAAAAATGAGCTGAAGAAGGAAAGGACAAACATTATCATTGTCAAGAAAATCCCAAATGGGGTCACAAAAAGTCAAGCACAAATAAAAAAATAACTGAATAATATGATTGGAAGAAAGATATTTATTTTGTGTAAATAAATATGACAGATTTGGCAACTGGAATGATTAAGTGAAACAGAGAGATGAGAAGTCAGAGATGAATCTGATTGTAGTACTAGATCATTAGAATTATGGTAGTAACTTGAATAGGGAAATTAAAAAGAAAGTTGGGTTTCAGTGTATAAATGTGATCTGTGTAGATATATTGAATTTAAGAGGCCTATAAAATTTCCAGTTGAAACGACCATTGAAACATTCCAAGGGGAAACTGATGATACAGAGTTAGTGCTTAGGAGAGACAGTGGAACTGGGGATATACATTTTGGAGTCATCTGAAAAGAAACAATTACGCCAATGAAAACTAAAGATGTCACTAAGAAAGCTGTAGAAACAACAAAGAAGAGGGTCCAGGACAAAATCTTGGGGTACTCCACAGTTAGGATGTGGAATGTGGATGTTGATTTATCAAAACAACTGAGAAGTTCTCACTTAGAAGGAAAACCAAGAAAAATAAATAGTGTAAAATTTCTATAGAGAGAAAGGCCATCTTTCTTTCAAATGTTTCATAAAGAAGTAGAGAAGGATGAACAATAAGAAAAAATCATTTAATTTTATAATTAAGCAGTTACTACTGAAAATTAATATTAAGAATACTGAAAAATAGTCTGGCAGAAATTTAATTTAGACAAACACCTAACACCATATGCCACACTGAGCTGAAAATGGATGTAAAATTCAACAATAAAATTTACATCATAAGAGAATTGCAAAAGAATCAAATCAGATACCTTTCATATCCCTATTTAGAGGAAGTTTTAATTAGTCAAGGGAAAATATGACAAAAAATAATGCAAATCATCTTGTTTACACAAAACTGAAACATTTGCAAAATAACAACAGTACAATTGGAATAAGAATAAAGTTTGTCAATTGAACAAAGAATCTGATAAACTAAATAGATGGAATACACATGAATATATGAGATGGAGACATTTCCCTGTGAATAGCTCTTAAAAGAATTACAAATTAATAATCATGCGAAAGATTATTCAAAAGAGTAATAAAATAAATGCAAATATGTAAATCTGAGATTTCTACTCACAATGACCAAATCGAAAAATGTGACAAAAATGGGAATAATTAATGCTTGAAAATCTGCAGAAGCATAGATATATTAAAATGTTTGCAAAATAATGAATTGGACCAATAATTTTGGATTATTGGCTTAAAAATCCCTAAGAAAGTGAAAAACAAACAAAACAAAACAGAAAGATAGATTTCATATTGACCAAAATATTACTAACAGCAGTTTTTATAATAGCAAATAGCTATAAACAATGTAGCATCACAGCTTAAAAGTTAGAAGGGAACTAAGTGATAATCAAACTTACATTTTCATTTTGCAGTTTAGGATACATAAGGTCAGAAAATTTCAATGATTTGCTTAAACTCATACAGTGAATTTATGGCAAATTGCAGAGAGAATTTACAGAACTCAAAAAATAATTTAAAAATCAAATGAGATAGGTTAAGGAAAAATCAAAAATCAAACCAATCCAAGAAAGAACAAGAAAGGTATGAAAAAAATTGACTAAAAAAGGAAATAATCTCAAAGATAAAAATAACACTTTGAAAATTATAATTGAATCTAGTGAAGCTGTGAGCCCAAGAAATAACAAAATAAAATATAAAAAATGAAAAGAAAAAAAAAAAAAACAGAAAATGAAGCATCTCATGAGGAAAACAACAGGTCTCATGAACAAATCAATAAAGTAAAATATAAAAATAATTGGACTATCTGAAAGCTGTGACTCAAAAGTATCTTAACACAAGATTTAATGTTGTTTTGTTTTAAATTTTCATTTTTTTAATTTAAAAATCAAAATTAATTTAACTTAATTAATTAAAATAAATTGATATTCATTTATTTAATCTTGCAAGGAATAAGCCAAAAAAAAATTATCCTTTAGTGATGAGGGGAAATAGGAACAAATCCATTGATCACCACCTCAAAAAGATCTTATATAGAAAACCCATAGAAATATTACTGCCTAATCCCAAACTCACAGCTCAAAGAGAATATTCTCCATGAAACAAGCAACAACAATAATAAAATTCAAATATGCTGAAGCTATAATTCGAATTATACAAGACTTATCAGCAGTCACAGTGAAAGAGCATAGTTGCTGGAATAATATATATATTAGCAATCAAAAAACTAGGCTTGTGGCCAAAAGTATTATATGCAGGAAAATTATTCACCCTTCCTTTTCCGTTCTCTCCTGTCTCTTATCTTACCATTTTTGCTACAATATTTTTCTCAAAGTCAAACTTTGATCATATCATTTTACTTCTCAAAAATCATAATTGAATGAATGATTTGGCACACTTCTATGACAAATCAAAGCCAAATTTCTTACCCGTCCATCTTAGGCCTTCCAACTTCCCTCCTGTACCTACATGTTCAGCCTTATCTTACACTATCTGATTCACATTTTTAACACTCCATTTAAACTGGAGTGCTCATTCTTCTCTGAAAATGTTTCATGTTTCAATCTCTGTGACTGCTCAAACTACTCCCTATTTCAGAAATGCTATTAATATCCATTCTAAAAAAAATGGGTTCACCTCCTTATATGTCCATCTCAAATGGCACTTTCTTCCTGCAATCTTTTACAATGTCCTAGACAGAAGTTTGCTTTCCAATATCTACCAGCTGGCTGTCAGCTTGTTTCTTTTCATTTAAATGCTAGGGCCATATACTCCCTTTATGTGGCACTGACAAGTGCTAACAGCTAGCTAACTACTTCTATCAGAATTCTGAAGATAAACCTGAGTGAAATTGGTTTCTGCAACTATGAATAATAAGCTCCTATCCTGTGCAATTAGTGAAACATTAACCATTAATTATCAATCAAATATAAATCAGTTCTTACAAATGTAGAGTTACTAGGAAAAGATAGCAAGAACATAAGTAACAAAGACAATTCTCCAAACTAAAACGTTCCCTCTCTCCTTAAAGACAAATGCAAAAGCTACCTCACTCCCCCCCATCCCTGACTCGCTGAGACTAATGGGTTCAACCTTAAATTAATTGATATAAAATATATTTCCCAATGTGGAGGCATACTCTATCTTTTGCATAGTCATTTGACATAAGAATGAGAATGAATTTAAGTATCAAAATAATGAGTCACACATGTATGGAACACAGAAAGCCAAGAAGTACTTCATGTTTCCTGATTCTGTGATGCTCTACTCCCTTTCCAGAAAAAAACCATCAATTAGCCTCTCCGAGGAATGGTATTATTATACATTATAAGCACTTAATGAATGCTTGAATCTCTTCTTTGCTTTTTCAGGGATAGATGCCGGTTGTTAAAGGGACCTCATGATGGTTCTGCTGACATTTCAAAGCTCACGATTAACCTGATTAATTCTTTTTCTAGATACTCACTTATATTATGTGAAAAAAGAATAAACACAAAAGATAAAAAAATAACAAGTGTTCATAGACATGGCATCAGATGGGCAGTGAAGGCAGTTACTGCCTGTCTCCTACCTGCCCCCCCCCCAACCTCATGACTTACTGCAGGATTGTCACTCAGATGACACCAGGAAATAAAGGGAAAGAGGGTGGTTTTAAATCATTTGTTTAAACACTCAATTTTGGCTCAACCTATACTCACTATTAGAAGGTCTAACTACTCATTAAACCAGAAGACTTTTCATCATGCTATGGTATTAGCTATGAATCTTCATGCCTAAAACTAATTTCTGAAATATCAGGTGTTGGACTGGTCACAGACAATGTTATTTATGTTCTCTGTAAGCTACCAATAAACACATATTTGAAAATGATCCCAGGACAGGAATCTTATTTTCATGCCCTAACACTGTATAGATTTATAAAAGGAGAAAATAATGACATGTGTCTCATAAGATTGTAGTCAGGCTCAAATGAAATAATGTATATAAAGAGTTTTGAATATATTTTAAAATATGGAATGTGAGCTGCCATTACCTTATTTTTATTGTATATCATAACTTTTATTTATTTATCATTATTCTTTTATGTATTGGTTTTGAGTACATATTCAAATTGTCCTTGATAGTAGTTTCACTTTTAATTTCTTGAAGTAAGCATAAAATATACTCAAAGTTGAAATATATATAGAGAGAGATGTATACATGTATGTATACATACATACATGTATACAATGTGTGCATCTCTATATATAATGGTAATATGCACATATGTGTTTATACCTATATACACATACAGAGAAAGAGAAAGCGTGAGGAGAGAGAGAGAGAGAAGGTGAGAGAGAGCGAAAAATGGAGGAAGGGAGGGAGGGAGGAATAAAGCTCTGTAATTTCATTGGTATATGAACTCTCACATGAGGAAATTGTTTTTGTCAGCATAGATCAGCACCTTCTTAACAACTTTTGGTCTAAGATAGTTACCAGAGAAGTTGTGATTTTCCCAGGCTCACACATTTAGTATGTATCAGAATTGAAATTTGAATATTGGTCCTCCTGGTTTTGGGTTAATTGCTTATCTATTATGCCATTCTTGTGCTTCTAGTGCATGTTTATGCACACATACACAACTTGACTCAACATAAGCTGAACCTATTGACAAAGTACCTGATGAAATTTGAAATTTGAAAAGCAGTGATCTTCAGGAAAAATCATCATCTACTAAATTGTGTAATAGAATAAATGCCCACACTGATGAATTGAAAACATGAGTTGTGAAGACCATGTCCAATGTTTTCTAAATCATATTGATTCCCCTATTACCCATTCCAAATGGGTTAGTAGTCTAGGCAGTAGTTTCTTAGTTTTTTTTTTTTTTTTTTGTTTGTTTGTTTGTTTTTTTTTGTTGTTGTTGATTTGTTTTTTGTTTTTTTTTGAACCAACAATTTGAACAACTTGTATTTTAAAAACTTTAAGAAAAACATACTTTAGGAAAAAAAATCAAAGATTTCCCAGAGCAAAGAAATTGCTACCAGATGCCATGATATTTATCCATATTCTCTTGTGTCCCAAAGAGATCTCACTTTTATGTAACACCATCTGAAAGAGCTATAAAGTACCACCTTCATGACAGAAGGACGTGCTTCTGTGAATGCCAGAGGTTTATGATTTGCACTGTCCTCAAAAGAGCCTTCCCCAGTTGATTTCCTTCTGTATAATCATAATCAATTTGATGGGTCTCCAAATGCAAGCAAAGTGAACAATTATTTAATATGCAGTAGCTGGCTTCTCCCAGCAATTTTTTGCACAGCTTGCTTCTTATGGCAAGTTTGAAACATATGACCATGTTTCAATGTGTAGAGAAAATTGTCAATACAAGAAGGTACTTCTTAGAGTCAGTTTTCTTGAGCACTCTATACAGTGCAATCAATGTCTGATATTCAGATCTGTTAATAATCCAAGTTTGCCTTTAAAGATATAAGATACAATGCATTAATGCAGTAAATACTTTCAACAAATTATTAATTTTAATTTTTTGTGTATTTAAGTTCTAATAAGTAGTTGTTACACACTAAACCCTTATAATTGTAATTAACAATAATAATGTAAGCAAGAATCATGGCTTCACTGGAAGTGGAACTTCTGAATTTATCTAGATGTTAAGAGTGACAAATTCCAATAGAGATTGGATCCATTGGCCAGTGCATAAGAATCCCTGTAGGTGGCATACTGACTTAGCTTTTAAAAATGTTATATCATCTGTTTTATGAGATTTTTAATTATTTCATTAAATATTTTCCATTTTATTTTAACCTGATTCAAGCTATACTTGGAAGTATAAGGCTTGTTCCAGCCTTAGCCCCATCTGTTTGACATCTTTAATACAGATCACATTTTTTGACTTATTTTATAGGGAACCCAAAATGAAGTAGTAAGATGACTTCCCCAACTTCTAAAACTCTTAAGAGACAAATCCAGTACTTTGTGCCCAGTACTCCAGTTTCTAAGGCTGATTTTATTTTATCTTTTGCTACTGCCTACCAAGGCAAGCAATGCTATAAAGATATTTTAATTACCTAAGGGGAAAATCCAGTGTTGTTCTTCAGGTAGATGGTTAATTGTTCTGGAGTGAAATAATAGAAGAAAGCTAGGAGGCAAGGGAGCAAGAAAGCAAGGAAGAAGGGAGGGAAACATAAAAGAGATTATCAAAAAGGCAAAGCAACAAAAAGTATAAAAGGCTACAAAAAAATGAGAATTGAGAAAAGGTCATTGGATCTGTCAATTAAAAGATCAGTAACAATATTGGAGCAAATACTTTTGGGGGAATCAAAGTCAGAAATCATTTCATAAGGGTTAAGGGGAGAGTAAACAGAGAGAAAGTGGAGGCACCTGCTTCTTCCCTAACATAGCTACATGCACATTCAAAATCCTCTATTTACACAAGACTTTTAAATGATTCATATATAGAAATAAATCCTATGAAAGAAGAACTCTAAAGGATTAAATTGTAGGGTTCGTAAGTATTGGGGAGATTCAAGGTCTATGTCTCTTTCCATTATTCCAAGTAATGTCATTTTCTAAATTCATTATTAAATATCTCATACCCAGGCTAGTTAAGTACAACATTTTAGAACCTACAAATATTGACTGGAATTTATGCCCTAACTTTTTGATGAGGTAGGGAAAAACTTTGGCAAGTAGAATTTTAAATAATTTTAAAAAATATTAATTGCCTGACCATAGAATTTAATCCAATCAATAAAAGAAAATCTTTAGGAAAATATCCCTGACAAATGTGCATTCAGCTTCTGTTGGAATATGTCCAGTGAAAGAGGATCCTTTCACCTCCCTATGCAGCTGACTCCATTATTTGATAGACCTAGTGATCAGAAACATTTCCTTGGCATTAACGCTACAATGTCTTCTTTCAATTCCTTGATATTGCTTCTTTTTTTATAAATAATATTTTAATTGTTTTTTATTAATTTTTATAATTATAACATTTTCTTTGACAGTACATATTCATATTTTTTTACAACATTATCCGTTGTACTCCCTTCTGTTCCAAATTTTTCCCCTCCTTACCTCCACCCCCTCCCCTAGATGGCAGGCATTCCCATACATATTAAATATTTTATAGTATATCCTAGGAACAATATATATGGGCAGAACCAAATTTTGTTGTTGTTGTTGCAAAGGAAAAATTGTATTTGGAAGCTAAAAATAATCTGGGAAGAAAAACAAAACAAAACAGTGCTCACAGTTTGTACTCATTTCCCAGTGTTCCTTTTCTGGATGTAGCTGATTCTGTCCATCATTCATCAAATGGAATTGGATTAGCTCTTCTCTATGTTGAAGATATCCACTTCCATCAGAATACATCCTCATACAGTATCATTGTTGAAGTGTATAATGATCTTCTGGTTCTGCTCGTTTCACTTAGCATCAGTTGATGTAAGTCTCTCCAAGCTCCTGTTGGTCATTTCTTACAGAACAATAATATTCCATAACATTCATATACCATAATTTACCCAACCATTCTCGAATTGATGGACATCTATTCATTTTCCAGTTTCTAGCCACTATGAAAAGGGCTGCCACAAACATTTTGGCACATACAGATCCCTTTCCCTTCTTTAGTATTTCCTTGGGATATAAGACCAGGAGTAGTACTGCTGGGTCAAAGGGTATGCACATTTTGATAACTTTTTGGGCATAATTCCAGATTGCTCTCCAGAATGGTTGGATTCTTTCACAACTCCACCAACAATGTATTAGTATCCCAGTTTTCCTACATCCCCTCCAACATTCATCATTATTTGTTCCTGTCATCTTAGTCAATCTGACAGGTGTGTAGTGGTATCTCAGAGTTGTCTTAATTTGCATTTCTCTGATCAATAGTGATTTGGAACACTCTTTTATATGAGTGGAAATAGTTTCAATTTCATCATCTAAAAATTGTCTGTTCATATCCTTTGACCATTTATCAATTGGAGAATGGCTTGATTTCTTATAAATTAAAGTCAATTCTCTGTATATTTTGGAGATGAGGCCTTTATCAGAACCTTTAACTGTAAAAATGTTTTCCCAATTTGTTACTTCCCTTCTAATCTTGTTTGCATTAGTTTTGTTTGTGCAGAAACTTTTTAATTTGGTGTAATCAAAATCTTCTATTTTGTGATCAATAATGGTCTCTTGTTCCCCCTTGGACACAAACTCCTTCCTCCTCCTCAAGTCTGAGAGGTAAACTATCCCATGTTCCTCCAATTTATTTATGATTTCATTCTTTATGCCTAAATCTTGGGCCCATTTTGATCTTATCTTAATATGTGGTGTTAAATGTGGGTCCATGCCTAGTCTCTGCCATACTAATTTCCAATTTTCCCAGCAGTTTTTGTCAAATAATGAATTCTTATCCCAAAAGTTGGGATGTTTGGGTTTGTCAAACACTATATTGCTATTTTTATTCACTATCTTGCCCTGTGAACCTAACCTATTCCACTTATAAACTAGCCTGACATTGCTTCTAATGTTGTCATCTCAGATCACACAAAATTGTCTAATCCCTCTTCTATGTCAAAGCCCTTTGACAAAGCCTATGTCAAATGCTTGAAAACAATTAGATACATCTAGAATATTTTCTTTTGACATCTAATTATCTCCCCATTTTCCAACCT
Source organism: Sminthopsis crassicaudata (assembly GCF_048593235.1). NCBI lineage: Eukaryota > Metazoa > Chordata > Mammalia > Dasyuromorphia > Dasyuridae > Sminthopsis > Sminthopsis crassicaudata. The sequence continues at coordinate 256,127,802 of NC_133617.1, read as the reverse complement.
TTTCTTATATGAAAAAGGTTTACATTCTAGTTGCCCTTTTCTGGAGATTTTTCAATTTATCAGTATCTTTCCAAACTTGTGGTGACAAGAACTGTTCTGTACCATTTCCCTCCAAAGATATTAATTGAATAATGCATAATTTTTGACCAAGTAATAATACTCAATACTTATATACATTATATACCCCCAAATAAATCAAAGGAAGAGGAAAAGAAACATTATATATAAAAATATCCATAGCAATTCTTGGGAGAGGCAGGGCAAGAATAAAAAACTGAGGAGGTGCCCATCAATTAGAAAATAGCTGAACAAGTTCTTTGTTCAGCAGTTTATGCTTGGAACCTTTACAAACATTTTGCCCAATTTTATATCAATAAATTTGATAATCTAAGTAAAATGGAAGAATATTTTGAAAATATAGATTGCCAGATTAACAGAAGAGAAAGTAAATCACTTAAATAGTCCCATTTTAGAAAAAAGAGAAATAGAACAATCAACTGAACAAGTTATGCCATCTGAATGAGACAGAATATTATTTTAATGGAAAAATGAGGAAGGAGATTGTTTCAGAAAAATCGGGAAGACTTGTACAAACTAATATAAAATAAATTGTCCTATGTTCCTCTCATCTATTTATGATCTCATTCTTTATGCCTAAATCATGGATCCATTTTGATCTTATCTTGGTATATGATGTTAAGTGTGGGTCCATATCTAAATCCTGCCATACTAATTTCCAGTTTTCCTAACAGTTTTTTTCAAATAATAATTCTTATCCCAAAAGTTGGTATCTTTGGGTTTGTCAAACACTAGATTGCTATAGTTGTACCCTATTTTGTCCTATGCACTTAACTTGTTCCACTGATCAACTAGTCTATTTCTTAGCCAATATCGGTTTTGGTGATTGCTGTTTTATAATTTAGCTTTAGATCAGGTACAGCTAGACCACCTTCATCTGACTTTTTTTTTTCATTAATTGCCTTGAAATTCTCGACCTTTTATTCTTCCATATGAATTTTGTTGTTATTTTTTCTAGGTCATTAAAATAGTTTCCTGGTAGTCTGGCAAATAAATAGATTAGTTTGGGGAGTATTGCCATCTTTATTATATTTGCTTGGCCTATCCAAGAGCATTTAATGTCTTTCCAATTATCTAAATCTGACTTTATATTTGTTGCAAGTGTTTTGTGATTTTGCTCATATAATCCCAAATATTTTATACTCTCAACAGTTGTTTTGAATGGAATTTCTCTTTGTATCTCTTGCTGTTGCATTTTGTTGATAATGTATAAAAATGCTAAGGATTTATGTGGTTTTATTTTGTATCCAGCAACTTTACTAAAGTTGTGAACTATTTTTAATAGTTTGTTCTATTTCTTTTTCTGAAATGGGACTATTTAAGCAGTTTATTTCCTCCTCTGTTAATCTAGGAAGCCTATATTTTTGGAAGTAGTCATCCATTTCACTTAAGTTATCAAATTTATTGGCATACAGTTGGGCAAAGTAACTCCTTATTAGTGCTCTAATTTCCTCTTCATTGGTGGAAAGATCTCTCTTTTCGTTTTTAAGACTAACAATTTGATTTTCCTTTTCCCTTTTTCTGATCAGATTTACCAAATTTTTACCTATTTTATTGGCTTTTTCACAAAACCAACTCTTAGTTTTATTTATTAATTCAATAGTTTTTTACTTTCAGTATTATTAATTTCTCCTTTTAATTTTAGAATTTCAAGTTTAGTATTTGGTTGGGGGTTCTTAATTTGGTCTTTTTTCTAGCTTTTTAAGTTGCAGGCCCAATTCATTGATGTTCTCTTTCTCTATTTTATTCAAGTAAACCTCTAAAGATATAAAATTTCCCCTTATTACCACTTTAGCTGCATCCCACAAATTTTGGTATGATGTCTCATCGTTGTCATTATCTTGGGTGAAATTATTAATTGTTCCTATAATTTCCTGTTTCACCCAATCATTCTTTAAGATGAAATTATTTAGTTTCCAATTACTTTTTGTTCTATTTACCCCTAACTTCTTGTTGAATATAGTTTTTATTTGCATTGTGATCTTAGAAGAAAGCATTACTATTTCTGCCTTACTGCATTCAATTTTGAGATCTTTATGTCCTAATACATGGTCAATTTTTGTATAGGTTCCATGAACTGCTGAGAAGAAAGTATACTCCTTTCTATCACTATTCAGTTTTCTCCAAAGATTTATCATACCTAGTTTTTCTAATGTTCTATTTACCTCTTTAATTTCTTATTTGTTTTGTGGTTTGATTTATCTAATTGTGAGAGTGCAAGGTTGAAATATCCCACTATTATAGTTTTGCTATCTATTTCTTCTTGCAACTCTCTTAACTTCTCCTTTAGGAAGTTAGATTCCATACCACTTGGTGCATATATGTTTAGTATTGATATGGCTTCATTGTCTATGCTACCTTTTAGCAGGATATAGTTGCCTTCCTTATCTCTTTTAATTTGATCTGAGATAAGGATGGTTACCTTTGCTTTTTTTTTTTTTTTTTTTTTACTTCACCTGAAGCATAATAGATTCTGCTCCAGCCTTTTACTTTTACTCTGTATGTATCTCCCTGCTTTAAATGTGTTTCTTGTAAACAACATATTGTAGGGCTCTGAATTTTATTACAGTCTGCTATCCACCTTTGCTTAATGTGAGAGTCCATCCCATTCTAATTCTGTATTTCCTGCCATCATATTATCCCCTGATTATCCTTTTTCCCCTTATCCCCCCTGAACCCCTTCCCCAGTATCAAATGTATACCCACTATTTGTGTCACACAGCCCTCCCTTTTTAGTATTCCTCCCCCTTCCTTTTACGTCTTGTACCCTTCCCTTATTCCTCTTTTTCTTTTCCCTTTTCCTCTCCCCACTTTTAATGAGATGAGAGAAAATTTTCTGAAAAATAAATATGTCAATTATTTACTCTTTGAGCCTACTCTGATGAGAATAAGATTCATTCAATGTTCCTCTCCCTCTCTAAATTCCCTCATATGTGGTAAATTTTCTTTGACTTTTCCTGGGATGTAGTTTTCCTCTTTTTATCTCTCCTTTCCTATTTTCTGATACTATCCCCTTTCCCTTACTACTTCCCTTTTATCACTTTCCCTTATATCACTAAAATCAAATTATACATGTGGTCTTTCTGTATATCCACAATAGAAATACAGTTCTCAAGTGTTCCTTTTAATTTTTTCTGCTTCTCTTGAGTCTTGTGGATAGAGATCAAATTTTTTGTTTGTCTGTTTTTTTTTTTTTTTTTTTAGAAACAAAATGGAATTCTTCTCTTTCATTAAATGTCCATCTTCTTCCATGGAAGAAAATCCTAAACTTAGTTGGGTAGTTTATTCTTTTCTGCATTCCAAGTTCTTTTGCCTTTTTGAATATCAGATTCTAGGCCCTTCAGTCCTTTAATGTGGAGGTAGCCAGATCTTGAGTGGCCCTTATTGTGGCACCTTGGTAATTGAATTGTTTTTTCCTGGATGCTTGCAATATTTTTTCCTTAGTCTGGTAGTTCTGCAACTTGGCCACAATGTTCCATGGAGTTTTTTTTTTTTTTTTTTTTTTTTTTTAAGGGTCTTTTTCAGAAGGTGTTCAATGAATTTTTTCAATGCTTATTTTCTCTTCTGTTTCTATTATCTCTGGACAGTTCTCTTTGATGATTTCTTGTAAAATAAAATTTAGGCTCTTTTTTTCATCATAATTTTCAGGAAGTCCAATGATCCTCAGATTATCTCTGCTAGATCTATTTTCCAGGTCTGTTGATTTTCCCAGTAAATATTTGGCGTTAATCTCCAGATTTTTATTTTTTATTTTTTTGTGCTGTTTGACTGATTCTTGGTGTCTCAATGAACCATTCATTTCGATATATTCAGTCCTGATTTTTAATGAGTTATTTTCTTCATTCACATTTTTTTAGTTCTTTTTGCACATATCCAATTGAGTTTTTAAGTGCATTATTTTGCTCTGTGGAATTTTTTTTTCCATTTCATTATTATTATTATTATTTTTAATGAATTATTTTCTTTTTCCAATTCACAAATCCTACACTCTTGGGAATTTTTTATCTTTTCCAATTCAGAAATCCTACTTTCCTGTGATTTTTTAACCTTTTCCAATTCACAAATTTTGTTTCTCTGCACTTCCTGTGCATTCTTTATCTTTTCCAACTCAAATTTCAGGACGCTGTTACTCTCTAGCATAGCTTCTCTTTCCTTTCCTCATTTTTCTTCTAATTCTCTTAACTTTTTAATAGTTTCTTCTAGGAGAGAGTTATGTGATGGGGGGCAGGTATCATTCCCCTTTAGGGTATTATCTGGAGATTGTCTGCTATTAGCCTCCTTGGACTTGGATATCCTCTCTCTATATAGAAGGTGTCAATTGTTCTCTTCAATTTGTTAGTCATTATTAAAAACCTATGGGGTCTGACTTTAGGATAGGAAATTTACCAGCTTCCTCACAGTGCAGGGATAGGATGGATTGCAGCAGTCTTGTGAACGGGGTAAGAGAGAGCTTTGGGAGATAGTTTCCCCTCTCCCCCACCGAAAATGCCACAGATCCGGCTGTGCTTTGGGGAGTGCCCAGTGAAGAACCCCCACTGTGTGGCCTAGCGACTGCCCTGAGGCTAGAGGCTGAACAGTGAAAGTGTCACAACCTGGGCCAAAGCCCGCCATGGCGCAATTGATATTAGCAGCTGAGTAGTGAAAAGCCCCTGCACTCAAACTGGAAGTCTCTGCCTGGGAAACACAGTCACTGTTGTGGGACTTTACCTGCTGTGGGACTTTCATTGCTGTGGAAGTTCCACTGTGTCAGGCTGAGCCCCGCACTATGTGGATTAGAGGCTGCCCCAGGCTGTTTCCCCTGCTGTGCAGGTTCTACCCCAAGGAAAAGCCCCGGACAGCAGAAGGCAGTTGCACAGTTGTGCAGAGATTGGTGTTGGGTCACTTCCTGTTTGGAGTAGTTACAGGTTCTGGCGTCTTTTTTTGCTTTTTTTTTGTTTTTTTTTTATTTTTTTCTTCTTTTTTTATTTTATTTATTTTTTATTTTAATAATTTTTATTATATATTTTAAATAATATTATCCCTTGTATTCATTTTTCCAAATTATCCCCCCCCTCCCTCTACTCCCTCCCCCCTATGACCCGCAATCCCATACATTTTACTTGTGTTACAATATAACCTAGATACAATACATGTGTGTAAATACCATTTTCTTGTTGCACAATAAGCATTAGATTCCGAAGGTACATGTAACCTGGGCAGACAGATATTAGTGCTAACAATTTACATTCATTTCCCAGTGTTTCTTCTCTGGGTGTAGCTACCTCTGTCCATCATTGATCAACTGGAAGTGAGTTGGCTCTTCTTTATGTTGAAGATTTCCACTACCATCAGAATATAGCCTCATACAGTATTGTTGTTGAAGTGTACAGTGATCTTCTGGTTCTGCTCATTTCACTCAGCATCAGTTGATGTAAGTCTCTCCAAGCCTCTCTGTATTCCTCCTGCTGGTCATTTCTTACAGAGCAATAATATTCCATAACCTTCATATACCATAATTTACCCAACCATTCTCCAACTGATGGACATCCATTCATTGTTTTGTTTTTTTAAAGTGGCTTTGATTTCTCTTCTGATCTGCTCTTTTACAAGCAAAGTAGAGCTATCAGCCTATGCCAGATTCCTCTATCTCAGTAGCTTTTGTAACCCCAGAGGTCTCCCCAGCCTATTTGGCACAATGTGCTAGCCTTTAGTCTAACCCTGTCTGTCTTTTTTTCCTCCCCTCTGGACCAACCTTTTCTGATGAAATTCCAGATTTTCTTAGGCTGGTAAGTTGTGCTTTTAATCCTTGTGGTTTTTAGCAGTCCAGCATTATTTTTGAGGCTGATTTAACTAGCTGGTCTTGAGGGTAAAAGGGAGCTTAGAAGTTTGAGTGTATCTTCTCCATCATCTTGGCTCCGCCCCCCATAGTTTCCATCTGTTCATTTACCTTTCTTAAATCAGTCAGCATTCTCCATTTTTAGATTTGTTTCTTACAACCAGTACTGGGGAATTCCAAGGACTTAGAGAAGGTTGTAAGTATCCTTAGTCAAGTTGCTCCTCTGCTATATCTAATAAGGCCTGAATTTTATCACTACTTAAGGGCCACTGTTCTATTTACACTGGTATATCAGTTTTCCATTGGATAGGAACAGATGAAAATGTTGGCAGGCCTTCAACAGCAGCCCTGCCTAAAAAAATGAAGTTCTCAATTGTAATTCTAATTGTTGCAAAATGTCACTTCCCCACAGATTGATAGGGATTTTTTTCAATTATAAATGAAGTAAAAACTCCTGTTTTGCCTTCAAAAGTCAATCTCAAAGGCATAGCACTAACTTCAGCTGCTGTTGATCCTCCTATGCCAGACATTGTTTGCCTTAATTTTTGGTCAGTGACTGGGCCAGTTGGCAATTCTAATGACTATACAATATGCATCTGTGTCTACCAATCCTTCTAATGGTATGCCATTTTTATAGATAGTGAGCATAGGTCAGTCAACTGTTACAGCTGTTGTCAAGAATATTACTGGATTTTGATGCTTGGAGTCAGAATCTGAGCAACTATCACTGGGTTGCTTATTAGGAGTCTATATCAGTAAACCTGATGCTACTACTTCTCCTGGTTGATGAGTCACACATTGTTTACCTATATTAGTGACTGGGGTATTATCTACACATTCATCAGTTTCCCACATCAGTTTATGGATGAACATTGTTTTGTAAGTATTCTCAGGAGGTAAAATGGTCAAACTTACTGTGCCTAGAGGCAAGGGACCTATAGGCTTGAGGGGAACAGATTTCACCTTTCTAGGGGTTGTCCCAGCTGCATACAACTCTATTCTTCTCAATTATAATCCCTTTCTCCCATCAGGTTCTTCCTGGATGATTGATTGTGTAATCCCTTTCTATCACCAGATTGCTTCCTGGCTGATTGGTCATGTCTGGGTATTAACCTTCTAAAGGGTCTCTGGGTGTAGCATTGGCTGCCATCATGCCCCAAGTATTTTTTGCCTTGGGGCCTGGGGCTGAGCCCCTCATCTTGATTTTCTGAATCAGTTTACATTCTGATGCCCAATGGAAGCCTCTGTTGCATTTTGGACATGGGATTTTGGGTCTTGTTCTTCCACTTTGTTTTCTCACTCCGTCTCTATCCCAACATTGAACTTTTAGATGCCCTAATTTAAAACATTGAAAACATTGACGAGTCTCTCTGGAAGTCCCTTGCCAAAAGGGACCCTGTTTTCCCATGTTGTGATTTTGGGAAGTCTGCATCATACCCTGGCTATAAAAGGTATTTATGCCCACTGTGGCATAGCATCTTAGATATCCTCGCATAGAGGAGCATCCTTGTGTAGTCCTAGTATAATTCTTTTATAAACCTAATTAGCATTTTTTAGCAAGTTGCCTTATCATAATTTCTGTTGCTGCATTTTCACCAATAGTTTGTATGATAGCTGTCTGCAAATGTCCCAGAGAATCAGCAACAGGTTTATTTGGCCCTTGTGCTGGTTTTTGAAGGCCTCTCCCTTTATCCTGTCTGGTATAAAACCCTATGCTTTGATAGCAGCAGCAGCAATTTTCTCATATGATGCTATGGGGTAATTAGTCTGTGCTAAAATATCTGCATAAAAACCTACACCTGTTAGTTGGTCATAGGTAACTGGAGAATTAACTCCACTTTGACTATTTCATTGGGCTTGTATCCTACAGAGCTCACTATATTCAGAAAGGCACAACAAGTTTTTTCCAGGTTCTAAGCATGTCCTTGCTATAAATTTTCCATCACTAGGGGTTAAGATTTCATGAGCCAAATTCTGTAATAACATCTTAACATAAGATGATGTAGCCGTATAAAGAGTGCAAGCCTTTTTCAGGTCTTTGATGATTCTAGATCAAAAGGAGTGTATTTTTTATTTTTTGATCTGAAGAGTTAAACTGTTGAATCACAGAATACATTTTCTATTCTCAAATCACATGTATTCTGCCCCTTCTTCTGTGGCTTTAAGTAGTGCCTTTTGCAATCTAGTCTTAGGAGGGGGTGATTGCTGGTGGGGGAGGAGGTGCTGGTGATATCACTGCCCTCCCACTCCTCCTCCTCCTTCCACCCTGGAAGGTGAAGTTGATGGGGGGAAGGGGTTAAGGACCTGCTCTGGTCCTTGCTCTCTCAGAACTAGATCAATTAAACCATAAACTAAACAAGAAAGAAGTTAAAGAGGTAATTAGAATACTAGAAAAGTTAGGTATGATAGATCTTTGGAGAAAATTGAATAGAGACAGAAAGGAGTACACTTTCTTCTGGGCAGGTAGTGGAACCTATACAAAAATTGACCATATATTAGGACATAAAACCTTAAAATCAAATGCAGAAAGACAGAAATAATAAATTCATTTTTTCAGTTCACAATGCAATTAAAAATTACATTCAATGAAAAGCCAGGGGAAAATAGAATAAAAAGTAATTGGAAACTAAACAATCTCATCCTAAAGAATGAATGAGTGAAACAACAAATAATAGATACAATCAATAATATCATTCAAGAGAATGACAAAAATGAGACAACATACCAAAATTTATGGGATGCAACCAAAGCAGTAATAAGAGGAAAATTTTATCTCTCTATGGTTACTTGCATAAAATAAAGAGAAGATCAATGAATTGGGCTTGCAACTAAAAAAAAAAGCTAGAAAAAGAGCAATTTAAAACCCCCTAATCAAATACCAAACTTGAAATTCTAAAAATAAGAGGAAAGATTAATAAAATTGAAATTTAAAAAAAGACTATTGAATTAATAAATAAACTAAGAGTTGGTTTTATGAAAAAAGCAAACAAAATAGATAAACTTTTAGTAAATTTGTTTAGAAAAAGGAAAGATGAAAATCAAATTGTTAGTCTTAAAAATTAAGAGGGAGAAATTTCTACCAATAAAGAGGAAATCAGAGCAATAATGAGGAGTCACTTTGCCCAACTTTATTCCAATAAATTTGATAACCTAAGCAAAATGGATGAAAACTTACAAAAATATAGATTGCCCAGATTAACAGAGGAGGAAATAAATTTCCTAAATAGTCCTATTTCAGAAAACGAAATAGAACAATTATATTAGTGAACTTCCTAAGAAAAAATCCCCAAGGCCACATGGGTTTTCATATGAATTCTACCAAACATTTGAAGAACAATAATTCCAATACTATATAAACTATTTGAAAAAATAAGGAATGAAGGAGTGAGTCCTATCAAATTCCTTTTATGATACGGACATGTACTGATATCTAAACCAGGTAGTATGAAAACAGAAAGAAAACTAAAAACCAATCTCCTTAATAAATATTGTTGTGAAATCTTTAATATAAATCAAATAGTTTACAGAAAATTATCCCCAGGATAATATACCAGACCAAAAAGAATTTATACCAGGAATGCAGGGCTGGTTCAAAATTAGGAAAACTGTTAATGTAATTGACTATATAAATAACCAAGTTAACAAAAACCATATGATTATTTCAATAGATGCAGAAAAAGCATTTGATAAACTCTAATGCCCATTCCTATTAAAAACAAGAGGAATACATAAAGTTTTTCTTAAAATAGTAACTAGTAATTATTTACAACCATCAGTAAGCATCATATGTAATGTGGATAAACTGGAACCATTCCCAATAAGATCAGGGATGAAACAAGGTTGCTCACTATCGCCATTACTATTCAATATTGTATTAGAAATACTAACTTTGGCAATAAGAAAATGAAAAAAAAAAAAGATTAAAGGAATTAAAGTAGGTAATGGGGAAACCAAATTATCACTCTTTGCAGATGATATGATGGTATACTTAGAGAACCCCAGAGAATCAACTAAAAAGCTATTATAAACAAACCACAGCTTTAACAAAGTTGCAGTTTACAAAATAAATCCACATAAATCAGAAGCATTTTTATACATCAGTAACTAAATCCAATACGAAGAGATACAAAGAATAAATTCCATTTAAAATAAGCATCGATAGTATAAAATATTTGGGAATCTCTCTGGCAAGGGAACATCAGTAACTATATGAGCAACATTACAAAATACTTTCCACTAAAATAAACTGAGATCTAAATAATTGTAAACATATTAAGTGCTCTTGGATAGGCTGAGTGAATATAACAATGACAATACTCTCTAAACTAATCTATTTATTTAATGCTAGTTTACCTCTCAGACATGTGGAAGAGGAGGGAATTTGTGACCAAGAAGAATTAAAGATCCATATAGATCACAAAATAGATAATTTTTGATTATACTAAGTTAAAAAAGTTTTTTACAAACAAAATAATGCAGACAAGATTAGAAGGGAAGCAATAAACTTGGAAAACATTTTTACATTCAAAGGTACCGATAAAGGCTTCATTTCCAAAATATATAGCGAATTGACTCAATTTTATCATAGTCCAAGACATTCTGCAATTCATAAATGGTCAAAGGTTATGAACAGACAATTTTCAGATGTAGAAGTTGAAACTATTTCTAGTCATATGAAAAGGTGTTCAGATCTGTTGATCAGAGAAATACTAATTAAGAAAACTCTGAGATACCAATACGCACCTCTCAAATTAGCTAAAATGACAGAAAAAGATAATGACAAATGTTTTAGGGTATGGTGAAAAATTCTAATATTGATACATTGTTGGTGGAACTGTGAATGATTCAGTCATTCTGGAGAGCAATTCGGAACTATGCTCAAAAATTTATCATACTGCACATACCCTTTCACCCAGCAGTATTACTAATGGGCTTATATCCCAAAGAGATCTCAAAGGAGAGAAAGGGACCCACTGTTCAAAAATGTTTGTGGCATCCTTCTTTGTAGTGGCAAGAAACTAGAACCTGAATGGATGCCCATCAATTTGAAAATGGCTGAATAAAATGGTATCTGAATGTTATAGAATATTATTGTTCTTTAAGAAATGATAAGCGGATGATTTCAGAAAGACCTAGTTAGGCTTATATGAACTCATGGTAAGTGAAATAACCAGGAGATTATTATATATGGTAACAAGAAGAGTATATTACAATCCATTCTGATGGACAAGACTCTCTTCAAAGTTGAGATGATTTAAACTAGTTCCACTTGTGCAATTATGTAGAGAGCCATCTACACCTAGAGAGAGAACCATGGGAACAGTGTGGAACACAACATAGTTATATAAGTTGTAACTGAGCTGTGAAAATGAGAAGCACCAAACTGTTTAAGCTAATTGCTATGGTACTTAAGATCCAACTCTCCATGTCCTTCAGCAGATTGATCAGTACCATCCCCCTCTTCTCTTTCTCCTCACACTTCCTTGTCTGGCTGGTCTTCCTAAAACTTTTCCTTTTCTTAGATGTGGAGGGAGGAACTTTGGAGAAGTATACTTGAAAGCCACAAGTAACCCTACAGAACTTTTAAATTTAGTCCTTATATACCTTATTGTAATTACATCATTACATCATAGTGATTATGTGTGAACTTAGAGAACCATTGCAGCATCATACTAAGTACAAAGTATATATGTGAACTACAGAAGCATTATATTATCAATTCCACTGAGTTAACACCATGTTTTAAGTATGCGTCTCCAAAGTTCTGCCAACTACATAGCTCCATAAAAGTTACCTATGATCAGAGTTCTTTTTTGCTTTTTTACTCATTTTTTTAAAGGTTGATGTCTGCTCTTAGGGCAAAGGGGAGAATCTCCCTAGCTTTCTCTACAGGTGACAGTGGTTTCACATTGCCCTAGAGCCAGTGCTGCTGATTTCCTTCTGGTGTTTTTGGGCATGGCCAAGTTCTGGGCTATTCTGGAGTTCTGGGGCTCACTATTTGCCTTTTATAATTGTGTTGGATTTGTCACAACTAGTCTGATGATCCCCTTGCATCTGAATCAGAACAGAGTAGCTAATGCTGCTGTATTTTAGCTAAAATCTTCCCACTAGATTACTCTGGCTCTCAGATACCACATTGCACTGATTCCCTGCTTTGTGCCTGCACTTGTCTGCCTTACCCCCTTCCCTGATTAAAACAGTCCTTTTCTGAAGTTCTTTCAAAATATCTTTTGATTGAAATTTGTTACACTTGAAATATTAGTGTATTCTCTCAATCCAAAACCACTTCAAAGGCTTGATCTGTTGTTGATTTAAAGAATCCAAGAAGAGCTCAGACAAAGACCTGTCTACCCTCTGCAATTTTGGCTTTGCTCCCACTGGTGTCTTATCTTTTTAAAGAAATCTTTCATATGTATACAAAATACTTTATTGAAAAAAAAAACCAACTAAGTTTTAACTCTAAAAATAATTTAAAAATATAATGAATTGGGAGTTTCTTTTATTATTTACATGTTTAAATCAGTTCTGCAATAATATCAGTTATAATCCAGAATTGCTCAGGGAAGTTATTTGCCCAGTGAATAAAGTGCCCGATATTCAGGCAAGAAGATTCATTTTTGAATTCAACTCTGACCTCAGGCATTTACTAGTCTTGTGACCCTGAGCAAGTCCTATTTATCTCAGTTCCTAACTTATAAAATTATTTGATGAAAGAAATGGCAAACCACTTTAGCATTTTTGCCAAGAAAACTTCAAGTGAAGTCATGAATAGTTGGACATAAATGAAATAAAGAATAACACAATTGCTCACCTCCTTTTTTGGTATTCTGTTATTTTAAAAAATAGTCAAGGGCTAAATTAATAAACGGGGAAGACAATGACTATTGTATGGGTTCTTGTATTCTTTAAATGAAATCATTTTCAGTCATGCCACATGAATGAAGCATTTACCTCCTTATTTCCATATCTGCCACCAAATGTCAAAGCAAATATATAGCCTACACATGCAAATGGCAATTTGTGATTCCTCTTATTTTCTTTTAAATTGATGTCTTGTTTATCAAATATGAAATAAAGGAGTAACAGGATAATTGTATATCAGGTACAGTGAAAAACTGAAAAAAAAAATTGAGAAATAAGGTTAGTCAGTGCTGTTGAGAACACCAAACTTTATGTAAAAGTCCTGAGGGGAAACTCCCAGCATGATTAGACACTCTTCTACTTCTCCTGAAGGACTGTCAAATTGCTTGTTTGCTGCTTATCAAGTCAAAAATATTTTAAAAGAACACTTTGACTCCTTTATATTCCAATGTGTTTATAATTAGAGAGGGAAAATCCTTTTGAACTTTCTAACACAGGAAAAGCATTTCTCAAGCATCAAAAAGTCTGTTTTTAAATGAACTTCAGATTCAAACTGAAGACTAGATAACAGATCTCTAAAACAAAGTGAAACTAGATAGACACTTCAAAGATTAGAGGTGAGAAGGAATTAAATAGTAGATAGGGAGAACATTGTTTTTAAGAAAAAAAATAACTTTCACAAGTCTGTTTCCAAGAAAAAAAAACACTCGTATTGGAAATAATTTTTTCAGGTAAAATAATACAATAGTGAATTCAGATTTTATTAAGACTTGCAATTTTAGGTAAATCAACAATATTCTCCAAGCCCTGTTTATGAAGAGAGAATATTAGCCTTTGTTTTATCTAGCATATGACCACCCTTTAAGTAGAACATTATGGTGGTAAAAAGTGGATACTAAGAAACCTATTCAAGCCTATCAGGATGGTCTATGGAATGTTACATTATATTTTTATTTATGCTACTATAAGGGCATTGTACTAGCCCACAAATGAACTAGGAAGGCAGGAAGTTCTAAAACCTAGTGAAGTTGCAATTTTGGGGAGAAATGAATAAAAAGAATTAAGGTAAACTGGAGACTGCATTGCCTTAACAGGTTGAATCAGATTTTGAGGGAAAAGCAGCAAAAGTTGACAATAGCATTTCTTTCTGGAAGTGTAAAGGAAGGATAAAATAATCTAGTTCATATTGGTAGATACATGATGTATTGCTTATTTTACAATGACAATATGCTTATTGAGCATATAGTTAAAAAATAATTTGGAAACACACCCATGTCCATTTGTATGAATTGCCTTTTGGGAGTAAAAAAAAAAAAAAAAAAAAAACGTTAACTGCATAGCTATTAAAATTTTATCATCACAATCAATTGGTGATTCCCAACTGAGACTACTGAAGCAACATTTTGTCAGTTTGATCATAACTACTGAATAATATTTTGCAGTTTCAGAGCAGGCATATTAAAGATATCACAAAGAACAACTCCAAACATATCAAAATAAATCTTTTTTTTTTCTTTTTTCCTGAGGGTGGGGTTAAGTGACTTGCCCAGGGTCACAAAGCTAGGAAGTGTTAAGTGTCTGAGATCAGATTTGAACTTGGGTCCTCCTTAATTCAAGACTGGTGCTCTATCCACTGTGCCACTTAGCTGCCCTGAAAATAAATCTTAATTACTCATTTCTTTGATTTACATGGGAAATGGCAAATTTAGAAGGAACTTAAAAAGTATGTGCAGCAATTATGAATTTCCAACATGAAAATGAAGACACAAAAGCATATGTTGTGTTTTCCTTATTTTTGACCATTGAAGGCAAGGAATGGAGTAGAGAAAAATTAATCTGGGAAAAGAATAGCTGACTAAGAAAATGATATCTGAGAATATGACATGAATTTACTAATTAAAATTTAAAATATAAAGATAACAAATTATTCTACAGAGATGGAGTATTCCCATCAAAACCTGCTAATATTATTTGTTGGGCTTCTTCCAAATCAAGTTAAAAGGACTTTGAACTTTGGAGTCAGAAGAATATATATATATATATATATATATATATATATATATATATATAAAACTTAAGTTTGAAAACAGAGAATAATGATAGAGAAAAATAGCCACTGTGATACCTAGAACTAGAAGTTTAAAGGAGACAAAGCCCATGAAAGAAGCTAATAGTAACACTCATGGTTTCTACATGGCTTCCCAGAATATAAGAAAAAAGAAAAACAGTATCAATGCAAGGAGAAAAATATGAGCTGAACATATTATTAAGATTTGATAGAATCCCTGCCTAAATCATGGTTTTGAACACTTTTTAAAATAAACAGCATAAGTAAAGAAGATTGGAAATCATTGTAAATCAAGAAAATATAATTCTGCTTTAATTGGAGCAGAACCAATATGGTGGAAGAAAGCTAAGGACTTGCCTAATCACTCTCCTATTCTCCTACAAATAACTTTAAAATAATACCAGGCATGAAATCTGAAATGGTAGAATCAACAAAAGTAAGAGGTAAAATAAATTTCCAGCCAAAAACAATTGAAAAGATTAGAAAAAGGGCTGTTTCAGAGTGAAGCACAGCTCAGTTCAGGTCGTGGTAAACGACCCATAAACTTTGGAGTCAACTGAATTAGCAGCAACCCACTGACAATAAGGAGGAAAAAGTAATTGCAGGGGACACTTTGCTGGTACTGGGTGCAGGATTCTGCTGCTTTGCCCATATAAGGTTTCCATCATAGTTCCAGCCTAAGGAGGATCACTATCACAAGAGCAGCCCCAAGGATGCAGTGGTCCTGATCATACTAGCTGGGCAGAAAAAAAAGTGCCTATGGTCACTTTTGAGACAAGTTCAAAAGGACAATGATCACAAATCTCCTTAGATTATGCCAACTTGGAAGTACTAAAGAACTAACTCTAAAAACAGCAGCATGAAAAACTAGCTTTAGACAGTGACCTGTCTACCATTGGAACAGAGCCCAACTTTAACATAAAGTTAAAAATCAGAAAATGGGCTGGAAAAATGAGCACACACACACACACACACACACACACACACACACAGAAAACAAAAACAAAAACAATCCCGATAATAGGAAGTTACTATAGTGTCCTGGAAAGATCAAAACACAAACTCAGAAGACTGCAACAAAATCAAAACAGCTACATCTAAAGCTTCAAAAAAATAAAAATAAAAAAATGAAATGTTCTCATGATCAAAGGAAATACCTGGAAGAGTTTGGAAAAGAATAAAAAAATAAAATGAGTATAGTAGAGAAAAAAAATGTGGAAATAAATGATAGTGATGCAAGATAATCATGGAAAGAGAGTCAAATACTTGGTAATGGAGGCACATACACACACACACACACACACACACACACACACACACACCAGAAGAAAATGTCACCTTAAAAAACAAATATGGCAAATGGTAAAAGAGGGACAAAATAACCTAAAGAGAGGAACTATTTTTTTAAATTTATTTTAATAGTTTTTATTTACCAGATATATGCATGGATAATTTTACAATATTGACAATTGCCAAATGTTAGGTTCTTACTAAGTGCTAAGTTGGTACTTAACAATTCTCTAGCTCTGGCCTTTACTGGGAGTTTTACTTCTCTGAACTCCTGAGGAGGAGCTTTCATGCTTAAGAGGAGCAAGTTCATTGGTTGAAGTAATTTTTCCCAGAAGCCCTTGCATTATCCCATGCCCATTCTCTGGGAGGATAAAAGAGGGTGGCACTAGAGAGATAGAGAGTCTTGTCTGGACCAGACTTGAGGTGGCTCTCTGGAGGAAGAAGTTTTTCCTCTAGCCCAGAGAGCAATGGGCAGTTTCTGGAGACAACAGCATGTTACAGCCAAACATTTTCTTCTAATTTTTCCCCTTCTTCCCGCTCCCCTTCTCTCCCCCTGAGATGGCAGGTTGACAATACATGCTAAATATGATAAAGTATAAATTAAATACAAATATGTATATATGTCCAAAAAGTTGTTTTGCTGTACAAAAAGAATCAGAATTTGAAATACTGTAGAATTAGCCTGTGAAGGAAATCCAAAATGCAGGCAGACAAAAATAGTGGGATTGGGAATTCTATGTAGTGGTTCATAGTCATCTCCCAGAGTTTTTTCGCTGGGTGTAGCTGATTCAGTTCATTACTGCTCTATTGGAACTGATTTGATTCATCTCATTGTTGAAAATGGCCACATCTATCAGAATTGATCCTCATATAGCATTGTTGTTGAAGTATACAATGATCTCCTGGTCCTACTCATGTCACTCAGCATCAGATCATGTAAGTCTCTCCAGGTGTTTCTGAAATCATCCTGGTGGTCATATCTTACAGAACAATAATATTCCATAATATTCATATACCACAATTTATTCAGCCATTCTCCAATTGATGGGAATCCACGTAGTTTCTAATTTCTAGCTACTGTGAAGAGGGAGCAAGCAGAATATTTTAAGAAAAACTTGGAAAGATTTACATGAACTGTTGCAAAATGAAGTAAGCATAATCAGGGGAATATTTTACACTGCAACAGTAATACTGTAAAATGATTGATTCGACTAATTTACTTATTCTTAGCAATACAATGATCCAAGATAATATCAAAAGACTTAAGGTGAACCATTCTGTCTACCTCTAGAAAGAACTGATGGAATATGACTTTGGCTAGCAGCATTTTTTTACATTTTTAGTTTTCAATTTTTTGATCTGGTTTCTTTTACAAAATGATTTATTTCAAAATGTGTTCCACGTGATTATACATGTAGAACCTATGTAAAATTCCTTGCCTTCTCAATGAGACAATAGGATGAGAGGGGAAAAAATGGAAGTAAACCTTTTTTTTTAAATAACTTTTTTATTTTCAAAATGCCTGCAAAGATAGTATTCAACATTCACTCTTGCAAAATTGTGCATTCCAAAATTTTTTCCTTACCTTCCCCCCCTATTCCTCTCCCTTAGACAGTTGGTAAAGCAATATATGTTAAGTATGTGCAATTCTTCTATATATATATTTCCACATTTATCATGCTGCACAAGAAAAATCTGATCAAAAGGGAAAAAAATAAGAAAAAAGAAAGAAAAAAAAGCAAGCAAATAGCAACAAAAAGGGCGAAAATAATAATTGTGATACACATTCAGTCACCAAAGCCTGTCTCTGGATGCAGATGGCTCCTTATATCACAACTCTAATTATTAGAATTAGTTTCATTCACCTCATTGTTGAAAGGCACCAAGTCCACAAGATTTGATCATCACATAATCTTGTTACTATGTACAATAGTCTCTTGGTTCTACTTAATTCATCTAGTATTAGTTCATGTAAGTCTCTCCAGACCTTTGAAATCTTCCTAAGATCATTTCTTTTTTTTCTCCTTTTTTTACATATTTAAAATTATTTTATAATTATAACTTTTTTTTACAACATTATCTCTTGCACTCACTTCTATACTGAATTTTCCCTTCCTTCCCTCCACCCCCTCCCCTAGATGTCAGGCAGACTCATACATGTTAAATGTATTACAGTATATCCTAGATACAATATATGTGTGCAGAACCAAATTTCCTGTTGCAAGGAAGAATTGGATTCAGAAGGTAAAAATAACCTGGGAATAAAAACAAAAATGCAAACAGTTTACACTTATTTCCCATTGTTCCTTCTCTATGTGTAGCTGATTCTGTCCATCACTGATCAATTGGAAGCGAATTAGATCTTCTCTTTGTTGAAGATATCCACATCCATAAGAATACATCCTCATACAGTATCATTGTTGAATTGTATAATGATCTCTTAGTTCTGCTTGTTTCACTCAGCATCAGTTGATGTAAGTCTCTCCAATTCTCTCTGTATTCATCCTGCTAGTCATTTCTTACAGAACAATAATATTCCATAACATTCATATACGATAATATACCCAATCATTTTTGAATTGATGGGCATCCATTCATTTTCCAATTTTTAGCCACTACAAAAAGGGCTACCACACATATTTTGGCACATACAGGTCCTTTTCCCTTCTTTAGTATTTCTTTGGGATATAAGTCCAGTAGTAGCACTGCTGGATCAAAAGGTATGCACAGTTTGATAACTTTTGGGGCATAGTTCCAAATTGCTCTCCAGAATAGTTGAATTCTTTCACAACACCATCAACTATGTATCAGTGTCCCAGTTGTCCCACAGCCCCTCCAACATTCACCATTATTTTTTCCTGGCATCTTAGCCAATCTGACAGGTGTGAAGTGGTATCTCAGAGTTGTTTTAATTTGCATTTCTCTGATCAATAGTGATTTGGAACACTCTTTCATATGAGTGGAAATAGTTTCAATTTCATCATCTGAAAATTGTCTGTTCCTATCCTTTGACCATTTATCAATTGGAGAATGGCTTGATTTCTTATAAATTGGAGTCAGCTCTCTATATATTTTGGAAATGAGGCCTTTATCCGAACCTTTAACTGTAAATTTTTTCCCCAGTTTGTTACTTCCCTTCTAATCTTATTTACATTAGTTTTGATTGTACAAAAACTTTTTTAATTTGATGTAATCTAAATTTTCTATTTTGTAATCAATAATGATCTCTAGTTCTCCTTTGGTCACAAATTCCTTCCTCCTCCACAAGTCTGAAAGTTCAACTATCCTATGTTCCTCTAATTTATTTATAATCTTGTTCTTTATGCCTAAATTATGGACCCATTTTGTTCTTATCTTGGTGTACAGTGTTAAGTGTGGGTCCATGCCTAATTTCTGTCATACTAATTTTCAGTTTTCCCAGCAGTTTTTGTCAATTAATGAATTTTTACCCCAAAAGTTGATATCTTTGGGTTTGTCAAACACTAGATTGCTATAGTTGTACCCCATTTTGTCTTGTGTGGCTAACCTGTTTCACTAATCAACTAGTCTATTTCTTAGCCAATACCAAATGGTTTTGGAGACTGTTGCTTGATAATATAGTTTTAGATCTGGTACAGCTAGGTCATCTTCATTTTTTTTTCATTAATTCCCTTGAAATTCTCAACCTTTTGTTCTTCCATATGAATTTTGTTGTTATTTTGTCTAGGT
Source organism: Sminthopsis crassicaudata (assembly GCF_048593235.1). Taxonomy (NCBI): domain Eukaryota; kingdom Metazoa; phylum Chordata; class Mammalia; order Dasyuromorphia; family Dasyuridae; genus Sminthopsis; species Sminthopsis crassicaudata. Next base: position 256,107,982 of record NC_133617.1, on the reverse strand, counting down.
CATTAAAATAGTTTCTTGTAAGTCTGATTGGTATAGCACCAAATAAATAGATTAGTTTAGGGAGTATTTTTATCTTTATTATATTTGCTTGAACTATCAAGAGCACTTAAGGTCTTTCCAATTATTTAAATCTGACTTTATTTTTGTGGCAAGAGTTTTGTATTTGCTCATATAATTCCTAACTTTCCTTTGGTTGAGAGATTCCCAAATATTTTATGCTATCAAGAGTTATTTTGAATGGAATTTCTCTTTGTATCTCTTGCTGTTGGATTTTGTTGATGATATATAAAAACGCTGAGGATTTATTTTGTATCCTGCAACTTTGCTAAAGTTGTGGATTATTTTTATTTCTAATAGCTTTTTTTTTTTTTTTTAGAATTTTTGGGTTCTCTAAGTATCTCATCATATCATCTGCAAAGAGTGATAGTTTGGTTTCCTCATCACTTACTCTAATTCTTTTAATCTCTCAACTTTTATTGCCGAGGTTAGCATTTCTAATACAATATTGCATTGTAATGGTGATAGTACTCATCCTTGTTTCACTCCTGATCTTACTGGAAAAGATTCCAGTTTATCCCCATTACATATGATGCTTACTGTCAGTTTTAAATATATGCTCCTGACTATTTTAAGGAATAGACCATTTATTCCTATGCTTTCAAGTGTTTTTAGTAGGAATGGATGTTGGATTTTATCAAATGCTTTTTCTGCTTCTATTGAGATGATCATATGGTTCTTGTTAATTTGATTATTAATATGGTCAAATATATTAATATTTTCCTAATATTAAACCAGCTCTGTATTCCTGGTATAAATCCTACTTGATCATGCTGTATTATCTTGGGGATGATTTTCTGTAGTCTTTTTGCTAATATCTTATTTAAGATTTTAGTATCAATATTCATTAGGGAGATTGCTCTATAACATTCTTTCTCTTTTTTCAACCTACCTGGTTTGGGTATCAGTACCATGTCTGTGTCATAAAAGGAATTTGGTAGGACTTCTTTTTCCCCTATTTTATCAAATCATTTATATAACATTGGGGCTAATTGTTCTTTCAGTGTTTGGTAGAATTCACATGTAATGTTGACTAATAGCTTCTTCTATTTCTTTTTCTGAAATGGGACTATTTAAACAATTTATTTCCTCCTTATTAATTTGCCAAACCTATATTTTTGGAGATAGTCATCCATTTCACTTAGGTTATCAAATTTATTGGTGTAAAGTTGGGCAAAGTAATTCATTATTTCTCTAATTTCCTCTTCATTGATGGAAAGTTTCCCCTTTTCATTTTTAAGACTAACAATTTGAGTTTCCTATTTCCTTTTTCTGATCAGATTTACCAAAGATTCATGTATTTTATTGGCTTTTTCATAGAACAAACTCTTAGTTTTGTTTGTTAATTCAAGGTTTTTTTTTTAACTTTCAATAGTTTAAATTTCTCCTTTTAATTTTAGAATTTTATTTGATTGGGGGTTTTTAATTTCATTTTTTTCTAGCTTTTTAAGTTGTATGCCAAATTTATTGATCTTCTCTTTCTCTATTTTATTCAAGGAAGCCTCTAAAGATATAAATTTCCCCTTATTACCACTTTAGCTGCATCCCACAAATTTTGATATGATGTCTCATTGTCATTATCATGAGTGAAATTATTAATTGTGTCTATAATTTTGCTGTTTCACCCAATCATTCTTTAAGATGAGATTATTTAGTTTCCAATTACTTTTTGGTCTATTTACTCCTAACTTTTTGTTGAATGTAGTTTTTATTGCATTGTGATCTGAAAAGAATTCTTTATTATTTCTGCCTTCCTACATTTAATTTTGAGGTCTTTATGTCCTAATATATGGTCAGTTTTTGTATAGGTTCCATGAACTGCTGAGAAGAAAGTATACTCCTTTCTATCATCAATCAGTTTTCTTCAAAGATCTATCATACCTAATTTTTCTAATATTCTATTTACCTCTTTAATTTCTTTCTTATTTGTTTTGTCATTTGATTTATCTAATTTTGAGAGTGCAAGGTTGAGATCTCCTACTATTATAGTTTTGCTGTCTATTTCTTCTTGCAACTCTCTTAACTTCTCCTTTAGGTATTTAGATGCTATACTACTTGGTACATTTATGTTTAGTATTTATATTGTTTCATTGTCTAATCTCCCCTTTAGCCAGATATAGTTTCCTTCATTATTTCTTTTAATTATATCAATTTTTGCTTTTGCTTGATCTGAGATAAGGATGGCTATCCCTGCTTTTTTGACTTCATCTGAAGCACAATAGATTCTGTTCCAGCCTTTTACCTTTACATTTGCATGTATCTCCTTGCTTTAAATGTGTTTCTGTAAACAACATATTGTAGGGTTCTGACTTTTGATACAGTCTGCTATCTGCCTCCACTTGATTGAAGAGTTCATTCCATTCACATTTACAGTTAAAATTACTAATTATCTATTTCTTTTCCATCTTTATATTTACAGATAATGTTTTTTCCCTTGCCCCCCCAAACCCCTTTCCCAGTATTAAACTTATGGGCCCCACTTATGTCACACAGCCTTCCCTCTTTATTATCCCTATTTCTTCCCTTTAAATCCCTTCTCCTTTTTTATACCTTTCCCTTATTACTATTTTTCTTTTCTCTTTTTCTCTCCCACTTTTTAATGAGCTTAGAGAGAATTCTCTGTAAAACAAATATGTCAGTTATTTTCAATTTGAGCCAACTCTGATGAGAGTAAGATTCACAGAATGTTCCTCCCCCTCTCTAACTTCCCTTAGATATTATAAGGTTTTTTTTTTGCCTCTTAGTAGAATGTAGTTTCCCAATTTTTATCTGTCCTTTTCCCTTTTTTTTGACACTACCCCCTTTCTATTTCTAGTTCCCTTCTTTATGTTATATCAGTAAAATCAAATTATACATGTGGACTTTATGAATATTCAGAACAGAAATACAGTTCTCAAGAGTTCTTTTTACCTTTTTCTGTAAGGGCCCTTTAAATGGGCGGACACAGTGCATCGGGAGATTGAGGCCCAGAAGTAATTTCTGTGGATATTAGGACTGCCCTTGGGCGGGATCCTGGCCATATTGAGATAGTTTTGTAATGGGTGACTCTCTCGCTGATTGGCTGTGTGTGTGACCTCACAGGCCCTATGTAAGCCCACTGCAGGCAGCAACCGCTCTTTTTAACCTCGTGCTGTTCACCCTGGCTCCTAGCCTGGGTGGCCAAGCCAAGATGGGTAGCCGAAAGAGGTAAGGATTTTGGTAGTGAACACGTGGGTCTTCTGACCAGGTGTTCACTCGGGAACCAACAAGTCAGGGCATCAGTTAGGGCATTATGTGAGTAGGTATAATAAAGGCTTTTAAGATTACATGTGGTTGTTCTTGAGTGCGCTACCGGTTACTAAGCTATAGATTCAAGAGATTGTGGCCAGAGACCTTAGAAGGCCTCAGAGGAGGCGAGCCGGGTAGAGCTCACACTGCAAAGGACAGTGGTCAAAGGTACTCTGGTGGGTCTAGGACAGACTAGTAATTGTAACTGCCAGGAGAGCACGTTACATTTTTCTGCTTCTCTTGGTTGGAGATCAAACTTTTTGTTTAGATCTGTTTTTTTTTCCTTATAAACAGTTGGAATTCATCTGTTTCATTAAATGTCCATCTTCTTCCATGGAAGAAAATGATCAGCTTAGCTGGGCAGTTTATTCTTGGCTGCATTCCAAGTTCTTTTGCCTTTTGGAATATCAGATTCCAGGCCCTTCGATCCTTCAATGTAGATGTAGCCAGATCTTGAGTGACCCTTATTGTGGCACCTCAATATTTGAATTTTTTTTCCTGGCTGCTTATAATATTTTTTCCATTGTCTGATAGTTTTGAAACTTGGCCACAATATTCCAAGGAGTTTTTTTTTTTTTAGAGTCTTTTTCAGAAGGTGTTTGATGAATTCTTTCAATGCCTATTTCCCCATCTGGTTCTGTTACCTCTGGGCAATTCTCTTTGATGATTTCCTGTAAAATAGTATATAGTCTCTGTTTTTTATCATAATTTTTCTGGAAGTCCAATGATTATCTCTCCTAGATCTATTTTCTAGGTCTATTGTTTTTTTTTTTTTCCAAGTAGATATGTAATATTTCTTTCTATTTTTATTTTTTATTTTTTGGCTTTTGCTTGACTGATTCTTGATGTCTCATTTCTATTTCTTCAGTTCTGATTTTTAATGAGTCATTTTCTTCATTAGTTTTTTTACTTCTTTTTGTATATGTCCAATTGAGTTTTTAAATGAGTTGTTTTGCTGTATGCAATGTTTTTTTCTATTTGACTAAATTTTTTAGTGAGTTATTTTCTTTTTCTAATTCACAAATCCTACTTTTCTGGGAGTTCTTTACCTTTTCCAATTCATACATTTTGTTTCCTTGCACTTCCTGGGAGTTTTAATTTTTTTTTTAATTTAAATTTAAATTTAAATTTTCAGGAAGTTGTTTCTCTCTTGTATAGCTTCTTTTTCCTTTCCCCATTTTTCTTCTAGCTCTCTTTTAAGATTTTTAATAGTCTCTTCTAGGAGAGCCTTTTGTGTTGTATGTAAGCTATGTAAGAGAGTAACAACTTCCTGAAAGGTAAATTGGAAAAGGGAAAAAATTCCCAGTAAGTGCAGGGAAACAGAATTTGTGAATTGGAAAAGGTAAAGAAATCACAGGAAAGTAGGATTTGTGAATTGGAAAAGATGAAGAGTTCCCAAGAAAGTAGGATTTGTGAATTGGAAAAAAAATAACTCACTAAAAAAATAGTGAAATGGAAAAAAAAATTCCATAGAACAAAACAACTCATTTAAAATTCAATTGGATATACACAAGAAGAAGTAAAAAAGCTAATGGAGAAAATAACACATTAAAAATCAGAACTGAACAAATTGAAATGAATTATTCATTGAGACATCAAGAATCAGTCAAGCAAAACCAAAAAAATGAAAAATTAGAGAAAAATATTAAATATCTTCTTGGAAAAACAACAGACCTGGAAATATAGATCTAGGAGAGATAATATGAGGATTATTGGACTTCCAGGAAATTATGATGAAAAAAAGAGCCTAAATACTATTTAACAGGAATTCATCAAAGAGAATTGCCCAGATGTAGTAGAATCAGAAGGTAAAATAGGCATTGAAATACTTTCTGAAAAAGACCCTTACAAAAAACAAAAACAAAAACAACAACAACAACACAAAACACTCCACAGAATATTGTCGCTAAATTTCAGAACTTTCAGACTAAGGAAAAATTATTACAAGCAGCCAGGAAAAAACCAATTTAAATATCAAGGTTCCACAAGAAGGATCACTCAAGATCTGGCTGCATCCACATTAAAGGATCGAAGGGCCTGGAATCTGATATTCCTGGAAGGCAAAAGAACTGGGAATGCAGACAAGAATAAACCACCCAGCTAAGTTTAGCATTTTCTTCCATGGAAGAAGATGGGCATTTAATGAAACAGATGAATTCCAATTGTTTCTAAGGAAAAAGCCAGATCTAAACAAAAAGTTTGATCTCCAACCAAGAGAAGCAGAAAAAGGTAAAAGGAACTCTTGAGAACTGTATTTCTGTTGTGGATAAACATAAAGAATACATGTATAATTTGATTTTATTGATATAACATAAAAAAGGGAAGTAGAAATGGAAAGGAGATAGTGTCAAAAAAAGGGGAAAGAGGGGATAAAAAGAAGGAAACTACATCACACCAAGAGGCAAAGGAAACCTATCAAATCTGAGGGAATTTAGAGAGGAGGAGGAACATTGTGTGAATCTTACTCTCATCAGAAGAGGCTCAAAGAGAAAATAATTAACATATTTGTTTCACAGAAAATTTTCTCTCACTTCATTAAATAGGGGGAAAGGAAAAGGGAAAAGGAAAAGAGTAATAAGGTAAGGGTACAAGAAAGAGAAAAAGATTCAAAGGGAGGAGGAAGGGACACTAAAGAGAGTGAGCAGCATAACACTAGGAAAGAGAGTTAGAGGACAAGAAAAAGAAAAACATAATATGGGGATAATAAGACGGCAACAAATGCAGAATTAGTAATTTTAACTATAAATGTGAATGGGATGAACTTTCCCATTAAGCAGAGGCAGATAGCAGACTGGATCAAAAGTCAGAACCCTACAATATGTTGTTCACAGGAAACACATTTAAAACAGGGAGATAATACAATGTAAAGGTAAAAGGCTGGAACAGAAGCTACTATGCTTCAGGTAAAGTAAAAAAAGCAGGGGTAACCATCTTTATCTCAGACCAAGCAAAAGCAAAAATTGATCTAATTAAAAGAAATAAGGAAGGAAACTATATCTTGCTAAAGGGTAGATTAGACAATGAAACAATATCAATACTAAACATATATGCACCAAGTGGTATAGCATCTAACTTCCTAAAAGAGAAGTTAAAGGAGTTGCAAGAAGAAATAGACAGCAAAACTATAATAGTGGGAGATCTCAACCTTGTACTCTCAGAATTAGATAAATTAAACGACAAAACAAATAAGAAAGGAATTAAAGAGGTAAACAGAATATTAGAAAAATTAGGTATGATAGCTCTTTGGAGAAAACTGAATGCTTTTTTAAATTTTTATTTATTAATTTCATAATGATAATTTTTTAATTAGTAATTTTTATTATATATATATATTTTTTTTATAATATTTTCCCTTGTATTCATTTTTCCAAATTATCCCCCCCTCCCTCTATTCCCTCCCCCCAATGACAGGCAATCCCATACATTTTACATGTGTTACAATATAGTCTAGATACAATACATGTGTGTGAATATCATTTTCTTGTTGTACAATAAACTTTAGATTCCGAAGGTACATGTAACCTGGGCAGACAGATTATTAGTGCTAACAATTTACATTCACTTCCCAGTGTTTCTTCTCTGGGTGTAGCTACCTCTGTCCATGATTGATCAACTGGAAGTGAGTTGGTTTTTCTTTATTTTGAAGATTTCCACTTCCATCAGAATACATCCTCATACAGTATTGTTGTTGAAGTGTACAGTGATCTTCTGGTTCTGCTCATTTCACTCAGCATCAGTTGATTTAAGTCTCTCCAGGCCTCTCTGTATTCCTCCTGCTGGTCATTTCTTACAGAGCAATAATATTCCATAACCTTCATATACCATAATTTACCCAACCATTCTCCAATGGATGGACATCCATTCATCTTCCAGTTTCTAGCTACAACAAAAAGAGCTGCCACAAACATTTTGGCACATATATGTCTCTTTCCGCTCTTTAGTATTTCTTTGGGATATAAGCCCAGTAGTAGCGCTGCTGGGTCAAAGGGTATGCACAGTTTGATAACTTTTTGGGCATAATTCCAGATTGCTCTCCAGAATGGCTGGATTCTTTCACAACTCCACCAGCAATGTATTAGTGTCCCAGTTTCCCCACATCCCCTCCAACATTCATCATTATTTGTTCCTGTCATCTTAGCCAATCTGACAGGTGTGTAGTGGTATCTCAGAGTTGTCTTAATTTGCATTTCTCTGATCAATAGTGATTTGGAACACTCTTTCATGTGAGTGGATATAGTTTCAATTTCTTCTTCTGAGAATTGTCTGTTCATATCCTTTGACCATTTATCAATTGGAGAATGGTTTGATTTCTTATAAATTAGGGTCAGTTCTCTATATATTTTGGAAATGAGACCTTTGTCAGAACCTTTGTTTTTAAAAATATTTTCCCAATTTGTTACTTCCCTTCTAATCTTGTTTGCATTAGTATTATTTGTACAGAAACTTTTTAGTTTGATGTAATCAAAATCTTCTATTTTGTGATCAATAATGATCTCTAGTTCTCCTCTGGTCATAAATTCCTTCCTCCTCCGCAAGTCTGAGAGGTAGATTATCCTCTGTTCCTCTAATCTATTTATTATCTCCCTCTTTATGCCTAAATCATGGACCCATTTTGATATTATCTTGGTATATGGTGTTAAGTGTAGATCCATATCTAATTTCTAACATACTAATTTCCAGTTTTCCCAAAAGTTTTTTTCCAAATAATGAAGTTTTATCCCTAATGTTGGTATCTTTGGGTTTGTCAAAGATTAGGTTGCTATAGATGTACCCTTTTTTGTCCTTTGTATCTAATCTGTTCCACTGATCTACCGATCTATTTCTTAGCCAATACCAAATGGTTTTGGTGACTGCTGCTATATAATATAGCTTTAGATCAGGTACACTTAGACCACCTTCCTCTGAGTTTTTTTTCATTAGTTCCCTTGCAATTCTCGACCTTTTATTCTTCCATATGAATTTTGTTGTTATTTTTTCTAGGTCATTGAAATAGTTTCTTGGGAGTCTGATTGGTATAGCACTAAATAAATAGATTAGTTTGGGGAGTATTGTCATCTTTATTATATTTGCTCGGCCTATCCAAGAGCACTGAATGTCTTTCCAATTATTTAAATCTGGTTTTATTTTTGTGGCAAGTGTTTTGTAATTTTTCTCATATAATTCCTGACTTTTCTTGGTAGATGGATTCCCAAATACTTTATACTCTCAACATTTGTTTGGAATGGAATTTCTCTTTGTATCTCTTGCTGTTGCATTTTGTTAGTGATATATAAAAATGCCCAGGATTTATGTGGATTTATTTTGTATCCTGCCACTTTGCTGAAATTTTGAATTATTTCTAGTAGCTTTTTAGCAGAGTCTTTGGGGTTCTCTAAGTATACCATCATGTCATCTGCAAAAAGTGATAGTTTAATTTCCTCATTTCCTACTCTAATTCCTTGAATCTCTTTCTCGGCTCTTATTGCCGAGGCTAGCGTTTCTAGTACTATATTGAATAGTAATGGTGATAGTGGGCAACCTTGTTTCACTCTTGATCTCACTGGGAAAGGTTGCAGTTTATTTCTATTGCATATTATGCTTACTGAAGGTCTTAAATATATGCTCCTGACTATTTTGAGGAATAGACCATTTATTCCTATGCTTTCAAGTGTTTTTAGTAGGAATGGATGTTGGATTTTATCAAATGCTTTTTCTGCTTCTATTGAGATGATCATATGGTTCTTATTAATTTGATTATTAATATGGTCAATTATATTAATAGTTTTCCTAATATTAAACCAGCCCTGCATTCCTGGAATAAATCCTTCTTGATCATAGTGTATTATCCTGGGGATGATTTTCTGAAGTCTTTTTGCTAATATCTTATTTAAGATTTTAGCATCAATATTCATTAAGGAGATTGGTCTATAATTTTCTTTCTCAGTTTTCCATCTACCTGGTTTAGGTATCAGTACCATGTCTGTGTCATAAAAGGAGTTTGGTAGGACTCCTTCATCCCCTATTTTTTCAAATAATTTATATAGCATTGGGGCTAATTTTTCTTTAAATGTTTGGTAGAATTCACATGTGAATCCATCTGGCCCTGGGGATTTTTTCCTGGGGAGTTGATTAATAGCTTGTTCTATTTCTTTTTCTGAATTGGGACTATTTAAGCAATTTATCTCCTCCTCTGTTAATCTAGGGAGCCTATATTTTTGGAGGAAGTCATCCATTTCACTTAAGTTATCAAATTTATTGGCCTAAAGTTGGGCAAAGTAACTCATTATTTCTCTAATTTCCTCTTCATTGGTGGAAAGATCTCCTTTTCATTTGTAAGACTATCAATTTGATTTTCCTCTTTCTTTTTTTTTGATCAAATTTACCAAAGGTTTATCTATTTTATTGGCTTTTTCATAAAACCAACTCTTGGTTTTATTTATTAATTCAATAGTTTTTTTTACTTTCAATATTATTGATTTCTCCTTTTAATTTTTGTATTTCAAGTTTAATTTTTGGTTGGGGGTTTATAATTTGGTCTTTTTCTAGCCTTTTAAGTTGTAAGCCCAATTCGTTAATCTTCTCTTTCTCTATTTTCTTCAGATAAGCCTCTAAAGATATAAAATTTCCCCTTATTACTGCTTTAGCTGCATCCCAAAGATTTTGATATGATGTCTCATCATTGTCATTATCTTGGGTGAAATTGTTAATTGTTTCTATAATTTATTCTTTCACCCAGTCATTCTTTAAGATGAGATTATTCAGTTTCCAATTACTTTTTGGTCTATTTACCCCCAACTTTTTACTGAATGTAGCTTTTATTGCATTGTGATCTGAGAAGAAGGCATTTATTATTTCTGCCTTCCTACATTTAATTTTGAGATCTTTATGTCCTAATATATGGTCTATTTTTGTATAGGATCCATGAACTGCTGAGAAGAAATTATATTCCCTTCTATTGCCATTCAGTTTTCTCCAAAGGTCTATCATACCTAGTTTTTCTAATGTTCTATTTATTTTTTAATTTCTTTCTTGTTTGTTTTGTGGTTTGATTTGTCTAAATCTGAGGGTTGAGATCTCCCACTATTATAGTTTTACTGTCTATTTCTTCTTGCAATTCTTTTAACTTTTCCTTTAGAAAGTTAGATGCTATACCACTTGGTGCATATATGTTTAGTATTGATATGGCTTCATTATTTATGCTACCTTTCAGCAGGATATAGTTTACTTCCTTATCTTTTTTAACGAGATCAACTTCTGCTTTTGCTTGATCTGAGATAAGGATAGCTGCCCCTGCTTTTTTGGCTTTACCAGAAGCATAATAGGCTCTGTTCCAACCTTTTACCTTTACTCTGTATGTATCTCCCTGCTTTAAGTGTGTTTCCTGTAGACAACATATTGTAGGGTTCTGCTTTTTGATCCAATCTGCTATCCGTCTCCGTTTGATGGAATCGTTCATCCCATTTACATTTACAGTTAAAATTACTAATTCTGTATTTCCTGCCATCATATTATCCCCAGATTATGCTTTTTCCCTTGACCCCCCTGATCCCCCTCCCCGATATTTAATTTACAGACCCCCCTTGTGACGTGCAACCCTCCCTTTTTTTTTTTAGCATCCCTCCCCCCTCCCTCCAAGTCCCTTCACTTATTCTCCTTTTCCTTTTCCCTTTTCCTCTCCCCCCTTTTAATGAGGTGAGAGAAAATTCTCTGAAAAACAAATATGTTAATTATTTACTCTTTGAGCCTCTTCTGATGAGAGTAAGATTCACACAATGATTCTCCCCCTCACTAACTTCCCTCAGATATGGTGTATTTTCTATGCCTCTTCCTGGGATGTAGTTTCCCTCTTTTTATCATTCCTTCCCCTTTTTCTGAACCGACCTTCTTCCCTTTACTACACCCCCCTTTTTTTCTTTTATCTCAGTAAAATCCAACTATCCTTGAGTACTTTTTATATACCCACAACAGAGTTACAGTTCTCAAGGGTTCTGTGTACCTTTTTCTGTTTCTCTTCAGTCTTGTGGATGTAGATCAAATTTTTTGTTTAAGTCTGGTTTTTTTCTTAGAAACATATAGAATTCCTCTGTTTCATTGAATGACCATCTTCTTCCATGGAAAAAGATGCTAAACTTAGCTGGGTAGTTCATTCTTGGTTGCAGTCCTTGATCTTTTGCCTTACGGAATATCAGGTTCCAGGCCCTTCTATCTTTTAATGTGGAGGCAGCCAGATCTTGGGTGACCCTTATTGTGGCACCTTGGTATTTAAATTGTTTTTTTCTAGCTGCTCGCAGGATTTTCTCCTTTGTGTGGTAATTCTGCAGCTTAGCCACTATATTCCGTGGTGTTCTTTTTTTAGGGTCTATTTCAGAAGGAGTTCGATGAATTCTTTCCACATCTACTTTCCCTTCTGTTTCTATTATCTCTGGACAGTTCTCTTTGATAATTTCCTGTAAAATAGAATCTAGGCTCTTTTTTTGGTCATAGTTTTCTGGAAGTCCAATAATCTGCAGATTATCTCTCCTAGATCTATTTTCCAGGTCTATAGATTTTCCCAGTAAGTATTTGACGTTGTTCTCCAGCTTCTCATTTTATTTTTTTGTTTTGTTTGACTGATTCTTGAGTTCTCAATGAATCATTCATTTCTATTTGTTCCATCCTGACTTTTAAGGAGTTATTTTCTTCTTTCACAGTTTTTAGTTCTTTTTGTAAATGCCCAATTTCGTTTTTAAATGAATTATTTTGCTCTATTGAATTTTTTTCCATTTCCCTAATTTTTTTTTTGAGAATTATTTTCTTTTTCCAATTCAGAAATTCTATTTTCTTGAGACTTTTTTATCTTTTCCAATTCAGAAATCCTACTTTCCTGTGTTTTTTTAACCTTTTCTAATTCACTAATTTTGTTTCCCTGCATGTCCTGTGAATTCTTTATTTTTTCCAACTCCAATTTCAGGACGTTGTTATTCTCTATCATAGCTTCCCTTTCCTTTCCCCATTTTTCTTCAAACTCCCTTAATTTTTTAATAGTGTCTTCTAGGAGAGAGTTATGTGATGGGGGGCAGGAATCGTTGCCCTTTAGGTTGTTATCTGCTGTCTCTCTGCTGTTAACTTCCTCGGGGTTGGATACCCGCTCTTTCTCTGTGTAGAAGGAATCTATGTTTTTCTTGGCTTTTTTGCTCATATTTAAAAAATCTTTTGGGGTCTGTCCCTGGGGTAGGAAATTATTTATTTACTTCTTTACCAGCTTCCTCCCAGACCGGATGGATGCAGCGGCTCCTGCACCTGAGCTAAGATAGAGCTCTGGGAGAGAGTTCCCCACCCCCTCCCTGGAGGTGCCTCAGAGGTGATTAGCGCTGCTGTGCCCCGAGGGCCCTGAACAGTAAAGGCAGCACAAAGCCCAGCCTATGTGTCCTGGTGGGGTGTGGATGTCTGCAGCAGGTGAAGTGAAAAGCCCCTGTGCTCAAACTGGAAGTGTCTGCCAGAAACCACGGTCCCTAATTCAAAGGTTCCGCTTCTCTGGGAATTCCTGGAGCTGAGTTCCACTCCCTCCAGCTAAGCTAGGCAGTGTGTGTTGCCTTGGGCCGTATCCACCCACTTGTCAATCTCTTAACTATTCTCAGGTGGGAGCTGAGGCCACACCCCCTGGTGCCAAGGTCTGCTGAGTCACCCCCAGGATCCAGGGAAAATCTAATCTATCTGAATTTTTAAAGTGTTTAGATTTCCCTTCTGAACTGCTAAATAATTAACAGAGAAGAGCTAATGGCCTGTGCCAGATTCCTTTATCTCCGTGGCTTCTCTGATCCCAGAGCCCTTCCCAGCGCGATTGGCAGAGTATGCTAGCACACAGCCGTCTGTGCTGGCCTCTCTTCTTCCTCCCCTGGGAACTGACCTTTTCTGTTGAAACTCCAGATTCTCTTCAGCTGGTAAGTCGTGCTTCCAGTCCTTGTGGTATCTATCAGTACTGGGCTTATTCTAAGGCTTAATTTATCTAATTGGTTGTGAGGGAGTGAGGACGTTCACAGAGTCGTGTGTTTCTTCTCCCCCATCTTGGCTCCGCCTCCCCTATAATTATAATTTTTTGACAGTACATATGCATGGGTAATTTTTTTGTTTACAACATTATCCCTTGTATTCACTTTTCAAAATTTAACCCTCCCTCCCTCTATTCCCTCCCCTAGATAACAGGCAATCCCATATTTAATAAATGTGTTACAGTATATCCTAGATACAATATATGTGTGTAAAACCAAATTTCTTGTTGCACTGTAAGAATTGGATTCCGAAGGTATAAGTAACCTGAGTAAAAAGACAATAGTGCAAACATTTTATACTCCTTTCCCAGTATTCCTTCTCTGGGTGTAGCTGTTTTTCTCCATCATTGATCAACTGGAACTGAATTAGATCTTCTCTATGTTGAAGATATCCACTTCCATTAGAATATGTCTTCATACAATAGCCTTGTTGAAATGTATAGTGATCTACTGGTTCTGCTCATTTCACTCAGCATCAGATAATGTAAGTCTCTCCAAGCCTCTCTGTATTCCTCCTGCTGGTCATTTCTTACAGAGCAATAATATTCCATAACCTTCATTTACCATAATCTATTTTCCAGGTTAGATGTTTTTCCAAGAAGGTATTTTGCATTTTGTACTATTTTTAATTTTTTTTAAAAGTTTTACTTGACTGATTCTTGATGTCTCATTAAATCCATTTCCATTGTTTGGATCTAATTTTTTTTTAATTTATTTTTATTTTTTTTATGATGTTATCCCTTGTATTCATTTTTTCCAAATTATCCCCCCCCCCTCCCTTTACTCCCAACGCCCTATGACAGGTAATCCCATACATTTTATATGTGTTACAATATAACCTAGATACAATATATGTGTGTAAATACCATTTTCTTGTTGCACATTAAGTATTAGCTTCCGAAGGTATAAGTAACCTGGGTAGATAGACAGTAGCGCTAACATTTTACATTCATTTCCCAGTGTTCCATCTCTGGGTGTAGTTATTTCTCTCCATCATTGACCAACTGGAAGTGAGTTGGATCTCCTTTATGTTGAAGATATACACTTCCATCAGAATATATCTTCATACAGCATTGAAGTGTACAGTGATCTTCTGGTTCTATTCATTTCACTCAGCATCAGTTGATGTAAGTCTCTCCAAGCCTCTCTGTATTCCTCCTGCTGGTCATTTCTTACAGAGCAATAGTACTCCATAACCTTCATATACCATAATTTACCCAACCATTCTCCAATTGATGGGCATCCATTCAACTTCCAGTTTTTAGCTACAACAAAAAGAGCTGCCAGAAACATTTTGACACATACAGGTCCCTTTCCCTTCTTTAGTATTTCTTTGGGATATAAGCCCAGTAGTAGTACGGCTGGGTCAAAGGGTATGCACAGTTTGATAAATTTTTGGGCATAGTTCCAAATTGCTCTCCAGAATGGCTGGATTCTTTCACAACTCCACCAGCAATGTATTAGTGTCCCAGTTTCCCCACATCCCCTCCAACATTCATCATTATTTGTTCCTGTCATCTTAGCCAATCTGACAGGTTTATAGTGGTATCTCAGAGTTGTCTTAATTTGCATTTCTCTGATCAGTAGTGATTTGGAACACTTTCATATGAGTGGATATAGTTTCAATTTCATCTGAGAATTGTCTGTTCATATCCTTTGACCATTTATCAATTGGAGAATGGTTTGATTTCTTATAAATTAGGGTCAGTTCTCTATATATTTTGGAAATGAGGCCTTTATGAGAACCTTTAACTGTAAAAATGTTTTCCCAATTTGTTACTTCCCTTCTAATTTTGTTTGCATTAGTATTATTTGTACAGAAACTTTTTAGTTTGATGTAATCAAAATCTTCTAATTTGTGATCAATTATGATCTCTAGTTCTCCTCTGGTCATAAATTCCTTCCTCCTCCACAAGTCTGACAGGGAGACTATCCTCTGTTCCTCTAATCTATTTATTATCTCCCTCTTTATGCCTAAATCATGGATCCATTTTGATCTTATCTTGGTATATGGTGTTAAGTGTAGATCCATATCTAATTTCTGCCATACTAATTTCCAGTTTTCCCAACAGTTTTTTTCCGAATAATGAATTTTTATCCCTAATGTTGGAATCTTTGGGTTTGTCAAAGATTAGATTGCTATAGATGTACCCTTTTTTGTCCTTTGTATCTAATCTGTTCCACTGATCTACCGGTCTATTTCTTAGCCAATACCAAATGGTTTTGGTGACTGCTGCTATATAATATAGCTTTAGATCAGGTACACTTAGACCACCTTCCTCTGAGTTTTTTTTCATTAGTTCCCTTGCAATTCTCGACCTTTTATTCTTCCATATGAATTTTGTTGTTATTTTTTCTAGGTCATTGAAATAGTTTCTTGGGAGTCTGATTGGTATAGCACTAAATAAATAGATTAGTTTGGGGAGTATTGTCATCTTTATTATATTTGCTTGGCCTATCCAAGAGCACTGAATGTCTTTCCAATTATTTAAATCTGGTTTTATTTTTGTGGCAAGTGTTTTGTAATTTTTCTCATATAATTCCTGACTATTCTTTGGTAGATGGATTCCCAAATACTTTATACTCTCAACATTTGTTTGGAATGGAATTTCTCTTTGTATCTCTTGCTGTTGCATTTTGTTGGTGATATATAAGAATGCTGAGGATTTATGTGGATTTATTTTGTATCCTGCCACTTTGCTAAAATTCTGAATTATTTCTAATAGCTTTTTAGCAGAGTCTTTGGGGTTCTCTAAGTATACCATCATGTCATCTGCAAAGAGTGATAGTTTGATTTCCTCATTTCCTACTCTAATTCCTTGAATCTCTTTCTTGGGTCTTATTGCCAAGGCTAGCGTTTCTAGTACTATATTGAATAGTAATGGTGATAGTGGGCAACCTTGTTTCACTCCTGATCTTACTGGGAAAGGTTGCAGTTTATTTCTATTGCATATTATGCTTACTGAAGGTCTTAAATATATGCTCCTGACTATTTTAAGGAATAGACCATTTATTCCTATGCTTTCAAGTGTTTTTAGTAGGAATGGATGTTGGATTTTGTCAAATGCTTTTTCTGCATCTATTGAGATGATCATATGGTTCTTATTAATTTGATTATTAATATGGTCAATTATATTAATAGTTTTCCTAATATTAAACCAGCCCTGTAGTCCTGGGATAAATCCTACTTGATCATAGTGTATTATCCTGGGGATGATTTTCTGAAGTCTTTTTGATAATATCTTATTTAAGATTTTAGCATCAATATTCATTAAGGAAATTGGTCTATAATTTTCTTTCTCAGTTTTTGATCGACCTGGTTTAGGTATCAGTACCATGTCTGTGTCATAAAAGGAGTTTGGTAGGACTCCTTCATCCCCTATTTTTTCAAATAGTTTATATAATATTGGGGCTAATTGTTCTTTAAATGTTTGGTAGAATTCACATGTAAATCCATCTGGTCCTGGGGATTTTTTCCTAGGGAGTTGATTAATAGCTTGTTCTATTTCGTTTTCTGAAATGGGACTATTTAAGCAATTTATCTCCTCCTCTGTTAATCTAGGGAGCCAATATTTTTGGAGGAAGTCATCCATTTCACTTAAGTTATCAAATTTATTGGCATAAAGTTGTGCAAAGCAACTCCTTATTATTTCTCTACTTTCCTCTTCATTGGTGGAAAGATCCCCCTTTTCATTTGTAAGACTAACAATTTGATTTTCCTCTTTCCTTTTCTGATCAGATTTACCAAAGGTTTATCTATTTTATTAGCTTTTTCATAAAACCAACTCTTGGTTTTATTTATTAATTCAATAGGTTTTTTTACTTTCAATATTATTGATTTCTCCTTTTAATTTTTGTATTTCCAGTTTAATTTTTGGTTGGGGTTTTTTAATTTGGTCTTTTTCTAGCTTTTTAAGTTGGAGGCCCAATTTGTTAATCTTCTCTTTCTCTATTTTCTTCAAATAAGTCTCTAAAGATATAAAATTTCCCCTTATTACTGTTTTAGCTGTATCCCACAGATTTTGGTATGATGTCTCATCATTGTCCTTATCTTGGGTGAAATTATTAATAGTTTCTATAATTTGCTGTTTCACCCAGTCATTCTTTAAGATGAGATTATTCAGTTTCCAATTACTTTTTTGTCTATTTACCCCTAACTTCTTACTGAATGTAGCTTTTATTGCATTGTGATCTGAGAAGAAGGCATTTATTATTTCTGCCTTCCTACATTTAATTTTGAGATCTTTATGTCCTAATATATGGTCAATTTTTGTATAGGATCCATGAACTGCTGGGAAGAAAGTATGTTCCTTTCTATCACCATTCAGTTTTCTTCACAGGTCTATCATACCTAGTTTTTCTAATGTTCTCTTTACTTTTTAAATTTCTTTATTTGTTTTGTGGTTTGATTTGTCTAAATCTGAGAATGCGAGGTTGAGATCTCCCACTATTATAGTTTTACTGTCTATTTCTTCTTGCAATTCTCTTAATTTTTCCTTTAAAAAGTTAGATGCTATACCACTTGGTGCATATATGTTTAGTATTGATATGGCTTCATTATTTATGCTCCCTTTCAGCAGGATATAGTTTCCTTCCTTATCTCTTTTAACTAGATCTACTTCTGCTTTTGCTTGATCTGAGATAAGGATAGCTGCCCCTGCTTTTTTGGCTTTACCTGAAGCATAATAGATTCTGCTCCAACCTTTTACCTTTACTCTGTATGTATCTCCCTACTTTAAGTGTGTTTCCTGTAAACACCATATTGTAGGGTTCTGATTTTTGATCCAGTCTGCTATCCATCTCCGTTTGATGGGAGCATTCATCCCATTCACATTTACAGTTAAAATGACTAATTCTGTATTTCCTGCCATCATTTTTTCCCCAGATTATGCTTTTTCCCTTGACCCCCCTGAACTCCTTCCCCAATACTTAATTTATAGACCCCACTTGTGATGCGCAGCCTTCCCTTTTTTTTTTTTAGTATCCCTCCCCCCTCCCTCCAAGTCCCTTCCCTTATTCTCCTTTTCCTTTTCCCTTTTCCTCTTCCCCTTTTAATGAGGTGGGATAGAATTCTCTGAAAAACAAATGTCAATTATTTACTCTTTGAGCCTCTTCTGATGAGAGTAAGATTCACACAATGATTCTCCCCCTCACTAACTTCCCTCAGATATGGTGTATTTTCTATGCCTCTTCCTGGGATGTAGTTTCCCTGTTTTTTTCACTCCCTCCCCTTTTTATGATACTACCCCCTTCCCTTTACTACACCCCCCTTTTTTTCTTTTATATCAGTAAGATCAAATTATCCATGAGTACTTTCTATACACTCACAACAGAGATACAGTTCTCAAGGGTTCTGTGTACCTTATTTTTGTTTCTCTTTAGTCTTGTGGATGTAGATCAAATTTTTTGTTTAAGTCTGGTTTTTTTTCTTAGAAACATATGGAATTCCTCTATTTCATTGAATGACCATCTTCTTCCATGGAAAAAGATGCTAAACTTAGCTGGGTAGTTTATTCTTGGTTGCAATCCTTGATCTTTTGCCTTTTGGAATATCAGGTTCCAGGCCCTTCTATCTTTTAATGTGGAGGCAGCCAGATCTTGTGTGACCCTTATTGTGGCACCTTGGTATTTAAATTGTTTTTTTTCTAGCTGCTTGCAGGATTTTCTCCTTTGTGTGGTAATTCTGTAGCTTAGCCACAATATTCCGTGGTGTTCTTTTTTTAGGGTCTATTTCAGAAGGAGTTCGATGAATTCTTTCAACATCTACTTTCCCCTCTTTTTCTATTATCTCTGGACAGTTCTCTTTGATAATTTCCTGTAAAATAGAATCTAGGCTCCTTTTTTGATCATAGTTTTCAGGAAGTCCAATGATCCGCAGATTATCTCTCCTAGATCTATTTTCCACGTCTATAGATTTTCCCAGTAAGTATTTGACGTTATTCTCCAGCTTTTCATTTTTTTTTTTTTTTTTTTTTGTTTTGTTTTGTTTGACTGATTCTTGGGTTCTCAATGAATCATTCATTTCTATTTGTTCCATCCTGACTTTTAAGGAGTTATTTTCTTCATTCACAGTTTTTAGTTCTTTTTGTAAATGTCCAATTTCGTTTTTAAATGAATTATTTTGCTCTATTGAATTTTTTTCCATTTCCCTAATTTTTTTTTAGAGAATTATTTTCTTTTTCCAATTCAGAAATCCTATTTTCTTGAGACTTTTTTGTCTTTTCCACTTCAGGATTCCTATTTTCATGTGATTTTTTAACCTTTTCTAATTCACAAATTTTGTTTCCCTGAATCTCCTGTGAATTCTTTCTTTTTTCCAACTCTAATTTGGACTGTTGTTATTCTCTATCATAGCTTCTCTTTCCTTTCACCATTATTCTTCAAACTCTCTTAATTTTTAATAGTCTCTTCTAGGAGAGAGTTATGTGATGGGGGGCAGGAATCGTTGCCCTTTAGGTTGTTATCTGCTGACTCTCTGCTGTAAACTTCCTCGGGGTTGGATACCTGCTCTTTCTCTGTGTAGAATTAGTCAATGGTTTTTTTTTTTTTTTTGCTTTTTACTCATACTTAATAAGTCTTTTGGGGTCTGTCCCTGGGGTAGGAAATTATTTATTTATTTATTTCTTAACCAGCTTCCTCCCAGAGCAGATGGATGCAGAGGCTCCTGTGCATGAGCTAAGAGAGAGCTCTGGGAGAGAGTTCCCCAACCCCTCCCTCGAAGCGCCTTAGAGGTGATTAGCACAGCAGTGCTTTGACGGCAGCACTATGTGTCCTAGTGGCTTCCCTGAGGTTTGAGACTGAACAGTAAAGGTGACACAAAGCCGAGCCAATACGTCCTGTGGGGCATGGATGTCAGCAGCAGATGAGGTGAAGAGCCCCTGTGCTCAAACTGGAAGTATTTGCCCTGAAACAGCAGTCCCTATTTCAAAGGTTCTGCTTCTCTGGGACTTCATGGGGCTGAGTTCCACAGCCTCCAGCCAAGCAAGACACTGTGTGTTTCCTTGGGCCCACTTCTCAATCTCTTAAGTACTCCCAGGTGAAAGCCTGGACAGCCTAAGTCAGTCACACCCACAGTGCCGAGATCTGCTGAGTTACCCCCAGGCTCAGGGAAAATCCAGTCTCTGGTTTTAAATTTTAAAGTGGCTTTGATTTCTCCTCTGAACTGCTGTTTTATAAGCAGAGAAGAGCTAACAGCCTGTGCCAGATTCTTCTATCTCAGTGGCTTCTCTGATCCCAGAGCCCTCCCCAGTGCAATTGGCACAGTGTGCCAGCGCCCAACCGTCTGTGCTGGCCTTTCTTCTTCCTCCCCTCGGAACTGACCTTTCCTGTTGAAACTCCAGATTCTCTTCAGCTGGTAAGTCGTGCTTCCAGTCCTTGTGGATTCTATCAGTCCAGCGCTATTTTTGAGGCTGATTTTATCTAATTGGTATTGAGGGAAGAAGGGCGTTCATAGAATCACGTGTATCTTCTCTGCCATCTTGGCTCCGCCCCCGGATCTAATTTTTTAATAAATTATTTTCTTCAATTACCCTTTTTAGCTCCTTTTGTATTTGGTTAATTAAATTTTTAAATGAGTTGTTTTGTTCAATGTTTTGTTATTCTTTTTCTTCATAAAAATTATCTGTGGTCAGAGTTCTTTTTGCTTTTTTGCTTATTTTTTAAAAGGTTGAGGCCTGCTTAAAGGGCAAAGGGGAAGTTTTCCAAACTTCTTCCAGTGGCAATAGGTCTGCTAGGATAGTGCTGACTAAATTCTGGTCTTAGGTGGACATGGCCAAGTCCCATGATATTCTGGGATGTAGGGGCTCAAAATTTGCCTCTTTTTTTTTTTTTTTTTTTTTGCATCATATATCTTGCAGTCTTGTAGTTAATTTAATGTTCTACTGGCTTGCAATCAAGACAGCTTAGGCAGCACTGCTGTAGATTCCTCCACTTACATCCCCCCCACCCCAGAAAGCACACTGCCCTTGGTTCCTGTATACCCCTGTGCTTGGCCCCTCTCTTCATGCCAGATTGAAACAGACTTTTCTGAAGTTCTTACAAAATATTTTCTGCTTGAAATTTGTTATACTCCAAATATTTGTTGGATCTGTTGCTCCAAAACCAGTTTAGAGGCTTGATGTGATGTTGTTTTTGAGGGATAACAGGGAGAGAGATCAGATAAAGACATATCTTCTCTCCACAGGGGTTTAAATTTCTATCATATAATTGATAGAATTGAGGAAAATTAGCCTGTAAAAGATTGAGAATTGTGTGTGTGTGTGTGTGTGTGTGTGTGTGTGTGTGTGTGTGTGTGAGTGTGTGTGTGTGTGTGTGTGTGTATGAAACAATAAATGTGTTTAAGATTTGGAAAATTAAAAAAAAAAAAAAACTAATTCCATTTGGCCCTGGGAGACAAGTCCAGAAGGAGACCTGGAAGCCTTAGAGGTTCAATTCAAATTTGAGATCAGGTAAATCTTTTTAAGTACAGTGGGGTTAAATCAAGAGGCTAGATTAACATTTATTAGATATATTATAATAGGGTATTCTTCTATTACTATGTTGCACTAATTCTCCACTGAAGTTTCTTTCAATTACCAAATCATGCAAATTTATGAAGCTATCTCTAATGGAAAGTGAAGAGGCAGAGGAGGTTGACTCCTTATTTCTTTTCATAAGAGGGGTTCTCATTCCAAAATTTTTCAGTCACTGCCTTATCAGCTGAAGTAGGTCAAATTAGAAATAGGATTGAAAAGAATATTTTCAAGAGATTAATTGAGGGAATCCAGCTGTTCATATTCTTTTAGATACTGTTGAAAAAAAATATTTTGTCTTAAGGTATAACTGCAGGCAAAATTACAGCACAAGTGGTAATTATCCATTTCCTTTCAGCATATTTTTCCTTTCCCTGGACCTTCTCCTTGAATCATGTGCTTAAAACCTCTTTTTTATTCCCAACTTGATCTCAGAAAATAAATCTTTTTTCAGGCATTGATATATTAATATAATTTAAGATAGATGAACCTTGTTCTTATTGCAAAATTAAAAACCTTCTTTTAAGGAATTTTTATCATTAGCAGACTAGATAGGCTAGAGTTCTTTAAAGATAAGGAAATCTTGTGTGTATTCTGGCCAAATAGGCAGATGTCCACTCTGTGTTAGGGATTTTAATCACTGAACAGCCATCAATTAGACGAACCTTCCTGAAGGCTCCTTCCACTGCTCATGCTGCAGCTGTGCCTTCAGGCAGAGCAGGCATAAGCAGCAGGTGGAAGCAGGAGGGGCTGAAAATAGAGTTGGGCAGAAAGTGGTCATTAGTAGAAGCCATAAATTCTGTAAAATAAAGATAGTGAAACCAAGAAGAATCCATATGGCCTATTTTGTGAATTCATAAGCAGAGTCCCCAAATCATAATTACCCTGTTATTTGGGAGGAGGGGTTGAATTTTTTTTTTTACTTTCATTTTAAACTTCTTTCCTTTTTCTTCTTCCTCTTTATTACTTAGTTGTATTGGAAACAGTGTGATTCTTTCTCCAAATGA
The DNA here is from genome assembly GCF_048593235.1 of Sminthopsis crassicaudata. Classification (NCBI taxonomy): domain Eukaryota; kingdom Metazoa; phylum Chordata; class Mammalia; order Dasyuromorphia; family Dasyuridae; genus Sminthopsis; species Sminthopsis crassicaudata. Next base: position 256,085,134 of record NC_133617.1, on the reverse strand, counting down.
AATTGGATAGAGAAAACATTTAATTAAATGGGAAAACAGCACTCATAGTAAAACCCAACCTCTGATACTTTGTTACCCAATAGAGCTTGGACAAGTCTCTTTATTGGTTGACTTCATTTAAGTCCTGTGCATAGCAGGGGACGGGATTTCCTTGATAATAATCTTTGACATCTCATCCAAATCTGTCTTATTATTCTATTACGAATTTCTTAAATTTCATCTGACAACTTGTGTGTTTGATCTTATTCAAAAAGAAATTAAATGATTTGCTCCCTTAAGTAACTTAAATTACTTTGATGAGCATATATATTGCTAGTACTTTAGTGAGTGTGTACAATGCTAGGAAAAGATTAACTTTTGAATGAAATGTGACATTAATTTTAATAATTGATTTTAATAATACCAAAAGGGTTTCCTATTGGTTATAATATACCACAGTAATTGAGAGAATACCTCATTCAATAAACTCTGCTAAATGCTGAGATTATAAAGACAAAAATGAAATTATACCTTACTTCAGAAAGCTTAGTTATTACATGAGGAAAACAAAATGTGTGCAGATGACTAAATAATTAACTGTAATTATCAAGAAAAACATTCTTGTTGGAGGTGACTCCTGAGTTGTCCTTTGGATAAACTTACGGATTTATATAACCAAAAGTGAGGCAGGGAGAACATTCCCATTTCAGGAAAGGCAGGCAGGTGTGATTGGTAAGTTGGAAATTTTGACCATTTAGTCAAATTCATCCAGCACATAAATCATAACAATTTCCAAACTCTTTGAAAGATTTATCAATAATTAGTTAATGGGGGGAGGGAGCCAAGATGGTAGAGAGCAGATAAGACTTTCTGTGACCCTTCTTTGACCTCTCAAACCAACACCCTCTGAACTGGTTTTGGACTCAGAGAACCCACAAATATTTTTAGTGAAAGACATTTCCAGTAGAAGATACTTTGGCAGACTTTCAGAACAGGTCTGCTTCTTTTTTTATCTTTTTATTTACAAGATATACATATTTTATTTACAAGATATGGGTAATTTTTCAGCATTGATAATTGAAAAACCTTTTGTTCCAATTTTTCTTCTTGTACCCCCTCCCACAGATGGCAGGTAGATCAATACATGTTAAATATGTTAAAAGTATATGTTAAATACAATATATGTATACATATCTATACAGTTATTTTGCTGCACAAGAAGAATCGGACTTTGAAATAATGTACACTTAATCTGAGAAAGAAATCAAAAATGCAGGTGGACAAAAATATAGGGATTGGAAATGCTATGTAGTGGTTCACACTCATTTCCTAGAGTTCTTTCACTAGGTGTAACTGGTTCTCTTCATTATTGAAAAAATGGAACCAATTTGGTTCATCTCATTGTTGAAGAGTGCCACAGAGAACAGGTCTGTTTCAATCAGGCATGGGGACAATCTGTGAAGCCCGAGTCACAGCATAGAGAACCCAAGGAAGGAGCTGTAATTGGGAGCCAGAGCTGCATCTGTGCACTGAGAAATCTTCTGTGTAAGGCTCTTAGACTGCTCTATCCTGATTGCAAGTGAGCAGTTTAACAGATTTGCTGTGAAACACCTAAAAAGCAAATACAAAAGGCAAATTATAAGCCACAAAATCCCAGAAGAACTTGGGATATGGCCAGATCCTTTAGCACATTCCATACAAATAAAGTCAGCTCTAATCATTTGGAAAAATATGAAGGGCTCATGTGTAGGCTGAGTGAATATAATAAAAATGACCATTCTACCTAAATTAATCTACTTATTCAGTGCCATCCTAATCAAACTCGCAGGAAATTAAATTCCAGATGTAGAAAAAATAATAACAAAGTGCATCTGCATGAACAAAAGGTCAAGGATTGCAAGGGAATTAATGGGAAAAATGCTAATGAAGGTGGCTTATCTGTAGCAGACCTAAAACCATATTATACAGCAGCGGTCATCAAAAATTTGTTACTGGCTAAGAAATAAAGCAGTTGATCAGTGGATTAAGTTAGGTACATAGTCAATAACTATAACAATTTAGAGTTTGACAAACCCAGTGACCCCAGCTTTTGGAATAAAAACTCACAATTTGACAAAAACTGCTGGAAAAATGGTAAACTATTATGACAGAAATTAGACAATGACACATACCTAACACCATATAGTAATATCAGGTCAAAATGGTTTCATGGTTTAGACACAGAGTGATATCATAAGAAAATTAGAAGGATATGGAATAGTTTACCTCTCAGATCTGTGGAGAAGGAAGGAATTTCTGACCAAAGAAGAACTGGAACTCATTATCACCAACTAGATAGTTTTGACAGATTAAGTTAAAAAGTACTTGTACAAACAAAACAATAAATTGGGAAAATATTTTTATACTTAAGAGTTCTGATAAAGCCCTCATTTCTAAAATATATAGAGAATTGACTCAAATATATAAGAATTCAAGCCTTCTACAATTACTAAATAGTCAAAGAATATGAACAGGCAATTTTCAGATGCTGAGATTAAAACCATTTCTAGTCATATGAAAAGGGGCTCTAAATAGCTATTGATCAAAAAAATGCTAATTAAAACAACTCTGAGATACCACCACACACCTCTCAGATTGGCTAAGATGACAGGAAAAGATAATGACAAATGTTAGATAGGAGGTGAGAAAACTGGGACACTAATGCATTTTTAGTGGAATTGTGAATGGATCCAGCGATTCTGGAGAGTAATTTAGAACTATGTCAAATAGTTACCAAACTGTCCATACCTTAGATCCAGCAGTGTTTCAACTGGGCTTATATCCTGAAGAATCTTAAAGAAGGTAAAAAGACTCACATGGGCAAAAATGCTTGTTGAAACTGAAATGATCCCCATCATCTGGAAAATGACTGAACAAGTCATGTTATATGAATGTAATAGATTATTATATTTCCATAAGAAACAAACAACAGGATAATTTTAGAGAGGCCAGGATGATGCTAAGTGATGAACTGATGCTAAGTAAAATTGGTAGAAACAGGAGATCTTTTTATATATAGCAACAATAAGATTATACAATGATCAATTCTGATAGACTTAACTCTTTTCAACAATGAAGTGGTTGAGGCTAGTTCCATAGATCTTGTGATAAAGAGAGCCATCTATACCCAGACATAAAACTGTGGGAACTGAGTGGGGCTCACAATACAGCAGTTTTACTCTTTTTGTTGTTGTTTGCTTGCATTTTGTTTTCTAACTATTTTTTTCCCTTTTTAATTTGATTTTTTTGTGTGCAGTTTGATTATTGTATAAATATGAATACATATATTGGATTTTATGTAAAAATAAATTATTGAATAAGTAAAACTTCCAGTTTTCTAATTGGGGGAAATAACCCTTGTAGAGTACAAGTAGTCTACAAGATGAGTTTTGCAATGACCTGGAAAATTTAAACTACATACTGGTGATCAGCACCATATTTGGCCCTGTACAAATAGAATAAGTTTTCTTTATGTTAAATTTTTATGGGTACCCATAAAGGTCATTACAAAGCAAATGTTTTTCCTCTTAAATTGTCCGAAATTCTTTTAATTTGAGTTATTATTTTAATTTAAGGAATTGTGTCTTTAGACACAATGAACAGTTGTTATCAAAATTCATCAAAGGCCTCTTCTAAAGAATATTTATACAAAGTAATTTCAAATATTATGTAACGGGGCTCAAGGCCTTCAAAGAATAGGTGCTAGAAGTATGAATAGGTGCCACATCCATAGAATATTTTAGAATATAGAAATAAGTATTATATGACACAGATTATATAAATGTATTCATTATCATACTATAGCTTTTATTAATGGGAACAGTTACTTCTGGTCAACTGAGTCTTGTATTTGTGGGCATTCATATGCAAGTCTCCTATAACATGATTAAAAATGAACTTGAACTTTACTCTTATGTAACTTGAATTTTCTCACCTCAGAACACATTTATTATATTCTTATGCAAAAAGCATTATATTAGCCCTTCAGAGAATAGACCCTAGGGGCAAAGGAGATAATTGAGTTGGTCTATTCCATTTAAATTAATTCACTCCAACTCATACCTTTATCAGCTGAAAACTCCTCTATTGAATCAAAGAACTAAAGGCATTAGACTAGTATGTACTCTGTGGGTGGAGGTTTAAAATGGCACACTAACTTGGAACCTAAGATTACTTAAAACAATAATCTGTTATCTTCAAAACTTCATTCTGTACCATGAAACAAAAGATGTCTATATATGGATAGAATACAAAAATTTGCAATGAAAATATTTAAAATACTATAAGAATTTGAAGTTTGAACAAATCTTTTTTAGTTGATATATTGAAGAGCCCTTCATTCAGATGACATGAGCTAGTCCTGATCATGAAGAATAGCTATGGATTCAAATGGTGAAAGTTAGAGCAAAACAAAGTGGGTCATTCAAATGAGTTTAAAGATCATGAGTGAAATCATGAAATCAGAGAGCCCAAAAAATATTTTAACAAAAGGCAAATAGTTCCGTTTAGCTAGAATGGAAAGTAAAAATTAATTTTTAATTGTCTAACGATTTGTCAGCCAATCATGGTAATATAGTTATCCATTGAAATGAAATCACTTATATTCTAAGAGATAATACAGATTATTCTATCTCTCCTCTATCACAATTATTATTTTCATTATCATCATTATTATTTGTTGTTCCAAATGAATTATTTATGAGATAAGTATCTGTTCAGTTATGGAGTAGGACCACTAATTCCAGTTTTGACTTCTTTACTAACAGAGCTTATAGAAATGAAGATAAGTTATCACTTCATCATTGGAAGAGGAATAATTATAGTGACCACTCAAAGGAACATAACAAGAAGCAGATAAGCATTTTCTTTCTCTCAATGTAGGTTGGATGAAGGAGGTTTTTTGAAAGTGAGGATAGTTAATTTATATGTTATCTGGTAAGTTATAGATGTCATTGAAAGATGTAAGTAGATCAGTGACATGCTTAGATTTGCATTGTAAAAATTTCATCACAGCAATATAGAAGGTGGTTTATGTAGAAATACAGTCTGAGTGAGGGTGGCATAAATTAAAATAAGATGTGTAGTGAGCTGTCGTCTCTAGAAGCTGCCGGATCACTCTCTGGGAAGAGATATGCTGTGTCTACTCAAATCTTTAAGACAGATTCTTCTTCCTGTAGTGAACCGTTGTCTCCAGGCAGTTGCTGTTAACTCTTGTCCTTAGAAGTGACTTCCCTTCCTGCAGAGAGCCCCGTCAAGCCAGATGTAATGCAAAGTCTTCTCCTTGAATCTCCTCCAGCTCTTATCCTTCTCCATGTAGACTCACTTTCCAGGCCCACTGTTCTCTCTTTTATTCTCCCAGAGAATGGGCGTGGGATAATGCAAGGGCTTCTGGGAAGAACCACCTCAGCCAATGAGCCTGCTCCTTCCATCAAGTCAACCTGAGTTCTCACCTTGTAATTGTCCAACCTGAATTCTCACCTTGTCACTATCCAGACAACCCGAGTTCTCACTTAGTAATCCTAACATCTCCCCCTTTCTTTTGATTTAGAACATAGGACAGTCATGATCTTGAAACATAAATCCATCAATATGGGAAGTATTACACATAATTACATAAATTACATAAGCACATAGTAACATAGTAACATAATACATGCTAGAAGTATATGACAAATAACATAATCAAATAATCATAAATTGAAAATTTATAAATGTCCATAAGTCCATTGTCCATTAGTCTCATCTTGTGTGAGGAAGTCCAATGATTCCTGCTGGTTTTTAAAGTTCTTTAACAGTCTTCTTATTATCCATGCTCTTTCAGTGTCAGATGTTTCTTAGATCTTCTCCTTTATTTTGAGGTCTTTCTCTTTTTCTGTCTCTCTCTGATGGACAAGGCGAATATGACTCGTTGGCACCCATCTGATTCCTTCTCCTGCTGAAGAAATACAAGCAAACCCTCTCCCCCAGGCAGTTAACCTATCTGGTCCCTTCCATTCACCACTTTCTGGATCTCTCCACATCACCTGGCGATTATCTAAGGACAGTGGAGATGCTCGCACTGGACACTGCCCTTCTGGTGGGTTATAAAACCTGTCTGCCGGAGCCAGTGCATCTTTGTCAAAAATTAGAAAATTAATGGTATAGAGAACTAAATTTAGAAGTTCCCTAGGGCTACCTGTGGCTCCCCCTTTCTTTTGTTTTTGGAGGAGTGTCTTAATATCTCTGTTTCTTCTCTCTACTATTGCCTGCCCTTGAGGATTAAAGGGTATGCCCGTGGTATGTAAAATCTTATACTGTGCACAAAAGTGTGTAAAATGTTTGGATGTATATGCAGGTCCATTGTCTGTTTTTATTGCTTGTAGCACACCCATAATTGCAAAAGCTTGTATAAGGAATTCAGTGACCACTCGGGCTGTCTCTTTTGCTGCTGGCATTGCAAATGTGAATCCTGAAAAGGTGTCTACCACGACATGAATAAAAGATAGACGACCAAAAGATTTATAATGGGTCACATCCATTTGCCAGATTTCATTGGGTCTCAAACCACGAGGATTCTTCCCTGGAGGGAGTGTAGGAGCGTGGAAAGGAAGACAAGCTGTACAGCTTTTTACTATGCTCCTGGCTTCCTCTCTTGTGATTCCAAATTGTAAATGTAAAGCTCGAGCAGCCTGATGATATTTAGAATGAGATTCTTGTGCTTCCTGAAATAAAGGACTACTGGCTAACATGGTTAGAAGGCTATCTGCCTTTGAATTTCCATCAAAAATGGGACCTGGAAGTCCACTATGTGAGTGGACATGCAAGATATAAATCTTGCCTGGATGTTTTCTCACTTGCTCTTGAAGTTCCTTAAAGAGCTGATAAATATTGGAGGCTGCAAATTTTATTTGGGCTGTGGCAATTCTTTGTACTACACCTACTGAATAGGCTGAATCAGTAATTATATTTACGTCTCCTGGGTAATAAGTAAGAGCTAGCATGATAGCAAATAATTCATTCTGTTGAGTGGATTGAAAAGGAGTCCTGATTACTCTCTTTATGGTTAAATCATGAGAGTATATAGCACAAATATTTTCTTTGGAGGCGTCTGTAAAGATTGTTGGTCCTTTAAGAGGAACCTTAGAAACCTTTTCTTCAAAAATCCATCGCCAATTATGTAGTAGCCGGGTAATCTTTAATGGAGATCCATGTGCAAAATTTGGAGCGGTGGCCAATAAAATTTGCCATTCTGGGATGGTCTCACAGCATACATTAATGTGTGCGTTAGTATAGAATGTGTATATTTTTTCAGGACTTATTCCAGATAATTGTGTTACTCTCTTAATAGCCTTTAATAAAATCCTAGCCACAAGCACTGGGTAAGGTATAAGGCTTTGTTCTGGTTGTGCTGGGAGGTTCACCCACTCAATCACTCTGTCTCCTTGATGAAGGACTGCTGTGGGTGCCTCTTTTGTAGCAAAAACTGATATTTCCAAGGGTTTTTGAGTGACTCTTTCAACCACATTGGATAAAGCCAGTTCAACTTCTCTCAAAGCCTTTTGTGCTTCTTTTGTAAGCTGGCGTGGTGAATTTAAAGCACTGTCTCCCCTTAAAATGTCATATAGAAGTTGTAGTTGATTGGTAGTTAAGCCTAACACTGGACGCATCCATTGGATATCTCACTTAGTAATCCTAACAAAGATGGATGATGGAGATATTTTGGATGGAGAAACAACAGGAGCTGCAATGAAATCTAAACATGATTTAATATAGTTTGTGGCAACTGCAATCTGGAAATGGGGGAGAAAAATCAATCAGATAACAATTGGGCAATCATTCATAATATCATAGAGAACAATTATAGGAAATGAAAGCCAGGTAACAGAGTTTTAGGAATGACTGAGTCTTAAAGAAGTAAAGCCATCAAAGCTAGATAAGTAGTAATTCTGGACATTTTAAGAGAAGTAAAGATTGAAAGGGTACAAGATAAGCTAAAGAATAAGGGGCAGCTTTTTGTAGTGGCTAGAAACTGGAAACTGAGTGGATGCCCATAAATTGGAGAATGGCTGAATAAATTATGGTATGTGAATGTTATGGAATATTATTATTCTGTAAGAAATGACCAGCAGGATGAATATAGAGAGGCTTGGAGAGACTTACATGAACATGCTAAGTGAAATGAGCAAAATGAGGAGATCATTATACACTTCAACAACAATACTATATGAGGATCAGTTCTGATGGAAGTGTTATCTTCAACAATGAGAGGATCCAAATCAGTTCTAACTGATCAGTAATGAACAGAACCAACTACACCCAGTGAAAGAACACTGGGAAATGGATGTAGACCACAACATAGCATTTACTCTCTTTCTGTTATTTTTTGCTTGCAGTTTTGTTTTTTTTTTTCCCCAGGTTATTTTTACCTTCTTTCTAAATCTCATTTTTCTTGTGTAACCAGACAAGTATATAAATATGTACACATATATTGTATTTAACATACTTTAAGATATTTCACATGTATGGGACTACCTGCCATCTTGGGGGGGGTGAAGGGAAGGAGGGGAAAAGTTGGAACAGAAGTGTTTGCAAACGTCAGTGTTGAAAAATTATCCATGCATATGTTTTGTCAATAAAAAGCTATAATAATAATTTTTAAAATGGTCATCTCTTGGAGGAGAGGCATAAGGATATGAAAATATCAAAAAAAACTAAAGAAATATTACTTATAAAAAAAGGAAGGACAGGCTTGAAGTCAATTCAAATTGACAAGCATATTTATTAAAAGCTTATTATGAATCAGGAACTGCTAAATATTAGGAATATAAATATAAGGTCAAGGGGAAATCATTGATGGGTTTATTGTTACATAGACATTTCTTCTACAGCTTCCTTCCCCCAATCATCTTCTCTTTTTGGATTCAAGTGGGCTTCTTTTTTTTAAATTCAGGAAAGATTTATTTTACATTCTTGCAAGAATGATTGTTTAGGTGAGTAGACACAGTTTTGAAAATCCAAAGGCAACATTTTATTTCCTCTCCTGAAACACAAGTCCCACCCCTGGTTTCCCATTTACTGGATGTTACAGAAGTTATACATCATGAATTTCCACTTCTCTTTAAATAGTTATTGTCTTCCCCAAAGGAGTTACATTCAAAAGTGGGAAGATGATAGAGTAGGGCTAAGGGCAAAGAGCAAAAGATCCTTTTAAAAGGAAGAGGGAGTTTAGGAGATGGAGCTAAAATGGCAGATTAGGGCCCAGGTGAATTTATCCAACATTTGTCTCCAAACAACTTTAAAATAATGCATTGAATCAAATTTTGGAGCATCAAAGTCAACACAAATTTGGACAAGATATATAATTCTGGCCTAATAAAACTTAAGAAATAATCAGGGGAAACCTGTAACACCAGGATGGAGGTCTAGTGAAAGTCTACACATGAACTATAGCAGCAGCAATAGCAACGTGATAAACTCTTAAGTGCAAAGATAGTGAGGGAATAGGAAAACTACACAGAAAGAGATAACAGAGGACTCTGTTGGAACTGGGTAGAGCTAACACTCATTGGTAACTCTATTGCTTATACACTTTCTAGTAACAGTTTCAGAGTACAGAGGAGTACTGGTGGTTGGTTACAAGGAAGCAGAGGCCCTTGTCAAAGTATTAAAGCAGAGAGGAATTCCAGAACATGCAACTGCAGGAGATCAGCTATCCTTCCCTGTTCCAGGTCAAAATACTTGCAAGAAAAGTGGTAGTTATTCCTCTCCCAGGATCACACCACCTTAAAAATACTTTTAAAAACATGCAGACACCTACAATTATCTCTGAAAACAGCAGCACAAAAAAAAATCTAAAGTTTGGGAGAAGGGCTCTCAACCTCAGCATAAAAGAATCTGACTTTAATGTAAAGTTCAAAATACAAAAGTAGAAAGGAAAATGAGAGATTTCTGTATGTTTCTAGGTTGGGCTCTGTTCCAAGAAAATTTAATATCTATTGAAATGGTATATGGATTCCTCTTTCTCTCACTTTAGTTTATTGGTCTAGAGAAGAAAATGATTCAGAACTTGAGCTTTCAGTTATATCTAGGATCCTCAATAAAAGTGAATACTAAGGTGTTAAATATACACTGAGAATAAGCTATGGGACAGGTATCTAATTCCTATATAGAAATGACTCACTTATTTGATTTACAAAACAGGTTAAAATAGATTTCTGTCCTTGAATAAAGACATATTAGGAACTTTAAGAATGCTAGATACTTAAATCTCATTAGGATTTAATCTCATTAAATCTATTTTGGGACAGTTAATAAGAATGGCTACTTTTCAGTCTGCTTTCCATTTTTCAAATAACTTTACTTCATCCTTCATATATATATATATATATATATATTTTTTTTTTTTTTTTTTCTGAGAATATTGGGGTTAAGTGACTTGCCCAGTGTCACACAGCTAGGAACTGTTAAGTGTCAGAGGTCAGATTTGAACTCAGATCCTCTTGTCTTCAAGTCTGGTACGTATCCACTGCACCACCTAGTTACCTCAGGACTCATATTTAATGAAGTAACTTCCCTGGCAAACAATAGATTCCAATACAGGGACCTGATGGACCCCTGTAATGTTAAAATCATAAGATCACCTCTAAGTTTAAATATGTCATCTTGAGGGTGATGATTTTCCACATATTTAGGAAGGGGTTCACAAAATAAAAAAATACATCCAAGAATCTAAGTGCAAGATTATGTAGTTGAATTTTTTGAATAATTGCCAATAGGTACATATTCACTTGGTAATGGATTTGGCCTATGGAGGTCTCAACTCTAGTGATATGGGATTAAAGCTCCCTTTTTTGGTACTCTTCAATTCATTCTTACCTTGATAGTTTGATGAAATATTATGTTGCTGCTACAGTCCAAGTGTGAGCCTTGGATAGATCTCACCAAACCTCTGACCTAGTGTTACAGACTTCTGCTTACTTCTTATGTTTTACTAGGCCTGAAAAATATCTTACTCCAACTTTTTGCTGAGTCTGACAGCCCAAAAATTTGATTCAAGGCATTATTTTAAAGTTGTTTGGAGGGAAATTTTGGAAGAATTCAGCTGCATCCTAATCTAATATCTTAGCTTCTCCCCCTCGATCTTCTTTTTTTTTTTTTAATCCTCCTGAATCATCAGTTCCCAAAGTTTAAGTGCCAACAAAAGATTATTATATAATTTTAAAATGCCCATGGCCTTTATTGCTGAGTCATATGCATACCTTTAACTGAATCAGCACACATAAAGAAAAAGAACTCTGAAATTGTTTAATGGAATTGCTCTTCTTATCCCCCTCCAAGAAAAAAGTTTGGTTTTGTTTTTCTTTTTTGATTGTTCTGTTTTTTAGATAGAATATGACCTTACTTGTTGGCAGAATAAAAGGAGTTAATAGATTAAAGATGAAAAGGAATAAGGAGTGATTGAAAAAGGTTTGGGTCATGGATGCAAAGTCCTACTTTCAAGAGTAAATGTCAAAGTAGGAAAGAACTTCAAAAGCTCATATGATCCAAACATTATTTCAACCAGTTCTGTACACACACACACACACACACACACACACACACACACACACACACACATAAACACTTCATAGATTCTTCTTGACTGACTCCTACCACATTCCACTTTGAAACATATAAGGAAGCTTTTTCTTATAGTGAGTTGAAATCTGCCTTTCTTAAACTTCAACATACTATATTAAATTTTCTCTATTCTGAGCCATAGCAAGTGTGTTTAATCCCTCTTCTCTATATACAGCCTTCAAATAATTGAAGACAACTATCATCTTTCCCTACATTTCTCTTAAGACTTCTTTTCTCAGTTCAATACATGTTTATGAAACATATACTAACTTTCATGTCCTGTGCTTCCTATTGGAGAAAGACAACAAGGGAGCATTCCCTGACCACAGGGAATTTATTTTCACAGATTCCTTGACAATATTGCATATCCATAAGAAAACCACTAAAGTTCCCAAGCTCATAATACTTTCTCACAACTGCCAAACTGACTTTCATTCACATCCCATTCTCTTTCATTTTACTTTTCTTCTTGCTGTTCCTGTTATACTTCTTTACTTTGATTGCAATAAAAATTTTCAATCCAACCTCCTTCTTTCACAATCCAGGGATTACCAGTTGCCCTCAAACTTTTTAAATAGGGGGCCAGTTCACTGTCCTTCAGACTGTTGGAGGACCGGACTATAGTAAAAACAAAAACTCACACTCTATCTCCGCCCCTCAGCCCATAACCTGGCAGGCCGAATAAACATCTTCAGATGCTGCATCTGGCCTTGGGCAGTAGTTTGAGAACCCCTGGATTAAGCTCTATCACCACTACCAAACACAATAGATTGTACTAATGCTTCCTAAATAAACTCAGGACAAAACTGGAAGCTTTTGGCTGCACCTCTGTATTCAGGCTTTTTCAAACATTAATAGTCACTTTTTTCCCCTGGAAAAGTTTCATTTGTTAATATTATTAAAACATGGCACCCAAAAGACATAGGCAGAACACTAAAGACATAGGCAGAATCCTGAAGCGGTATTATTTTACTGATTTGGTCACACTCTACACAGTCTTTGAACTGCAACTGCAATACTGTTGATTTATTTTCAGATTACAATCCAAAAAAAGTCCAGATTTTTTCACACTATTTCTGTTATATGCTTCTATTATGTTGTATTTGAAAATTTGATTTTGCTTATCTCAACTTTAGGCCTTTACATTAATTATTATAAAATTTTATTTTCTAAGATTGCCTATAACTTGCCTATGTCAGGATCTTTTTTGTTTAGATCATAACTCTTCCATCTAATATGTCAATAATATTTTCAAACTTCCTGTCCTTTACAGATTTGATAATCTTCCTAATTATGCCTTCATCTAGTTCTTGGTTCATACAAAATAAGCCCTTAACAAATATTTGTGGAATTAGATTGTGCTAACTGTTATAAGTTCACTGTTACCAGCATGATTGTTACCAGGCTTGTTCCTCTGAAGAGAAAGAGGTAAAGCCGGAAAAGGAATGGTAAGGGCAGAGGGGAGGTAAAATAATACATGAAAGTTCCCTATAAGGGTAAAGAATAGATTCAGTTACAATTAACATGAAATGGAAGAAAAAAAAAAGAGTATTGTTAGAGTAGGAATTTGTTTCAAGATTTTAGAATTTTAGAAGTTTAGATTGTTAGTAAGACCTAATTTGTAATTGTATCAGATGAGTAGCTGTAGAATAGAGAAAGAACATTAGAAATCAATAGATTAAGGAGAGAGGTCCACTTGTTAGATGATTATTAGTGTTAACATTTAATTTTCAAAGGACAACAAAAGAAAACAGAGAGAAAATTTATAAACTAGATTTGAATTGAATAAAATGGAAAGTGTCTTGGAGGTTTAGTTAAGTGATGAAAATTGATATTAGATAAAAATGATACAGTTGATGAATATGAATTTCTGAGGAGAAGATTTTAATTGATGGTGGCAGAAAACAAGATGTAGAACTGGAAATAGACAGCATAGGGTACACTAATTCTTCCTGTTGCCCTGGGAGCTGAAAGGATGAGAATGGCAGGGTTCAAAAACATATAGTGTCCTCAGATGACAAGAAGAATTTAACTAATGGCAAAATTTGAGAGCATAAGGGAAGATATCAATAACAAAGGAATTCATTGATAGCTAGGAAAGTTTCCCAAAAGTCATTAATAGAGTAGTGGGCAAAAAAGGCTTAAAGCTAGGGAGGGTACAGGGCAATTCACCCCCCTACCCAATTCAGCATAAGATATCTTCAAAGCACTTCAGGAAAGGTCAGTCTTAACTGGGCAGGGAGGTGAATGCAGTGCAGTGCAGAGAAGCAGCACCAACAGGTCCAGGGTGGATTGCTCTAGCATGGACAATCTAGTCAAAATACTGCAGCTTTGGCTACTCTGTCTTGTTTCAGAAGGCCAGTGTATTTGCATACTATCTATGATATCTCTATAGAAAAGCAAATAGTGAGCATGTGAATCCCAGCATCACAGGCAGGTCTTGGCCAGGGCCACCCAGAACACAGGGGAAGCCTACAGCACCAGCACAAGCACAGGGAGCTTGAAGCCCTGTTACTCTATACAGGAAGCTTGGGATAAGTTTTTCTGTGCCCTAGGAGGAGACATCAAGCTTTAAAAATGAGCACAAAAATAAAAAAAAAAAAAGAAAAAAGAAAAAGAAAAAGGAGCTCCTACCATAGAGTGGTAATATAGAGACAGGAAATGACACAACATATTCCCAGGACACCAAAGACAAACCAGAAAGTAAAATACTCACTGAAAGAATCTACCAATCACCTCCTGAAAAAGTCTTCAAAATGAAAAGTCCCAAAGAATATTGTAGCTAAATTCCATAATTATCAGATTGAGGAGAGAAGAATGCAAGCAGCCCAGAAAGAAACAATTCAAGTATCAAGGAGTCACAATTAGGATTACCCAAGCCCTAACAACTTTGACATTAAAGGATCAGAGGATATAGAATATGATATTACAGAAAACAAAGAAACTTAGTAAAATTGTCAGAAAAACTAAACTGGGAGGGGATTTCAACCTTTCTATGTCAAAACTAGATAAATCTAACAAAATAAACAAAAAAGAAGTTAAGGAGGTGAATAGAGTTTTATAAAAATTAGTATGACAGACCTCTGGAGAAAATTGAATAGGACAAAAAAGAATATATTTTTTCATGGAAGCTACACAAAAACTGACCATGTATTAAGATATAAAAACCTCAGAATCAAATGTGGAAAGGCAGAAATAGTAAGTGCATCCTTTTAGGATCATGATGCAATAAAAATTACACGTAATAAAGTTCCATGGGAAAATACACAAAATTTGATTGGAAATTAAATAATATGATCCTAAAGAATGAGTGGATGAAATATCAAAGGGATAATTGTCTACCTCTCAAATCTGTGAATAAGGAAAGAATTAATATTCTTTGGGAAAAAAAAAGGTCACAAAAACTAGAGGACAAAATAGATAATTTTGATTATATTAAATTAAAAGTCTTTGTGCAGAGACCAATACAGTTAAGATTAGAAAGGAAGCCAAAAAATGGGAGGGAAAAATAAGTCCAGTGTTTCTGATAAATCTATTCATTTCTAGAATATATAGAGAGAATCAACTTAAATTAATAAGAATGCAAGGCATTCTTCAATTGACAAAATAGAGCATATGAATTAGACCATTTTAAACTATATCTAGTCATATGAACAAAATGCTGTTAATCACTGTTGATTAAAGAAATGCAAATTAAGACAATTCTGAGATACCACTTCACACCTCTCATTTGTAAAATAAGAGGAAAATAGAAATAATGATACATGTTGGAAGGAATGTGAGAAAACTGGGACACTAATACATTGTTGGTAGAGTAGACTGATCCAAGCATTCTGGAGAGCATTTTGGAGCTATGCCCAAAGGGCTCTCAAACTGTGCATACTTCTTGATCCAGCAGTGTTTCGTCTTTTGTCTGTATCCCAAAGAGATCATAAAAAGGAAAAGAACCCACATTTAGAAAAATGTTTGTAGCAACCCTTTTTTATTGTGACAAGGAACTTTACCTGAGTGGATGCCTGTTCTTTGGGGAATAGCTGAATGAGTTATGGTACATAAATGCAATGGAATATTATTGTTCTATATAAATACAAAGGACTTGCAGGATGATTTCAGAAAATACTAGAAAGGCTTACATGAATTGATGCTGAGTGAAATGAGTAGAATCAAGAGATCCCAATATTATGTGATGATCAACCACAATGGACTTGGCTCTTTTCAAAAATGAGATTATTCAAGGCAATTCCAATAGATTTGTGATAGAAAGATCCATCTGCATCCAGAGAGGATTATGCATGTGGGTTACAACATAGTAATTTTACTTTTGTTGTTGTTCTTTGTTTGATTGCTTTTCTTTCTCACTTTTCTCCTTTTAATCTGATTTTTCTTATCCAGCATAATATATGTGAAAATATGTTTAGAAGACTTACACATGTATAACCTATATTGGATTACTTGCTTTCTAGAGGAGAGGGTTGGGAAGGAAGGAAGAAGAAACATTGAGAACACAAGGTTTTTATAAGAGTGGATGTTGATAATTATCTTTGAATTTGTTTTGAAAAATAAAAAGCTATTATTTTTTTTTAAAGAAAGAGGTAGTTTAAGCATCAAGAAGACCTTGATTACAGTCCTTTCTCTGACAACTACTGGTGGTAGCATATTGAATAAATCATTTGTCCTTTTATTTCCACAAGGCAACAGGTGTACAATACTTGGAATCATGCATTAAAAGTTCTTCAGTGCAATGAAGTCATAGAAAATCTTGAACAGCCAATAAGAACATTTGGATGCACTTGTCCAGATGAAAGAATAGAAGCAAATTAACTTTTAGATAAATTAATTTGTGATAAGTTAATTTGTTCTCCTTTAATTCAACAGAGCTATTTCTATGTGAGAGGATTTAAGTACGTCATATCCATACAGTAAAGGCAGATTTTCTTATGTAGGTTTTGTCAAAGAAAGAGTAATTCCAAGTAATATTAATGATATCATGTGCATAAAGGACTTGTAAGACAAATTACTCCAATAGTTATATGCCTTATAAAAGATGAAAAACTGTTTCTCTCATAATAAAAGTATTTCGAATCGTGCTCATGTTGCTTGGGATCTTTATAAATTCATCACATCCTCACATGCAAGCACTGGTCTTCTTCCTAGAGATCCAGGGCCATTATACTTCTTGATAATTTACCACCATTTTATATTACAAGAAAAATAAAATAAATAAAGCTTAAAAGACTTTTTTATTTTGTCACAGAGCAAGACTTACAATGTGAAATGTAGGTGACATAATAGATAGAATGCTAGGTTTAGGAGCAGGAATACCTGAGTTCAAATCAGATATTTACTAGTTTTGTGACCCTGGGCAAGTCACTTAATCCTGGTTACATTAGGTTCCCTATGTATAAAATGAGCTGAAGAAGAAAATGGCAAATTTTTCCAAGATTTCTGCTAAGAAAACCCTAAATGAAGTTAGATATGACTGAAACAACTGAACAAAAGAATTCAATAGCAATTTGCAATATTGTTTGGATTTATCTAGTTTTAAGGTCATATTATACACGCATAGATGGTAGGTAAAAATAAATTTCTAGTAATGTTTTTTGTTGCTTTTGACTTTTATGCTTTAGGTTCTAAATGTTTTGTCTAATATTCAAGGATAAGAGTTATTCACAAAGATAAATAAACTTTTTATCAAAAATGGGGAAAGAAAAGTGTTAACTGAGGCAGTAATTTCACAAAATATATGTGAAAAATGCTGAATATTCAGATATGAGAAAATGAATAAAAAGTGAATATAAGCACAAAATTGTTAGAACCTTCAGTGATAAATAACCGCTAGCAAAAAAAAAAAAAAATATTTGGGAGTAAACATTTTAGTTGGCTAAAATAAATGTTCTTTAATGACTGCCATTTCCTAATTGTTTGATCTTAGAAAAAATACCTCTACATACATTTCTTTATCTAAAATATGGAAATGATAAGTGCAATATGTTCACAGCAGCATTGTGACATTCAAATAGGATAATGTTTATAATTATTACAATGTTGTTTTTTAACAACCAAGTTCTCTAGAAAATTAAGCAAGCATGATATACTTTTAAATTTAATCTATGATTTCCCAATCATTTTTGTAAATCTACAAATCAACAAAATTATAAATCAAACCATGATTTACAGCATTTATCAATTTCTCACTTGTAAATGCTCACAACTCCACTTACCAAAATAATAATAGTTTATAAAGTATTTTCTGGATTTTTCTAGTTTAACTAGTCCTCCCCAGATGTCAAGGTTCGATACGGAAGATATTATTATGCTCAACACTAAAAAGGAAAATCAAGCTACTAATTAAATAAATGATCCAGGCCACAGCATGTGAAATATTAACTACACAAAAACCAAGATGGTCCCAGGATTCCCAGATTCTGAAATACCTAGCAATAAAGATGCTATCAGAGCATTTATCAAATATAAAATTGATGGACATTATTTGTGATCAACTCACCCACATGAGGCAAATTATGAGCGTGGCCTATTTTTTGTTTAAGTAACTCTAATTAGCAGAACTTCAGATTCTAAACTAGTTTACAGCAATATCCAAGGTCAACCAATTTTAGTGTGACTGATAATAAGTAACCATTAAAGTCTAGTCTTTTAGGACAGAATTGAGTTCTGCCTCATTAGGAATATATGCAACAACTGTGCTGTTCAAGCACAGACAGAAGAAAATCCAGAGGAAAAAGGGAGCTTGGGGACATCAAATCACAAGAATAATTGAAACATGGAATAGAAGGTGTGGACCATTAGATCTCAACAGATGTTAGACCTGTTATTAATGAACTGCAAATCAGCATAGTGAAATGAATAAGGGCTGCCATTGGAGTAGGGAAAATTTGAGGTAAATCTTTCCTCTGTAAAATACTGATTCTGTATGATCCTGGGAAATCACTAATCTTTTAATGTTCTAAGAAAATCCTTAAAACTTTAGATTTTAGAGCAACTGTTGTTAGCACCAGGAGTTCCTTCTACCATGAGTTTCCAAAGGGGTATACTTACACAAGGGTATGCAAGATGATCTTGGAGATGAGACAAAAATGTTAGGACTTCTTTTTTTATATTTTATCTGAAAAAAGAGAAAGAATTGAGCCTTACTAATTCTTAATATACATATTGGCATTAATACTTTTATTTGATCCATCTGTCACATGGTCAACTATCATACAAAATATGATAGGAAGAATGTGAATGAGGAAGAGTCCAACAATAGAGATGAACAGAGAGTGGGGATCTTAATTTTTATGTGCTTTTAATGTCATATAGAAGTTATTGTGAGCTTGGTTACATATTTTTAGTTTACATATAATTAGCCATGAAAATAGAAGATGTTTGTTCCATAGAGGGAAATCTATGGCAAATCAGAGACAATGCCTTGCTAACAAAGGTCTGTATAGTCAAAACTATGGGTTTTCCAATGCTAATGTATGACTGTGAGAGTTGGGCTATAAGGAAAGATGAGAAATGGAACATCAACTTTTGAATTATGCTGCTTAAAAAGATTTTTGAGAGAACATTGGGCAATAAGGGGATCAAATCAGTAAATACTTAAAGAAATTAATTCAGACTATTTATTGGAAAGACAAATACTGAAGCTGATCTAAATACGTCATCCACATAGTGGGAACAGAGAACTCATTGGAAAAGATTCTAATGTTATTAAAAATTGAAGGCAAAAGGAGAATGGGATGGCAGAGGATTAAATGGATAGAAGTATTAACAGACTTTGAGAAATAGTACAGATAGAAAATTATAGTGTGCTTTGGTTAAGATCATGAAGTCAATTAGGACTGAACAAATGAACAATTAGCCTCACAATTAACAGTTAAGCTAACACAATTGACCAGTAGCTTAAAAAGATTCATACCAAAGCAAACAAGCAAACTATACCCCTGAAAATTGAAGATAATATTTATAAAGTGATTATAAATGAATGAAAGTTATAAAAAAGGCTGAGTTTACTTTTTCAGTTTAACTATGAGCTCTCTGTAAGCTACATTATGAGGTATAAGGAATGAAGCTCTAACCAGATATGATGAAAAGTAGCCTAAATTTTTAAAAAATTCCAAAGTTATGTAAATATGGACTTATATGCATTTTCATTAATAATGTATCTTTCCCTCTGTCTATATTTCCCTTGAGATATTAGGTAATGATATTATGATGCCATCTTAGTTTGAAACTAAGCTTTTGTGAATAAAATATTACCTCTAACATTCTCACATATAAGCATACTTAAAGCATATGGAAATAATTTTATAACCTGCATAAAAAATCTTCTAATTGAAGATTTAATTAATTATTAATCACTTTATTAAAAATATTATAACACTTTACAGATATCAGTTAAGATGGAAATATATTAGTCAGATTTCAGCAAACAAAAAAACAAAAACAAAAACAAAAAAAAATTGACATAATTGAGGTTGGGATTGAACTTTGAGTAAATTGATTAATAAATGCAGCCAGTAGTATATTTTTCCCATTTGTATCTAAATACATTTTGCAGCTAAAATAGTCATTAAAACCAAGAATCAAAATAACTTAAACTTGAAATCAGACTTCGTTATCACAGGACATTTTCTCTAGTTGTTTTCTAAGGCTGGAATGCTCTCTCTCTTCATCTCTATTTCCTAGGTTTTTTGACTTCCACCAAGTAGCAACCAAAATCCCATCTTCTGTAGGAAAGCTTGTCCAGCACCTTTCAGTCTTTCTATCAGTTATTTCCTATTTGTCATATACACTAATCAACTATGCATATTTGTTTGCTTAATGATTCCTTTGTTAGGTTGTGAGTTGCTTGAGAATACCCTCTTTGATATACTCAGTGCTTAGTACAATGCCTGACACTATAAGTATTTAATGAGGGTTTATTGATTAAGATTGGATTAGGTGCAAATAGCAATACTCACATTCTGAGAGGAAGTATCTTTCTCTTGCTGCAAAATGATGGGTGTCATGTTAGGTTGATTGGAAAGACAGTCTCAAAAGTTTGAAACAAAAACATGTGCACATTTCTACTACTAAAATAGCACTACCATTTCTACTAAAATATATTAAATTATTATTTTTTCAGATGAGTTTAATGATTTTGTGTTATTGATAAAATAATTTTTAAAAATATATTCAGTTTGTTATTTTATTTCCTACCCTACATGGGTTCAGCTCCACAGTTACCAGTTATCAATTTTTAGTGACTGATGTGTGTGCTCTCCATTGATGGAGTCATGATTTCTGAATATAATTATGGCAAACACTGTAAGATTTGTAAAATACTTTACAAGTATGACATTATTTGATTCTCACCACAAATCTATGTGACAAATATTATTATACTCCACAGCATAAACTCATTGCTTCCAAACTCATCACATTTCTTGTGAAATCTTGATTGATACCACCTCTCTCATCTTCCCCAACTTTCTAGAAGGCTGAGAGTTGAGTACCAAACTCTTCTCAATACTTTACTATATAGAAGGCAGAAACTAGACCAAGCTCATTCTTGTTCCCCTACCTAATTTCAGCTTCATTCACTAGATGCCTGCACATTAAGTGCTACACACTAAGGTTTCCACCCTTCCCTGCCTTTTATGTCTTGTCCTTACCTGTAGATTATAAACTTTGTGAGGGCAGGGACTGTCTTTCATTTCATTAGCTGTAGCCACAGTGCTTAGACATTTGCTTGACACATAGTAACTGTTTAATAATTATTGATTTAATTGATTTGTTGGACTTTGTCATCCATTTTAATTTGTATTTTGTGTGTGCTCTATAAGGAATACAATAAATTAGAATAGTGCTACATGTACATGATTTATAAATAATATCAATTTTTAGTGACTGATGTGTGTGCTCTCCCTTGATGGAGTCATGATTTCTGAATATAATTATGGCAAACACTGTAAGATTTGTAAAATACTTTACAAGTATGACATTATTTGATTTTCACCACAAATCTATGTGACAAATATTGTTATTATTAATTTTATGGTCTAGAACATTGAGTATAAAGGAGGATAATTGTTTTGGCCAAAGTTATATAGCTTTAAAAGTGTATAAGTTAGTATTTGAACTCAGATTTTCCTTGATTACAAGTCAACAATTCTATATACAGGACAGTATCAAGCTGATGATAATCAATAAATATTTATTAAGTATCTACTATATTTCAAGTACTATGCTAAACACTGGGGATAGGAAAAAAAAAAAAAACAGAAAAGATACCCCTTTCCCTCTAGGAGCTTAAACTCTAACAGGAGAGAACATACACACTTATATATACAAGGCAGGCTACCTCTAGGAAAATAAATAATTAATAGAAAAGGCACTAGAATTAAGAGGGGTTGGCAAAGACTCCTGTTGAAAGCATAATTTTAATTGTGACTTATCAGAAGGCAGAAAGTTCATTTATCAGAGTGACGGAAGGAGAGATTTCCCGGAACAGGGACAACAGAAAAAGAAGGAAGAGCAGGAGCTAAATGAGGAGGAAAAGGAGAAGAAGAAGATGATGATGATGAGTGATAGCAATAACTATGCTTATTCATATCACTTTTTGTATACTGCAGTTTAGTTACTAGAATTCCTCCCTTCTCCAAAGATCTCATTGGTAAATCATTCCTTGTTCTCTTAATGTATTCATGGTATCATCCCTTGTCCCTAAAGCATGTATTCATTTTGATCTTATTTTGGTATGGGTTGTGAGATGTAGGTCTATGCTATGTTTATGATATATTATTTTCCAGTTTTCTCAGCAAATTTTGTCATATAGTGAGTTCTTATTCCAGAAGCTGGAAATTGGAGGTTTATCAAATATGAGATCCCTATAAATAAGTGAATTTACCTGTTATGTACATGTTAACTCCAGAATTTTAATATTTATCTTGGTCAGATTTAAGTTACATTCTCTCTAATCTCTGACTTTTTACATGAGAATTCATTAAGGACATAAGTAGTAACTATTTAACTAAACAAGATGCAGCTATTACATTTAGTTTGTAAATGCAAATTTATTGAAAATTCAGAAGAGAAATAGGTCATAAAGGAAAAAAAAAATCAACAGTGTGACTTCAGGTTTACATCACCTCACAATCCCTTAATAGAGTTTTTGAAATACACCCTGTTGAAGGTGCTTAGGTATTTCTTATCAGTATTAAGCTTCTAGGATTATGTGTATTCTATACAGTATAGGTTTTCTGGTTAGTTTTAGGCATAGACACATTTGGAAACTAGAAGTACAAAGGACATATCATCAGACATAGGATCCTATATTTAAAACTTGAAGGAACTTTAGAGGCCATCTACTCCAATTCTGTCATTTTTGTTATTTAGCCATTTCAGTCACAAATGATTCTTTGTGACCCCATTTGGACTTTTCCTGGCAAAGATAATGGAGTAGTTTGCCATTTTCTTCTTATTTTTTTTCAGGCAAGTGGCTTGCTTATCATTTTACAACTTAGTGTCTCAGGCTAGATTTGAACTCAGGTCTTACCAACTCCAGATCAGTATTCTATCCTTTAAGCCATCAGCTACTAGTATAATTTTAGAGATAAGAAAATTCATCTGGCTTCAGAGAATTAATCTGATTAGCTCGGGAATACACTAGGATTCGGAAACTAAGTCATCCAACTCGATTGCACCCACACTGACTTATTTCACATGTTTTTAAAATTAGTTCTTTATAGTAAAAAATAAAAGCAAAATATTTGTTAGGGTATATTTATTATATGTTTATTAGGATAAGGTATTAATAGATAAAATAGAAAGTCCCATAAAGGGAAACACAAGACTAAGTTGTGGAAGAAAACTTTGGTTGAAATAAAAGCTATGATATATCACTTTTAATAAATGACTGTGATAATTCTATATTGACATTAATATACTCACCTCACCTTTTGTTTTTCCTGAATGCTTTACAGTCAGTGTGTGTAAATTCCAGGCTGACATCATTTTTCTACTTATGCCACTTATTTTGTATTCATCTGTTCTGATTCTTTCTCAGTTCAGTTAACAACCTTTTTTATTGAACTATCTGACTTATAAAAACTGATGCTTTCCTAAAATTGCCCTGACTTTCCTGTTTTGGATTTGCCCTTCAGAGAGTCACCAGGTGAATAATTCAGTGACTTAGAAACATGAGTCTCTTTAAACAAGCCCTATTATTTTACACCTCAAATACACATTAAACAAAATTAGCCCATATGAAGAGAAGAGAAAGAGACAGATATCCTCTTTGAAAATCCCCTTTTACCAAATGTAATTAGAGTTGATATTCCTTTGGAAGGTAGATGAATCAATTGCAAGGGACATGGTGAGAGAGACAGTTGACTTAGCACAAAGCTAATTAACTACTCATTTCACAATACTATTCTTATAAAATGGTTAAGTGCAATTGATTCATTGCACTCTAAAAATTTCATTTAAAAGTAACCTACTTCTTTCCCATGACTCCTATTTGAAACGTCAATTGATGAAGACATTCCCAGAGGGAGGATAAAACTGTCACATATTATCTAGGTACTGTTTTTGAGTGAATTCACATATAATAACTATTAACCTTTTTCAAAGATTGGAGTAAGGGAAAGAAGAAAAATAGGAGGAAAAAGTTAATTTTACTGGCCTCCCTAATTCAATTTCTTCTTTTAGCCAATTTCTCTAAGATTCATATGTTGCAGAAAAAAGTGCTGACCTACATTCTAAGAGATTTTCTCAGACTCTTGGTGAACCTGGCTCTGTGATTATGGCAGTGCAGGCATCCTGAGTTTCTTTCTCCCTTTTTGCCCCCCTGTTCCCTCTTTGCCCCCTCCTTTTCCTTGTCCTATTCTTCCTATTTCTCCAGGCTTCTCAACCCTCCATTCCTGCAGGAATCACACAGGTTAGATTCTCTGTGCTTCTGGACTCATATTGCATTCCAACCTTGAGGAGATAAGGCACCGAATTGGGATGCTATCTCAGTCACCAAGGAGCCATGTGGCAAGATGGACAAGTCCAGGAAAATGTCCTAATCAGTGGTATCACTGACCAGGATGGTTTGTATTTGGATTAATTCTTCTTGGGAGTGGTGATAAGATCTATGGAATTATCTCAATTACATTCCTTCAATGCCAGTGGATTGGATATCTCTTTAAGAACCCCCAGGTTCATATTGAAGGAAATATAAAATTATATTATGGAACTCTCACCGCAAATACTTGAAGATATTGATGTGAAACTTGCAGAAATCTACTAGTTAGAAGCCTACTCTACAGCTTCTTGATTCAGTGAAGACTTGTGACTTTATCAATTCTGTGAAGTTTTACCAGGTCTTAACAAGTGAACTTTATGGAAAAATACAAGAAATACAGTAAAAGGAGACTAATCCTTTTAATCTTCTCTCACCATTCGAAGTAGCAAAACTATACTTACTGAATTTTGGTGAATTTCTTCGAGGCCTGCAACCTGTTTGTTGTGAATGGTATTTTTTTCAAACATGAGAATCCTGGGATTAATTTTGTAACTGTAATCAAGGAGAGAGAAAGGCCTCTACAGAAAACTAGCCGAGCCCCAAGTGAAGGAGATAAGATTTGGAAAGAGACAGTAAAGGACTTTAATTCCTGGCTGCATTTTGGGATTATTTTTTTTTTTAATTTTTTTTATTATATATATATATATATATATATATATTTTATAATATTATCCCTTGTATTCATTTTTCCAAATTACCCCCCCTCCCTTATTCCCTCCCCCCGATGACAGGCAATACCATACATTTTACATGTGTTACAATATAGTCTAAGTACAATACATGTGTGTGAATATCATTTTCTTGTTGCACAATAAACATTAGAATCCGAAGGTACATGCAACCTGGGCAGACAGATATTAGTGCTAACAATTTACATTCCCCTCCCAGTGTTTCTTCTCTGGGTGTAGCTACCTCTGTCCATCATTGATCAACTGGAAGTGAGTTGGATCTTCTTTATGTTGAAGATTTCCACTTCCATCAGAATACATCCTCATACAGTATCGTTGTTGAAGTATACAGTGATCTTCTGGTTCTGCTCATTTCACTCAGCATCAGTTGATTTAAGTCTCTCCAACCCTCTCTGTATTCCTCCTGCTGGTCATTTCTTACTGAGCAATAATATTCCATAACTTTCATATACCACAATTTACCCAACCATTCTCCAACTGATGGACATCCATTCATCTTCCAGTTTCTAGCTACAACAAAAAGAGCTGCCACAAACATTTTGGCACATATATGTCTCTTTCCGCTCTTTAGTATTTCTTTGGGATATAATCCCAGTAGTAGCGCTGCTGGGTCAAAGGGTATGCACAGTTTGATAACTTTTTGGGCATAATTCCAGATTGCTCTCCAGAATGGCTGGATTCTTTCACAACTCCACCAGCAATGTATTAGTGTCCCAATTTCCCCACATCCCCTCCAACATTTGTCATTATTTGTTCCTGTCATCTTAGCCAATCTGACAGGTGTGTAGTGGTATCTCAGAGTGGTCTTAATTTGCATTTCTCTGATCAGTAGTGATTTGGAACACTCTTTCATGTGAGTGGATATAGTTTCAATTTCTTCCTCTGAGAATTGTCTGTTCATATCCTTTGACCATTTATCAATTGGAGAATGGTTTGGTTTCTTATAAATTATGGTCAGTTCTCTATATATTTTGGAAATGAGACCTTTGTCAGAACCTTTGTTTTTAAAAATATTTTCCCAATTTGTTACTTCCCTTCTAATCTTGTTTGCATTAGTATTATTTGTACAGAAACTTTTTAGTTTGATGTAATCAAAATCTTCTATTTTGTGATCAATAATGATCTCTAGTTCTCCTCTGGTCATAAATTCCTTCCTCCTCCACAAGTCTGAGAGGTAGATTATCCTCTGTTCCTCTAATCTATTTATTATCTCCCTCTTTATGCCTAAATCATGGACCCATTTTGATCTTATCTTGGTATATGGTGTTAAGTGTGGATCCATATCTAATTTCTGCCATACTAATTTCCAGTTTTCCCAACAGTTTTTTCCGAATAATGAATTTTTATCCCTAATGTTGGAATCTTTGGGTTTGTCAAAGATTAGATTGCTATAGATGTACCCTTTTTTGTCCTTTGTATCTAATCTGTTCCACTGATCTACCGGTCTATTTCTTAGCCAATACCAAATGGTTTTGGTGACTGCTGCTATATAATATAGCTTTAGATCAGGTACACTTAGACCACCTTCCTCTGAGTTTTTTTTCATTAGTTCCCTTGCAATTCTTGACCTTTTATTCTTCCATATGAATTTTGTTGTTATTTTTTCTAGGTCATTAAAATAGTTTCTTGGGAGTCTGATTGGTATAGCACTAAATAAATAGATTAGTTTGGGGAGTATTGTCATCTTTATTATATTCGCTCGGCCTATCCAAGAGCACTGAATGTCTTTCCAATTATTTAAATCTGATTTTATTTTTGTGGCAAGTGTTTTGTAATTTTTCTCATATAATTCCTGACTTTTCTTTGGTAGATGGATTCCCAAATATTTTATACTATCAACATTTGTTTGGAATGGAATTTCTCTTTGTATCTCTTGCTGTTGCATTTTGTTAGTGATATATAAAAATGCCGAGGATTTATGTGGATTTATTTTGTATCCTGCCACTTTGCTGAAATTTTGAATTATTTCTAGTAGCTTTTTAGCAGAGTCTTTGGGGTTCTCTAAGTATACCATCATGTCATCTGCAAAAAGTGATAGTTTAATTTCCTCATTTCCTACTCTAATTCCTTGAATCTCTTTCTCGGCTCTTATTGCCGAGGCTAGCGTTTCTAGTACTATATTGAATAGTAATGGTGATAGTGGGCAACCTTGTTTCACTCCTGATCTTACTGGGAAAGGTTGCAGTTTATTTCTATTGCATATTATGCTTACTGACGGTCTTAAATATATACTCCTGATTATTCTAAGGAATAATCCATTTATTCCTATACTCTCAAGAGTTTTTAGTAGGAATGGATGTTGGATTTTGTCAAATGCTTTTTCTGCATCTATTGAGATGATCATATGGTTCTTATTAATTTGATTATTAATATGGTCAATTATATTAATAGTTTTTCCTAATATTAAACCAGCCCTGCATTCCTGGAATAAATCCTACTTGATCATAGTGTATTATCTTGGAGAATGATTTTCTGAAGTCTTTTTGCTAATATCTTATTTAAGATTTTAGCATCAATATTCATTAAGGAGATTGGTCTATAATTTTCTTTCTCAGTTTTCGATCTACCAGGTTTAGGTATCAGTACCATGTCTGTGTCATAAAAGGAATTTGGTAGGACTCCTTCATCCCCTATTTTTTCAAATAATTTATATAACATTGGGGCTAATTGTTCTTTAAATGTTTGGTAGAATTCACATGTGAATCCATCTGGCCCTGGGGATTTTTTCCTGGGGAGTTGATTAATAGCTTGTTCTATTTCTTTTTCTGAAATGGGACTATTTAAGCAATTTATCTCCTCCTCTGTTAATCTAGGGAGCCTATATTTTTGGAGGAAGTCATCCATTTCACTTAAGTTATCAAATTTATTGGCATAAAGTTGGGCAAAGTAACTCCTTATTATTTCTCTAATTTCCTCTTCATTGGTGGAAAGATCCCCCTTTTCATTTGTAAGACTATCAATTTGATTGTCCTCTTTCTTTTTTTTGATCAAATTTACCAAAGGTTTATCTATTTTATTGGCTTTTTCATAAAACCAACTCTTGGTTTTATTTATTAATTCAATAGTTTTTTTACTTTCAATTTTATTGATTTCTCCTTTTAATTTTTGTATTTCGAGTTTAATTTTTGGTTGGGGGTTTATAATTTGGTCTTTTTCTAGCCTTTTAAGTTGTAAGCCCAATTCGTTAATCTTCTCTTTCTCAATTTTCTTCAAATAAGCCTCTAAAGATATAAAATTTCCCCTTATTACCGCTTTAGCTGCATCCCAAAGATTTTGATATGATGTCTCATCATTATCATTATCTTGGGTGAAATTGTTAATTGTTTCTATAATTTGCTCTTTCACCCAGTCATTCTTTAAGATGAGATTATTCAGTTTCCAATTACTTTTTGGTCTATTTACCCCTAACTTTTTACTGAATGTAGCTTTTATTGCATTGTGATCTGAGAAGAAGGCATTTATTATTTCTGCCTTCCTACATTTAATTTTGAGATCTTTATGTCCTAGTATATGGTCAATTTTTGTATAGGATCCATGAACTGCTGAGAAGAAAGTATATTCCTTCCTATTGCCATTCAGTTTTCTCCAAAGGTCTATCATACCTAGTTTTTCTAATGTTCTATTTACTTTTTTAATTTCTTTCTTGTTTGTTTTGTGGTTTGATTTGTCTAAATCTGAGAGTGCAAGGTTGAGATCTCCCACTATTATAGTTTTACTGTCTATTTCTTCTTGCAGTTCTCTTAACTTTTCCTTTAGAAAGTTAGATGCTATACCACTTGGTGCATATATGTTTAGTATTGATATGGCTTCATTATTTATGCTACCTTTCAGCAGGATATAGTTTCCTTCCTTATCTTTTTTAACGAGATCTACTTCTGCTTTTGCTTGATCTGAGATAAGGATAGCTACCCCTGCTTTTTTGGCTTTACCTGAAGCATAATAGGCTCTGTTCCAACCTTTTACCTTTACTCTGTATGTATCTCCCTGCTTTAAGTGTGTTTCCTGTAGGCAACATATTGTAGGGTTCTGCTTTTTGATCCAATCTACTATCCGTCTCCGTTTGATGGGATCGTTCATCCCATTTACATTTACAGTTAAAATTACTAATTCTGTATTTCCTGCCATTGTATTATCCCCAGATTATGCTTTTTTCCCTTGACCCCCCTGATCCCCCTCCCCGATATTTAATTTACAGACCCCCCCTTGTGACGCGCAACCCTCCCTCTTTTTTTTTTTTTTTTAGGATCCCTCCCCCCTCCCTCCAAGTCCCTTCACTTATTCCCCTTTTCCTTTTCCCTTTTCCTCTCCCCCCTTTTAATGAGGTGAGAGAAAATTCTCTGAAAAACAAATATGTTAATTATTTACTCTTTGAGCCTCTTCTGATGAGAGTAAGATTCACACAATGATTCTCCCCCTCACTAAGTTCCCTCAGATATGGTGTATTTTCTATGTCTCTTCCTGGGATGTAGTTTCCCTCTTTTTATCACTCCTTCCCCTTTTTCTGAACCGACCTCCTTCCCTTTACTACACCCCCCTTTTTTTCTTTTATATCAGTAAAATCAAATTATCCTTGAGTATTTTTTATATACCCACAACAGAGTTACAGTTCTCAAGGGTTCTGTGTACCTTTTTCTGTTTCTCTTCAGTCTTGTGGATGTAGATCAAATTTTTTGTTTAAGTCTGGTTTTTTTCTTAGAAACATATAGAATTCCTCTGTTTCATTGAATGACCATCTTTTTCCATGGAAAAAGATGCTAAACTTAGCTGGGTAGTTCATTCTTGGTTGCAGTCCTTGATCTTTTGCCTTACGAAATATCAGGTTCCAGGCCCTTCTATCTTTTAATGTGGAGGCAGCCAGATCTTGGGTGACCCTTATTGTGGCACCTTGGTATTTAAATTGTTTTTTTCTAGCTGCTTGCAGGATTTTCTCCTTTGTGTGGTAATTCTGCAGCTTAGCCACAATATTCCATGGTGTTCTTTTTTTAGGGTCTATTTCAGAAGGAGTTCGATGAATTCTTTCCACATCTACTTTCCCTTCTGTTTCTATTATCTCTGGACAGTTCTCTTTGATAATTTCCTGTAAAATAGAATCTAGGCTCTTTTTTTGGTCATAGTTTTCTGGAAGTCCAATAATCCGCAGATTATCTCTCCTAGATCTATTTTCCAGGTCTATAGATTTTCCCAGTAAGTATTTGACGTTGTTCTCCAGCTTCTCATTTTTTTTGTTTTGTTTGACTGATTCTTGGGTTCTCTGTGAATCATTCATTTCTATTTGTTCCATCCTGACTTTTAAGGAGTTATTTTCTTCTTTCACAGTTTTTAGTTCTTTTTGTAAATGCCCAATTTCGTTTTTAAATGAATTATTTTGCTCTATTGAATTTTTTTCCATTTCCCTAATTTTTTTTTTTGAGAATTATTTTCTTTTTCCAATTCAGAAATTCTATTTTCTTGAGACTTTTTTATCTTTTCCAATTCAGAAATCCTACTTTCCTGTGTTTTTTTAACCTTTTCTAATTCACTAATTTTGTTTCCCTGCATCTCCTGTGAATTCTTTATTTTTTCCAACTCCAATTTCAGGACGTTGTTATTCTCTATCATAACTTCCCTTTCCTTGCCCCATTTTTCTTCGATCTCCCTCAATTTCTTAAGAGCTTCTTCTAGGAGAGAGTTATGTGATGGGGGGCAGGAATCGTTCCCCTTTAGGTTGTTATCTTCTGAATCTTTGCTGTTAACTTCCTCGGGGTTGGGTACCCGCTCTTTCTCTGTATAGAAGGAATCTATAGTTTTTCTAGCTTTTTTGCTCATACTTAAAAAATGTTTTGGGGTCTGTCCCTGGGGTAGGAAATTATTTACTTCTTTACCAGCTTCCTCCCAGACCGGATGGATGCAGTGGCCCCTGCGCCCGCGCTAAGAGAGAACTCTGGGAGAGAGTTCCCCACCCCCTCCCTGGAAGTGCCTCAGAGGTGATTAGCACTGCTGTGCTTTGAGGGCGTAGAATAGTGAAGACAGCAAGAAGCTCAGCCTATGTGTCCGGGTGGGGAGTGGATGTCTGCAGCAGGTGACGTGAGAAGCCCCTGCGCTCAAACTGGAAGTGTCTGCCAGAAACCGGGTCCCTAGTTCAAAGGTTCCGCTTCTCTGGGACTTCCTGGAGCTGAGTTCCACTCCCTCCAGCTAAGCTAGGCAGTGTGTGTTGCCTTGGGCCGTATCCACCCACTTGTCAGTCTCTTAACTATTCTCAGGAGGTAGCTGAGGCCACACCCCCTGGTGCCGAGTCTGCCGATTCACCCCCAGGGTGGGGTTGGGGGGGGAAATCTAATCTGAGTTTTAAAATATTTTGGCTTTCTCTTCTGAACTGCTAAATAATTAGCAGAGAAGAGCTAACAGCCTGTGCCAGATTCCTTTACCTCAGTGGCTTCTCTGATCCCAGAGCCCCTCCCAGCGCAATGGGCGCAGTGTGCCCCTACCCCACCGTCTGTGCTGGTCTTTCTTATTCCTCCCCTGAGAACTGACCTTTCCTGTTGAAACTCCAGATTCTCTTCAGCTGGTAAGTCGTGCTTCCAGTCCTTGTGGTATCTATCAGTCCTGAGCTAATTTTGAGACTTAATTTATCTAATTGGTTGTGAGGGAGTGAGGACGTTCACTGAGTCGTGTGTTTCTTCTCCGCCATCTTGGCTCCGCCCCTCCCGCATTTTGGGATTATTGAACAGAATTGAAACTAAGGCTGCCTCCAGAAGCTCCCCAAAGGATCTGCTCCCACAGAAGGATTGCAATTTAGAGAAACAGAACATCACACCAATCTGTAATTGAGATTCGCCATGGACAATTGGAGAGTTTCAATTTGGGGAATCTGGATCCCAAGAAAAATTGGGGCCATACCAAGGACACTGCTGAGGGTATGCAGCTAATCTTTAGACTGATGAGCCAGAACTTTGTCATTGGGACTGATGAAGTCCACAGTATTTCTGAATTTTTAGTTAAATCATTTTTTTTTACATTGGGAAAATTATTGTGTAGGAAGGAAAGGATAAAAGTGAGGTGTATTGATGTAACGTGAATGGCAAGATCCACGTGACTGTATATCTCAAGTATAAAAGGCCAACTGAAGGGGACTTTCTGCAAAGAGACTGTACTAAAGCGAAACAAAAACTAAACTGGAAATCTACTGTCACATTTGATGAACTGGTGAAAGTCACAGTTGAAGCTGATGTGCATCTGTTGAAGCACAAATTCAGTGCCTAAGATTATGACTTTTGATTCCCATCGGGGCAGCTAGTCTCCTGAAGAGGCATAATTACCTTAGTCAACCCTAAGGTTGAGATGAAGAGTTCACTTTTCTTTCTTGATGTGGTAGAGAAGAGGAAGATTTAGTCACCTCTAACATTAATCCCCCCCATTCTTTGTAGCTATGGATTTTCTCTTATTGTCTGAAAAAAAGTGTAATCTTTCACTCTCAGAAAGACTGCAAAATGAAAACTATTACCATTCCAATGCTTACTTCCACATTATCTCATTATAGATGCTTCATCTGAACAATTTTATGTAATAGATAGGATGATTTTAATTAGAAAGCATTCATTTTACTTAAAATTATGTCATAAGACAACAGAAATAGTGGGCCTTTAAGGTGTATTCTTTTTTCATATTAAATTGGTCTTTCTACAAGTCTATATTAAAAAAAAAAAAACTCAACCAAGTTTATTTTCTCATGCAGAGATTCCCTACACCAATGAAATCATAGGTCAAGTCCCTAATCCTAAATCATTTTAAGCCCTGAAATCAATTAACTAGTTAAGTAAAGAATAAGGAAAATATCTGCTGAGATGGTTTTTAAAATCCATTTAAAAAACAACAACAAAAAAAATAACACTTTTCCAATGTTTGACAGCTCCTTGAAGGTTAGAATCTTTGTTGTATTTCTTTCTTTCTATTCCTACAAAATAAATATATATATATTGTATTGAACTGATAATTATATTTGTTATTTCATACTTAGGAAAGCCATCCTTGTGTCATCAAGCTAAGTTCATTTCTTTTAAACCCTCTGGCTATCAAATTGTAAAAGTTTACATGTTTACATGTAAACATGCCATGTTTACATGGAGTGACTGAATCCATTGTTTTGAGACAATGCTTTGAGGTAGCCAAATTGCTGCCAAGTGGATAGAAGGTTGTGCCTATGATCAGTTACTTAACTCTTGTCCCTCACTTGTAAAATGGAAGTAATAATATCTACCTCACAAGAGTTCTGAGACAATCCCATGAAACAATATTTATAAAAGCAGTAGGTTGAATAGGTCAGAAAATTCCACCCTCTCCTGATTTCCTCCACAAACAAAGTGAAATTGTACCTCAGTGCTAATATAGATGGTAAAGAACAAACAAGACTTGAAGAGGGATAGGTGTCTTTCTAAGACAACCATAGAAGGCATGAAAAAAGAATCCAGGGAGAAAATTCAAATTATGCCCAATGGGTTATCAAACTGTGCATATCTTTTGATATAGGAGTGTTTCTACTGAGCTTGTATCCTAAAGAGATAATAAGGGAGAGAGGGGGCAGCTAGGTGGCACAATGAATAGACCACCATTCCTGAAGTCAGGAGGACCTGAGTTCAAATCTGGTCTCAGATACTTAATATTGGGGAGGGGAGAACTGAAGTGGAGACACTATTCCCTTGCTCAAGAACTAAAGGTGATTACACTATTGAGGTATTATTTAAAAAAACAAACAAACAAATAAATAAATAAATAAGTAAAAACATGAAAAGGAAAAAGAACCTGACCATAGAAAGCTACTGTGGAAACAGGGAAGAGCAAGGTTCATCTTCAGAGGAGGATATTAAAGCAAAACAAAAGAAAACAAAAAATTTCAGCTACTTCAAAATTTAATGTTAAATGACTACTGACTCAAAAATAATTATTAGAAAACTAAAAAAAAAATTAAAATCAAATGCGAGAAATTAAGGAAAAGCAAAAAAAAAAATCAATTCAAGAAAAAAACAAGATCATGAAAAGAAATTCAACCAAATAGAAAAGGAGATCTAGACTCACAAAGAAGAAAAAGATTCTTTGAAAATTACTCTTGATTAAAGAGAAGCCACTGAAATTACAAGTGATCATGAAATAATAAAATAAAACACAAAGAATGAAAAAAAATAGAAGAGAATGTGAAATATCTTATAAGAAAAACAATAGATCCGTAAAACAGATCAAGAAAAGAAAACATAAGAATAATTGGATTACCTGAATGTTGTGACCAAAAAAAAAAAAAAAAAATGAATAAAATAACCTTGATTCAATAATATAAGAAATAATTAAATTGTCCTGAAGTGAAAATTGAAATAGAAAAAAAATCCACTGATCACTACTTCAAAGAAATCATATAAAGAAAAAACAGATAGAAATATTGCTAAATTGAAAAAAAAAACATATCAAAGAGAAAATTTATAAGCAACAAAAACAAAACAATAAACTATTCAAATAAACTGGCACTACAATAAAAATTGCACAGGATTTGTCACATGCTACAATAAAGAGCCAGGGAGGGGAAAAAAAAAATGACACTCATTTCTGAGATGTTCCCAAAAAGAAAGAGATTGATGTGAGCCAGATAAATTGTATTAATTCATATTTTACAGCTTCACAAAAAATGGATTTTTTAAAAAAAAGACTCCAAATGTGTCTTACATATATGTTTAATAATAGCTTTGCTAAGGGGTAATTTGAATCTGGCATGTAAATTGACATCTCTGCTTTTTCTCCACTCCCCTTGTTCCACACATGAGGAATTTTAAAGATCTATTCTCCTCCTCACCCATAATCATAGAAATACAATTGAGTCAAGGGCATTGATTATAAAGAAAGTCATGACCCTAAAGGAGAGCTAGGCAAGAGAGGTGCTATCTCTTGTTACCATTCTTTCACTAGAAATAGCTAGTCAATGTTCCTGTTTTACTAATATGCAAAACAAAACTCTGGGTAAATTAGGTAGCACAGTGGATGGGTTGTCAGGAAAACTCATCGTTATGAGTTCAAATCCTGCCTCACATGCTTACTAGCTATATGACCCTGGACAAGTACTTAATCATGTTTGCTGCCTCAGTTTGCTCATTGTTAAAATGAACTAGAGAAGAGAATGACAAACCATTCCAACATCTTGATACTAAATAGGGCCATGAAGAATTGGACTGGAATCTTTCTACCTTTGGACTCAGAGTATGCTTGTGTGTGTGTGTGTGTGTGTGTGTGTGTGTGTGTGTGTGTGTGTATGTGCACATGCATGAGCACACACAGATCAACCTTCTGCTTTTCCCCAAGGAAAACAAAAAACTGAGTTTTTTATCTCCTAACAAAAAGACCCATTCTTTTGGCTTCTCCTTAAATACCATCAGTTAAACACTGCCTCTAAATGCTGAATGTGTGATATCACTTACTCATTTTTACTAGTTCTTCAGGGGTCCTTAATTACAATGCTAACACAATCTTAGATTATCCAAAAGGTTAGTCTGAATAACATTTCCTTTTACATGGTATTTTGCATTTAAAACTCACTTAAATAGAATATCTTTGTAATTCATATTTGAATATTATTTTACATTTTACAAAAAAACTCATCTCACTATGACTTAGACAAGGAGGCAGAGGGAAAATTTTGCTGTCTATCTTACCTTTTTTGAAATTGGGTCTCAGAGTGTCAAAGTAACTCACTAAAGAAACCCCCAGCTAGAAAGTACTGGAGCCAAAATTTTGGACCCATTCCCTTGGATGTCTTTTCCAAGTCTTAGTCTTTCTAAAAAAGTTTTATTGATATATTTTGTTTTTATATTACAAACATTTAAAACATATTTCTACATCAGTAAAAACCACAGAAGTCTTGTTAAAAAAAATAAAATGGTTAAAGGAAAACTAATAATAGAGGGACTTCATCTGAAAATACATGAAACATTTCACATCTGTAATATTCTCCCCCACTCATAACACCCTCTATTAATTTCAAATTAAAGCAATCTGTTTTCTTTACCTTTGATACTTCACTCCATTAGAAAGAAAGAAGAAACAAATTTCTTCTTCCCTTTTTTTTTTGGTAAGGTAATTGTGATTAAGTCACTTGCCCAACTTCATGCAGCTAATAAGTATTTAGTGTTTGAGGCCAAATTTGAACTCAGATCATTCTGACTCCAGGGCTGGTGTTCTATCCACTACACTATCTAGCTGCCTCCCAAAACAAAATTTTTTTGCAACAAGTATGCATAGTGAAGAACAGATTTTCTCAATAGTATAGAAAATAATATATTTATAACACAGAAGTATATGATAATATATGTGTGTGTATTTCTTATTTGGTGCCCTGTTACATAGCTATGATGAATAGCATGTTTCATCATCTGTCCTCTGGAGTCATGAATATATGTAACAGTTTTTCAATGTTTTAAAATTATTTGTTTTTACAGCATTTAAAAAAATTATCCTCCTAGTCCTTATCATTTCCTTTTACTTCTTATTAGTCCTTTATTTAACATTTTTACTCCTTTATAACCACAAATATATGAAATTGCTGGGTTTTTTGCAAGGTTTTTATGTCTTAAGATACAATAGATTTTTGTAAAGGTGCCATGCTCAGATGAGAAATAGTTCTATCACCTGCTCTTTCTATAAAATCACACTGGGGGAGGGCAACTCCTCAATGACAAATAGCTCTTTAAACCAAAAGCCTTAAATGCTTTGGGCCCCAAAGAATCATGGTTAATCATGAACAAGTCATCAACTATAAAATTTCTCAAGTTCTGGAAACATATCTTTGAAAACCTTTAAGTGGTTATTCTGCATCTAAGCAAGGACAGTTTTAACCAGTGATGCATCTGAGATTTGCAGCTGAGAAAATGACAGAAAATGTTAAACTGCCTTTTAGAAACACTTTCATAAGCACGTTTAAGAAAAAAAAAAAAAAAGAACAAACAAAAAAAAAAACCAAGACATGCTTGATATTCACATCACTGAACTGATGAAGAGGGAAAACTTATGAAAGTCAAAAATAAGAAAATTTTTAAGCTCTTTAAAATAGATTTTGTTTGAAATCCAAGTGAACATGTTGTTTTATTTTAGCCAGTGCCTGATAGCATTGCCAAACCTCCTAACCATCCTCATCCATTACACCCAACTTTCCATTCAGCCCACACAAGCCTGCTGTTACTTTACTTCTATCATTGTAAATCACTGACATCAGATAATGCTAACTCCAAAGTTACTGACAATGCCATTTCCCCTATTAAAATGAATTCTATATCACAGTAAGCTTTTGACTGAATTCTTCCATTTTTGTTTGCTGGTCTTTTCCCTTTCAATGGATTTGTTATATGAAGAAAAGGAGAGATTTGAAATGAGATCCTGAAGGCTTTTTTTTTTTTTTTTTAATCTAGCAAATTTTAATTTCAAAGGGTGGAGAGAACTGATGTTAAACGATTTAGAAAGCACTG
The DNA here is from genome assembly GCF_048593235.1 of Sminthopsis crassicaudata. Taxonomy (NCBI): domain Eukaryota; kingdom Metazoa; phylum Chordata; class Mammalia; order Dasyuromorphia; family Dasyuridae; genus Sminthopsis; species Sminthopsis crassicaudata. The sequence continues at coordinate 256,047,305 of NC_133617.1, read as the reverse complement.
TTTACTTGAAGTGAAGAATTGTAGGAATTTTCCTGTTATCTTTCATTTAGCCCATTCATTATGTAATGGGGACAAGCTGGAGAGATTTTGTGTTTTTCATTTTTTACAGTGCTAGAGCCTGGGCCAGTGCTCCACTTGTTCCTGATCCCAGACTTGATTCTGTTTAGTTATATTTATATGTCTGTACTCATATGCAGAAAAGCAAACAGAAGTGAATATTGCTTCTATGGTGATCTTTTGTCCCCATTGTTGTTATGCCTATTATTTTTCTTATCTATACTTTGGATTTAAATGAGGGAAGGCTGTAAGGTTACTTGCCTCACTTTCTCCTGCAGAATCATGTGGATTCAATGAGCAGATATAGAGATGGCTCTAGATGTAGCATAAAGATCTCCTCCTTTTAAAGTTAAGGTCTTTAACAGGTCTGGGTTTGATTAAGGCCATACTTGCTGGTTAGCAATTGAGGCAAAAATGATCCCTTTCACTTAGCCAAAAAAAAAATTAAATTAATCTTGGAGAAGAAGATCCTCAGGATTTTTGGCCATAAACAAATGATTGCTATTTACATTCACTCTGAGTAAATCAGGATGCAATTCACTTGCTTAGCATCAACTCCCTGAAGTCATGGTCCTATTGTGGTATAGTCTTTAAGAAGGATATAGCACTAACTCTAAAGCCTCTCGCCTTGCAATTGATGTACTTAGAAATGATGAATTTTTCCCCTAAGCTATCCTGCCCCATTTATTCTATATGACCAGAATACTAAGATCACAAATATTGCTGGCTGTCACATAACAACTTGCTGCCTGTAATAAGGAGGTTTCTGAAACTAATAAGCAATAATAAGGAGGTGCTAAAGTTGACATAGGCACAGAAAAAAAAATTGGGTGTCTGCCACTTGACCTAATAACATTTAAATCCTAAAAAGACACCACCAAATTATTCCCCATGAGCTCTACCAAATAATTACTAGTATTGTAGTTGCACACAAAGCCAGACTTGGACCACTCCTCAACTCCACCTTTAAGGTATAAAATTAGCTAATCAGTGACATAAAGCACCTGATTTCTCAAACTTTTCCTTATAAATTTATCTTCCTGTTCCTGGTTCTTTGCTAACTTATTTTGGAATTTTCCCAGCTCTAATTAGCATTACAATTAAAATAAAAATTTGCTCCTTGACTTGGAAATGGGTCTGAGCCTGCAAATTATTTTGAGATATTTCACAACAGCAGCCTGGAACCCCAATATTTTGGGGCCCCTTGAATCCCAATAGCCATCTTCCAGAAGAAAGGACAAAGAACAATAACAAAAACTTATCTATACAGAGTTCATTTTTTCCTAAAGTAAACAGTTCCATTTTGGAATAAATCTAATTGCTGGTGTAATTTCCTATTATTTCTCCTATTTCTCCTCTATAGCAATAAAGTAAATCAGATTGACATGGTAGTCCTTTTTTGGATACAGCTCCTATATCCTATCTATTTCTGTTTACTTCATATTAAATGTCTCCAGTTGCTCCAATCAATTCTCAAATGCAATATGTCAGTTTTTTCATTGTCTTGACTAGATTCTCCCAAAAAGCTATGGTTTCTTCATGGTTAGGATAGATGTGATTGTAAAAACCAAGGTATCTGGCCTCAAAAATAATGACCTTAAAAATACAACCCATGGGGATGATGTTGTACACATTTGTCTTGGGATTTAGGTATCTCTGCCTTTAGATTATTTTGCCCTGGTTTATGTTTTATAGCCAGCTATAATAAGGTGACTAGAATGAGATGCCCAAACTAACCAATCCCTAACTCCACCTCTAACCTAAAAAATTAGTATATCATTTATAATCTGGAGCTAATGAGTAGCAATAATGAGATGCTTAATCAAATCACTCCCCAACTAAACTTCTAAGATCAGTGACATGAAGCATCTGACTTTCTCTCACTTTTTTTCCCTACAGAAATTACCTGTTTATTTTTCCCTGCTTTTTCACTAGTTTCATTTTGTAACAGCCTATTATGAATGGTTTTATTAAAAAAACCAAAAAACAAAAAAACTTGCCTCTTGATTTGAGACACTCATGAATGCCAACAAGGATAGAAACTGAAACTGTGATTTCATTTTATTTCATGTAACTCTCAGGGAAGGGTATTCTCTCCACCAATGTTCTGTTTGCCAATGCATTTCTGCATCTTGTCTTCAACTTATAACAGTGATTTAGAGAGTTGCTTGGAGCATCAAGAGCAAAAGCACCAAAAGTTCTAAGTTACAAAGGAGGTTTGTTTCAGAGACAGACCTTGAATTCAGGTCTTCCTGGATTTCATGACAGGCCTCTCTCTATGCTAACTAACAATTTCTTTTTTTTTTTTTTAACTTTCCTTTTTAAAATATATTTATTTAATATGTTCCCTAGTTACATTTAAAGCTTTTTTTTTACATTTATTTCTAAGATTTTTAAGTTCTAGGTTCTCTCCCTTATTCCCACCCATAATTAAGAAACTACATGTGAAGTTATGCAAAACATTTCCACAAAATTCAAATTGCGAAAGAAAAAATGCATCTCTTATCCTAATGAAAATCAAAATCCTCAAGAAAAATTAAGTTTAAAAGAGAGATAGACAGACAGACAGAGACAGAGAGAAACAGAGAGAGAAACACACACACACACAGACATAGAAACAGAGATGGGGGGGGAGAGAGAGAGAGAGAGAGAGAGAGAGAGAGAGAGAGAGAGAGAGAGAGACAGAGAGAGAGACAGAGAGAGAGACAGAGAGAGAGACAGAGAGAGAGAGAGAGAGAGAGAGAGAGAGAGAGAGAGAGAGAGACAGAGAGAGAGAGAGAGAGAGAGAGAGAGAGAGAGAGAGAGAGAGAGAGAGAGTGTTTTGATTTGTATTCAGATTCAATTATTTCCTTCTCTGGATATGGATAGGAATTTTCATCTTAATTCCTTCAAAGAAGGAATAATTGTGAAGGTGAATAATTGTACTATTGAGAATAGCAAAATAATTAATACCTAGTAATCCAAAAACATTGCTATTACTTTGTATACCATATTTTTCACTTTATTCATCAAGTACTTTCCAGGTTTTAGTTGTAGTTGTAGTTTTAGTTTTTTGTAGTTGTTGTTGTTGTTGTTGTTGTTGTTTTTTCCCCCTTGGAGCATCCTACTCATCATTTCCTAAATAACTATACTATTTCATCAGAAAACCTTGCTTTGAATTTTTTTTACAATTACTATTTCTAATTGTATTTCTCCCATTTATTCTCTCTCTCATTTCACCCTGTCCCTCCTCAAAAGTGATTTGCTGCTGACCACTCCGTCCTCTAATATGCCCTCTCTTTTATCACCCTCCTCCCCTTTCCAATATTCCATTCCCCTCTGATTTTCCTGCAGGATAAAATAGATTTCTATATCCCTATTGAATATGTATTTTACTTTCTATTTGAGCCAATTCCAGTGAGAGTAAGGTTCACACACTTAACATCTTCTCATCTTCTTCCCCTCTATAAAAGCTTTTCGTTGTCTCATTTTTATGGCAGATAATTTGCACCATTTCACTTCTCCCTTTCCCTTTCTCCCAGCACATTCCTCTATCACCCCTTAATTTCATGTATACATACATACTCTTTCTAACTTGTACAATAATGAGAACATTCTAATGAGTTACAAATTTCATCTTCCCATGTACGAATATTAACAAATAAACTTTATTGAGTTTCCTGATTACCTCCTTATGCTTATCCAGAGTCCTGGATACTCTTTGAAAATCAAATTTTCCATTCAGCTCTTGTCATTTCATCATGAATGCTTGAAAATCCTCTGTTTCATTGTATGACCTTTGCTCTAAAGGATTACACTCAGTTTTGCTGGGTAGGTGATTCTTGATTGGAATCCTAGCTCCATTGCTTTCCAAAATATTATATTTTAAGCCCTCCAGTTCTCTAATATAAAAGTTGCCAAATCTTGCATTATCTTGACTGTGCCTCCTTAGTACTACTTGAGTTGTTTCTTTCTGGGTGCTTGCAATATTTTCTTTTTTTATTTTTTAATTGAAGGTTTTTTTTTTTTTTTCAAAACATATGCAAGATAATTTTTCAACATTTACCCTTGAAAAACCTTGTGTTCCAATTTTCCCCTTTTTCCTCACTCCCTTGCCTAATTGGCAACTAATCCAATTTTTGTTAAACATGGTAAAAATGGATGTTAAATTCAATATAGGCATACATATGTACAATGTAGGCTACACAAAAAAAAAAACAGATCAAAAAGAAAAAAAAAACAATAAGAAAGAAATTAAAATTCAAGCAAACCACAATAAAAAGAGTGAAAATGATATGCTGAGATTCACCCTCACTTCCAACAGTACTCTCTCTGGGTGTAGACGGCTCTCATCATCACAAGATCATTGGAATTGGTCTTAATCATCTCATTGCTTACAATATTTTCTTCTTTACCTGGATGTTCCAAAATTTGTCTTTAATATTCCTGGGAGTTTTTATTTTGGCATCACTTTTAGAAAGTGATCGGTGGATTCTTTCGAGTTCCATTTTACCCAAAGCTTCTAGAATATTATGACAATTTATTTTCTTGATATTTTATTGAAAGATTATTCCCAGGCTCTTTTTAAATGATGACTTTCAGATAGACCACTATTCTAAAATTATCTCTCCTGGATCTATTTTCCAGTTCAATTGTGTTTCCAATTTTATATTTCACATTTTTTTCTATTTTTTTGGTTTTGTTTGCATCTTGATTTTTCACAAAGTTGTTAGCTTCCATTTGCTCAGTTCTATTTTTAAGCAATAGTTTTCCTCAGTGAGTTTTTCTATCTCATTTCACAATTGACCAATTTCCACTTTTTAAGGCATTCTTCTCAATAGTTTTTTTATTTATTTTATTTTATTTTTTTATTTTGTACCTCTCTCAAATCTGTCCCTTCTTACTTGATTTTCAAAGGCCCTCTTGAGCTCTTCCATGGCTTGTGCTCAATTCTTATTTTTTTTGGAAGCTTTGGATATAGGAGCTTTGACTTTATTATCTTCTGATTGTGTGTTTTGATCCTCTTTGTCACCATAATAATTTTCAATTGTTAAAAACTTTTTTTTAAATTTCTACTCATTTTTCTAGTCCATTACTCTTTTTAAGTATTTGTTAAAGTAGTGCTCTGTTTCCAGAGTGGAGGGTACACTGTCCCAAGCTTCAGGAGTTTTGTGCTGCTGTTTTTAGAAATTCTTCCAAGAATCTGACCACAAGCATGTTTTTCTGTCCTGGAGCTGTTATTTGGGTTGCTGCCCCACAGTAGCTGTAAGATCTTGTGTGCTGGCCAGCATACTGACTGGGGCTGCAGTGGGACTGCACACCAAACTCCCAACACATTGCTGCAGACTCTCTCCACTGACTTTCTGAGTCCTCCCTGGTGGACCTGGGCTGAAAGGTCCAGAAGCCTCCAGCACTACTGCTGATTTCAGAGTCCCGAGTTGATGAAGCTGATTTGTAGTGTTTTCCAATTTCCAAAGTACATGTAGTAAAAATTTAATAATCACCTCTTACCAACTATTTCAAGTTGGTGTAGCTCAACCTGGATTCTCCTTCCACCCCTGCAAACTCTAGGGACTCATATGGTCATTTTATTTGCTTACTATATGCCATCTAAGAAGTCCCAATAGCTTCATCAATTAGACTATTGCCACTACAAAGAAAATTTCCAATTCTCCTTATCCAGTTCAAATCTCTTGCCAACTCCATCATTTAATTTCTAATTCCCTGCAAAACCTGTCCTTCAGGATGTCCATACAGCTTCAAACTCAATATATTTAAATATAATTTTATTCATATCCTGAGAATTCTAAACAATCCCTTTGACTTCCTTTCTTCTACTGGAAGCCCCAATATCCCTCCTATGAATAAGGTTTTCAACTTTGATGTAATTCTTGCCTTTCCCTCTCCTTCACCGCAACCCTCAAATTCAATGAATTGCCAAACATTGTTAGGTTTATCCCTTTTACCTTCTTGCTTGAACTACTATAATAGACTCTGGATTTGTTTTGCTCTTTTCAATAACTGCTTTCTCCAATTCATCATATTTACATTTATAAGAATAAAAAGGTAATATATAAATATATTTACCTTTAGAAATCTCCTTTTTAAAAAATTGAGTCACAGAGTTATAAATAAGTGTTTTTAAAAGTTCATGTCATTAATCATAGTGCAGATTTTCCAAAACTAGGATCCTCAAAATGTTGGTATCTTGTACCATGTGTATAATTAAATTACATGTCTAGAAATTTCATTTCAGAATATCTAGAGTATTTGTAATATTTATTCTGTTTATATGTTAGAAATTTATAAAAATCTTCAAAAGGTGTCCTTCAACATTTAATTGCATACAGCAGCAGGACCATGTAATAAGGAACTTCTGGATGTATAGGGACAAATGATAACTACTCTATTTGCTCTAATTAACATGTATCTTTGTATACCAGAGAGAAGTGATCTTAAATTCAGGAATCAATAAGCAAGCATTTATTAAGAGTCTTCTAAATGCTAAATATGGTTTTGGCTAATGGGAATAGAAATGTAATAAATGAAATAATTCTTACTCTTGAGATATATACCGATTACGACTCTGGGAAAATCACTTAACATTTCAGTATCCTGGACAGCTCTCAGAACAAATGTCATTCTCCATTAATAGTTAGATGGGTTTCTCATCAGGAGTTCACTATTATAGCACTGAAATCAGAGGTAATTTCCCCCAAAATACTCTGTATATTCATAATTAATAACTATATACATATATGTATCCCTTAAATATTATAAAAATGGAGCTAGAACTTGACGTAGTAATATGACAATAAATTAATTGCACACATGTATCAGTGAAAGTGCAAATCTGGAATCCATTTTTTCTGTAAAAATTATGAAATTAAAGTATCTAGGATGAATGACAAAATGAATATATTTTTATGAGAAAAAAACAAACAAAAAATAGTTCTTTGCCATCTTCTTGCTGTCTGAACTAAGAATCCAGTTGGACATAAAGAAGTTGAATGCATTTTTCATAAGACCTCTTTGAAAATGCAAATGCATTTATTTTCTAATTTATTCTTTCAAGGGAGAAGTTTACTCTAATCCACAGCTACTGTCAATAATGAAGAAAACTTGTTTCTACTACATTTCAAACTCACATTTCTACTGTTAGAATGTTCACAAAAATATAATGGGTTTTCTTCTTCCCTCTCCAAAACAAACAAACAAACAAACAAAAAACCACCAAAAACAACTCTTAACAATATCAATACAAAACTTAAAGGATGAGCCTGGCCCCTTTTCTGAAGAATTTTTAAATTGATCGTTTGATTATTTAAAAGAAAAATAATATTTTTAAAGCATCAAACAATGTTACATGGGATTCAGCTTCTGTTATGCCACTTGACAGGTGAGCAGCTTTTCCCCATACCTGTTTCTTTGCTTTTCATTTTGATTGAGACAAAGAAAGGATTTAAACTGACTTGTAATTCATGTTCTGATTATTGATGATCTTTTAATTTTTTTCTTTCAAAGTCAGATGGTAAGTCAAAAAACTCCTAAGATCTAAACAATCCAGTTACATTTAGGGCATAGAAATTTTAACCAAATAAAAATGTATATCATTTTCAGCTGCATCTGAAGCAAGTAAATATTAAGCTTTTTATTTCCAAAAGATAAAGATTAGATTATTATAATGATCATACAATAGCTTATTCTTCATACTTTTGTGGCAACTTTTTTTAAAAATCTAGAAGATTTAATTTCTGCAACTTTAATATGGTGATAGGTGCAATATCCATGTTGAGTGATAAATTCAGGCAAATATCCTTATCATTTCCTAATGAAAAATGTATTCTTTATTTCTTTTCAATATATTTCTGTATTTTTATGTTTGTTAATATTTGTTCAGTTCATAATAAAAGACATACATTAATTTCCTTTTTTTAACCATTGTCTTATCAATTTTATAATTATAACATTTTTGACAGTACATATGCATAGGTAATTTTTTACAACATTATCCCTTGTACTCCCTTCTCTTCCAAATTTTTCCCCTCCTTCCATCCACCCCCTAGATAGCAGGCATTCCCATATATTATTAAATATGTTATAATAAATCCTAGGTACAATATATATGTGCAGAACCAAATTTTGTTGTTGTTGTTATTGCAAAGGAAGAATTGGATTCGGAAGGTAAAAATAACCTGGGGATAAAAACAAAAGTGCTAACAATTTACACTCATTTCCCAGTGCTCCTTTTCTCGGTGTAGCTGATTCTGTCCATGATTGATCAATTGGAATTGGATTAGCTCTTCTCTATGTTGAAGATATCCACTTCCATAAGAATACATCCTCATACAGTATCATTGTTGAAGTGTACAATGATCGCTTAGTTCTGCTCATTTCACTCAGCATCAGTTGATGTAAGTCTCTCCAAGCCTCTCTGTATTCATCCTGTTGGTCATTTCTTACAGAACAATAATATTCCATAACATTCATATACCATAATTTACCCAACCATTCTCCAATTGATGGGCATCCATTCATTTTCCAGTTTCTAACCACTACAAAAAGGGCTGCCACAAACATTTTTGCACATACAATTCCTTGAATATCTGGGCAACCTTGTTTCACTCCTGATCTTACTGGGAAAGGTTCCAGTTTATCGCCATTACATATGATGTTTACTGACAGTTTTAAATATATGTTCCTTATTATTTTAAGGAATAGTCCATTTATTCCTATACTCTCAAGTGTTTTTAGTAGGAATGGATGTTGGATTTTATCAAATGCTTTTTCTGCATCTATTGAGATGATCATATGTTTTTTCTTAATTCGGTTATTGATATAGTCGATTATGCTAATAGTTTTCCTAATATTGAACCAGCCCTGCATTCCTGGTATAAATCCCACTTGGTCATAGTGTATTATCCTGGGGATGATTTTCTGTAGTCTTTTTGCTAATATTTTATTTAAGATTTTAGCATCAATATTCATTAGGGAGATTGGTCTATAATTTTCTTTCTCTGTTTTCAGCCTCCCTGGTTTAAGTATCACTATCATGTCTGTGTCATAAAACGAATTTGGTAGGACTCCTTCAATCCCTAATTTTTCAAATAGTTTATATAGCATTGGAGTTAGTTGTTCTTTAAATGTTTGGTTGAATTCACATGTAAATCCATCTGGTCCTGGGGATTTTTTCGTAGAGAGCTGGTTAATAGCTTGTTCTATTTCTTTTTTCTGAAATGGGACTATTTAGACTATTTACTTCTTCCTCTGTTAATCTGGGCAAGCTATATTTTTGAAGGTATTCTTCCATTTCATTTAAGTTATCGAATTTATTGGCATAAAGTTGGGCAAAGTAGCTCCTAACTATTGTTCTAATTTCATCTTCATTAGTGGTGAGTTCTCCCTTTTCATTTTTAAAACTAACAATTTGCTTTTTCTCTTTCCTTTTTTAAATCAGATTTACTAAGGGTTTGTCTATTTTTTTTCATAGAACCAACTCTTAGTTTTATTAATTAATTCGATAGTATTTTTACTTTCAATTTTATTAATCTCACCTTTTATTTTTAGAATTTCAAGTTTCGTGTTTGTCTGGGGGTTTTAAATTTGTTCCTTTCCTAGCATTTTAATTTGTAATCCCAATTCGTTGACCTTCTCTTTCTCTATTTTATGCAAGTAGGCCTTTAGAGATATAAAACTTCCCCTCATTACTGCTTTGGCTGTATCCCACACATTTTGGTAGGATTTCTCATTATTGTCATTTTCTTGGGTGAAGTTATTAATTATGTATATGATTTGCTGTTTCACCCAATCATTCTTTAGTATAAGATTATTTAGTTTCCAATTATTTTTTGGTCTGTTTTCCCCTTTCTTTTTATTGAATGTAATTTTCATTGCATTGTGGTCTGAAAAGGATGCATTTACTATTTCTGCCTTACTGCATTTGATTTTGAGGTTTTAATGTCCTAGTATATGATCAATTTTTGTATAGGTTCCATGAACTGCTGAGAAAAAAGTGTACTCCTTTCTGTCTCCATGTAGCTTTCGCCAAAAATCTATCATATCAAACTTGTCCAGTATTCTTTGTACCTCTTTGATTTCTTTCTTATTTATTTTTGATTTATCTTATCTTATTATTGAAGTTAAATTCCTCACTCCAGAGTTCCTAGTGATCTCTTAGTTACCAAACTCTTCTCAATTTTCATTATTCTTGACTTCTATTCAGCTTGCCATTTTTATGATCACTTTGGGATACAGACCTAGTAGAGATACTTCTGGATCAAAGGGTATGCACAGTTTGATAGACTTTTGGACATAGTTCCATATTCCTCTCCAGAATGTTTGCATCAGTTAACAACTCCACCAACAATGTATTAGTGTCCCAGTTTTCTCCTATTATCTCCAATATTTATCATTATCTTTTCCTCTCATCTCAGCCAGTCTGAGAGATGTGTAGTTAACTAAAGGATCTTAAACCCATCAGTGAACTAGAGGGCTATTTGGCCTTAGCATGTGAATTCCTAACTATGCTACTACTACTGAGGGCATTATCATCTTCCTATTCTGAAAATCATTCTGAACTCCGTGTTTTCTCTTTAGTTGCTAGGTTTGCTGTTTCTACCTCTCTTAGAGGCTTCCTTCTCTCTTCTGCCACAGAATACAACCCCTTATCAACTCATAGCTGGACTACTGGAATAGCCTAATTGTTAGTCTCCCTGTCTCAAGTCTATATCCAACTACAATCAATCATCCAATAAACCGTCAAATTGATCTTCCTAAAATACACATCGGACCATTCTATATCCTTATTCCTTCAACTCCAGAAGCTCCTTATCATTTGCAGATATAAATATTTCAAATATAAAGTCTTCTCTTTGGCTTTTAAAGCCTTTCATAACCTGACCTCTTTCTACTTTCCCCATCTTATTATACCTTATTGCCCTTCTAACCTGATTACATACTTTGAGATACAGTACACTGTCCTCCTTGTTTTTTCAACAGGAAATGGCATCTCTATAATAAAGACATTGTCAATTTGTATCAATATACAGATTTCTTTTTCTCTTTTCTATCTTCTGGCCTCCTCAAGTTCTTTTGAGTTTCATCTAAAGTCTCACCTTTTACAAGAAGCTTTTCTAAATTCTCCTTAATTTTAGTTTCTTCCTTCCCAATTATTTCCTATTTATCCTGTATATTTCTTGTATATATACTTGATTGTACTTTACACACACATATATACACACAGTCCTATATTAAGCTGTAAGATCATTGAAAACAGAGCCTTTTTTGTCCTTTTTCTGAATTCTCTGTTGTTGTTTTATTTTATCACAGGCCCTGGCACATAGAATTCCTTAATGATTGACTGCTGAATCCTAACTTTAATTATTGATCTTTTATTTTGATTTCTTTTATTTTTTTTCTACTAGTATTATTTATTCTATCATTTCTTTCTCCCCACAAAAAGAAAAAAGAGAACCCCCATGATATATATTCATAAACAGAAAAAACAAACCCCATTGAACATATTAAAAAATGTGTCTTATTCTGAATCTGAAGTCCATAAACTTTCTGTCAGGAAGTTGATAACATAATCAGCATTAATCTTCCAAAATTATGGTTGATTATTGCATAAATCAGAATTATTAAGTCCTACAAAATTCTTTATCTGCACAATTTTTTTATTTTTATATAATTTGTTGCTCTGATTCTGTTTACTTTGTTTGCATCAGTTCAAATAAGTGCTCCTAGTTTGTTTTTTTTTTAATTCTTCATTGAATTCTTTCTTATGGTATGATAAATATTCCTTTAAGTTTATATAGCATAATTTGTTTAGCTATTCTCTAATTATGGACATCTGCTTTATTTTCAGTTCTTTCCCATTACAAAGGAGTTGTTATAACATTTCAATATAATTAGATTCTTTCCTACTTCCTTTGCTTTCTTTGAAGGCATAAGTCAATTAGTCCAATTCCCTGATTTTACAAATGACAGAAGGCCCAGAGCAGTTCTGTGACTTGCTCACCACCACAAAGAAGTAGGAAGAAAAGATAAAATTTAAAAACAAAGTGTTTGGATCTAAATGCAGCATTTTTTCCTTTGCATCTTTTCCTTCTTCCTTTTGGTACAATAGTAGTTTCTTCTTCCATATGCAACACTTTTAATTCTTTGGAGATATGTATAATTCAGTTCATTTAAATATCTCCAAAGTGAATAAAATTATGTATTAGGTGCTGGGGAGATAACAATGTTAATGGGGCTTTCAGCATAGTTGGAGGACATGGCACATATACCAATAATGCTAATACAAAATATTATTTGATAAAAATGGTGAAGATGGTAAACAATGTTTTAGGAAGCTTAATGAGGATCCACTTATTTCCTTCTGGGCTTATTAGGAAAGAATTCTCAGGATCAGGAAGAGAGTTTGAGCTAAGCTCAAAATATTTTTTTTGTTTCAATAGAAAAAGAGATGGAGAAAACACTCCATACCAGAGAACTCAAAGTTTCAGATGTAAAAAAGCTATTGTATTATCCTGCGTCTTCTCTTATTTAGACCAAATCTCTGTAGTTCCTTCAACTGTTTCTTATATCACTCTATTTCCAGACCTCTCACTCACCTTGCTGACCTCATTTGTCACTATACCTCTTAAATCTCAACAACCCAAACTCTGTACAATACTAGTTAAATCATTGCTATGAATTTTTAAACTATTCCCTGCCTTAATCTGGACACCATTCCTCTAATAATGCAGCTTGGCATTGTATTTAATTATTCTGGAAGCTAATGTAAATAAAAAAGCTTTCATGCAGGAAGAAAAAATGACCAAAGGTATGCTGTGAATAAACATACAATAATAAAAAAGGATTCTGAGTTGTTGTCCAATTGCTAAGGTAGATGAGCCATTGAAAAAGCAGTTAAGAAATCTGATTGGTCTATGAAGAAATCATCAATTATCTCAAGATATCAACACAAAAGTAATCCATACACCTCTTTTAATTTAATTTTCATTCATTCATGAAAATAATAATATAAAGGTAAAACATTTCCTAAAGATTGATGTCTGGCTGTTTGCCATTTATCCCTAAATATTTTCCAGCACCTTGAGCATTACTGCTAATTTAGAAAATGTAGCTATGAAACCATGAGACCATTACAAATCAGCTAAGACAAAAATACAAGAGTGATTAAAGGGCACTTTCTGGAAAAATATATTCAGCAAATAAGTCCTTCCCAAACAATATTGTTAATTGGCTCCACTATGGTCATCCAAGGCCCAGAGATTGCAGAAAGACCCAATTCACTTAGAAGAGCCTCTTTAGAAAACTTGTTTTTTTTTTTTTTTGAATTTGCGATCTAGATCTATTCCTAATTTTGTAAGTGTGGATGAAACATAGGACTTGAATTTCCTTATTTATAAAATAGGGATCATGAAACTTTTGAGGAATTCACTCTCAATTTTAGTTCTAAAAATGTGGATGATAACATATCTTCAGAAAGTATGTCTCCCTGGTCTATAGACATATAAAACTGAGCAAAGATTATGGAAACTTTTTTTAGGATATTAGGTTTAGTAGGAAGAGGAGGCAGAAATGGTACCATCTTCTCTACAAAACAATTTAATACTTGAGTGGATTTGTGATCTTATCTATGAGGATATAACTTCTAAAAGTGTATAACCTTCCTTCAAATCTTGATCATGCTCTCCCAAAAAATAACCATAAAAAATCTAACCAAAGGTAAGTAGCTTTGCCAAGTCTTTGGATATTTTGTGGGTGTCAGTGAATTCCTGGGATTGTCATTCTCATTGTATTGCCAGCTTACCTTCTTGTTATAAAATTTTTTTGGATGATAATTGAATTTTTTTCAATTATCTTAGTAGAAATAAATGGGAAAACTACTTAATAAGAAAAAAATTTGCTTCTTTATGATAACAAAAATATAAAATTTTGATATTCATCATTCCTTAGGTTTCAAAACTATTCTATTATATACAGATAACTGTTTGCTTCTCATTCATTGTGTATTTATTTGTTTCAAGTTTCTTTTTTTTTTTGCTATTACTGTTGACAATGCTATTAACATTTTGTAAACTTTTAAATACAACAACTAAAAATTATATAGCACTTTAAGATATACAAATTTCTGGACATGCTTTTCTTTTGATCCTTATAACAACTTTGTGCAAACTTATTCCTATTTTAAATATTAGAAAATGTGTTGAGAGATCATATGAGTTGCCCAAGTTCACAGAGTAAGTAAGTATATAGTTGGAGTTTGATTTCAAGTTAATTCTTCATAGATGGTGCTGTGTTTAGCATTCCAGCCCTGGTATAAGGAAGATTTGAGTTCAAATTTGGTCTCAGACATTGAATAGCTGTGTGACCCTGGGCAAGTCATTTAACTCTATTTGCCTCAGTTCCTCATTGCAAAACGAATTGGAGAAAGAAATGACAATTTCAATATCTTTGCCAAGAAAACCCTAAATATTTTTACATATTGCCAGATAAAACTGAAATGATAACCAAGAAGTTTGAACAAAACAATAAGAAGTCTTGCTGATTTTAAATACACTGCTCTCTTTATAACTATAAAAATAGCAATATACTTCAGGGTACCTTACTAGCAGGGTACACTAGCCAAGAGTTATAAACAATTTTACTACTTTCCTTGTATAATTTCAGATTATTTTCTAAAACAGTTGAAGCAATTCAGAATTCAATCAGCATTAGAATATCTCTCTTCTTAGAACTTGTCCAATAATGCATTTTACTATTTCTGTTTTTTTTTCTAATACCATGGATTGTATTTTAGGGTTTTTAAAAATATGCATTCCTGGGGCACCTAATTAATGTAGTGGGAAGAGCACCAACCCTGATGTCAGTAGGACCTGAGTTCAAATTTGAGCTCAGACACTTAATACTTATTGGCTATGTGACCCCAAGCAAGTCACTTAACCCTAATTGCCTCAGGAAAAATAATGTATTCCCTTTATAATTAATTGGTCTATAAGAAATGATCAGCAGAATGATTTCTGAAAGGCCTGGAGAGACTTAAATGAACTGATGCTAAATGAAGTTACAAAATGAAATAACAAAATTATGTAATCACAACTTTCATGGACTTGGCTTTTTTCAACAATGAAGTATTTCAGGCCTATTCTAATAGATTTGTGATGGAGAGATCCATCTGCATCCAAAAAGAGGAGTGTGGGGACCGAATGTGGATCACCTTTTGTTGTTGCCTGCCTGCTTTTTTACTCTTTCTCACTTTTTTTTTCTTTTTGTTCTGCTTATTCTTGTGTAGCATGATAAATCTGGATATACATGTAGAAGGAGTGCACATGTTTAATATGTATTTTATTATTTGCTGTCTAGGGAAAAAAGAAGAGAGAAAAACTTGGAACTTAAGCATTTTGCAAGGGTGAATGTTGAAAATTATATTTGCATGCATTTTAAAAACTAAAAGCTATTATTAAAAAGAAAAAGAAAATGGTTCTTTAATAATTAGTGATTCTGAAATAAATGTTAATATTTGTGTATGAATTTCTTTAATCTTTTGAAAAAAATTGTTCATATATTTTGATTATTTGTCAAATCATCATTGGTACTTTCCTGCAACTATTCTAACCAATGATAGTCCTCCAGGTCATAATTTTTATTCTCTAAGTTTTAGTATTACATGTTTTGTTGCAAGATAATGTTACCAAAAGAAAGTTTGTCAAAAAGATTTGTTTAAGAATAATAGAAATCATAGATATATTAATTGCTAATTAAAAACCATATGAGAGTATGAATAAATTGATACTATGTTTAACTATGTACCTCAACCCCCCCCCAAATTTGAGATTTATAAGGACTGATTTTAAATTCAGGGGCTTTTCATTAAGTACCTCTCCTCTATTTCTTCCTTTCATGATTTTCTTTGGAAGTATCACTACTTGCTTTGTTATTCTCCATCCAGAATTTCTCCTATGAACATCAAAATTTGGTTTATTTCTCAGACCCTAGATTCAGTTGTAGCATTATCACGAAAAAGAAGAATCTAAAGATGCACCTATATAAGTGCACGCGGTAGTCTATAAATTGGCATTTGTGTATGTGTGTGTTTGTGTGTGTGTGTGTGTGTGTGTATGTGAGAGACAGAGAGAGAGATTTTTTAGATCTCTTTATTTTAGTGACAATTGTTCTTATTCAGTAGTCCCTGTAGCATTTGGATTTTAATGTCATCATGATAACACCATTCATAATGAGAAGAATTTGCAATATCTCATTATTTATATGGCATCTTCTATTTTGGACTCTGCTCACAACATCTATGGTACTGTTGACCACCTTTGTTAGTCAACCTTTTACAAGTTTTATACTTCAATTAGCATCAGTAATCATAAGTTTGTAGAACAAAAGTGTCTCTTTTATCCATCAAAGAATATTATTTGCTCTTAACACATCATAGTGGATACAGTACTTGAATTGGGAGACAAAAAGAGAAATTCAAAATCCCCTATATGATGCTGCTTGAGTCATTTAACTGCTTCAGTTTCCTCATCTGAAAATGGGGATAAAATTAATGCTCAACCCCCATGTTTGTTTTGTGAAGTTCCTTTACTGTTTACATACTACAGTATATCTTACTGGAATTGAATTTTCACTCTTGTGCAATTCTGTATTAAATGAACAAACATTCTTGACAAGTAGGAGAACCTACTACTGCGTAGTATTTTCACCTTTTTTATTGTTCTTTGCTTGTTTTTTCCTCTTTCTTATTTTTTTTTCTTTTTGTTTGTTTTGTCTTGTGCAGCATGTATTAGCAACCCCACAACCAGAGATGACAAAAATGAACTTTCCATTTACTTGTATTATTTTACACTCCAAGGATCTGCCATTTCCTAAACACAAACACCTCTTCCCCTTGTGTAGGCCACAGTTCCTATTCATGTAATAGCTCATCTTCATAGGTTATAGTGGTGATGAAACTAAACTTCTTTGACTGATCTCATGTGTCAGGTAGTCCTTAAGAGTTCATGGCAGAGACCATGCTTGAAGTCTTTCAGCTTGATATGGTTTACCACAGCTTGTGGCCAATTATTCTAGAGTCTTTTCCATAGCAAAATAAAACATTAGAGTTTAGCATGAGTGGAAGTGAATATCTTCTATATCACTACTGTAGCTCTGTAGGAGGATAAGAGTTAAAATAGAGACAACTAGTTGCTCAGACTTTAAAACAGCCTTTTTAAATGGGCCCTTTTGTGTTACTTGGGGTTGTGCTCATATAGGCTTAAGCCATCCAATTAAATCCAATAATATTTAGTGTCCCCTAATATATAGTGCAATAATTGAATTCAATATAGGCTTAAGCCATCCAATTAAATCCAATAATATTTAGTGTCCCCTAATATTTAGTGCAATAATTGAATTCAATAAACATTTAAATTTGATCCAATATATTTTAACTAAATCCAAATGATTACTATTAAATATTCCCTTGCTTTGAAGTGCCCAGATCATTCCACTATTTTGGGGTTTGGAAATCTTTTAAGAACAATTCCAGGAAAATACAGTGTCGCTAATCTTCTTGTTTCTGTGTTAATTTCTGTTTTATTTCCTCAGTACTGGATTAATGATATTTTTTAAGACTCTTAATAATGATTGGATATTGCCTCTTAGAAATGACCTAAAATGAATTATAACATCTTAAAAATAACCCTGTGGCTTGTCATAGTCATGTGGATGCCTGTGAGATATCTGCTGAGCCACTTTTAAAGATCTGAAGGAATGACTATTAGAATCTAGAGCATGAATGTTTTCCTTTGATGTCTGTGTTTCTATTGCAGATATTGATTTTTCTTTAAGTCGGTTACCTCATAACAAAGCTGTAATGTGTGAAATGGGATTTTAATTACTGCTTGGTGACAACTCTTTAGGCTATAATTTTTCTTGTTGATATGAACCTTTTTTAGAAAGGAACTCTTGGGACTGGCTTATCACAGCAGAATATGATGCATTTGATTAAGCAAAGTGACAACAATATATTATAGGCATGGCAAGTTTTTCATTCAATATCCTTAACAAACACTTTTATGTTGGAACAGGAGAGGGTTGGGCATTACTTTTCACTCAGAAATAGTTGAGTATATTTTTATTTCATTTTGCTGAAACCTTATAGGATGATGCTGGCTTTTCATTAAGGATGCTTGGGAGCCCTTTATTTAATGTGCAAATCTCATGGGCAATTACATTTAAGCTGCATTATTAAATTATTATTATTACCAAGAATGAAGTAATAGGAAGAACAGATAATTTTAAAATGAGATCATATATGTAAAGCAGTTTATAACCCATAATGTACTAAACAAATATCATCAATTATCATGGTAATCATTATCATTATACTATCATTATTGTCATCTAAAATCGTATATTCATTCAAAATGACTAGGAATTAAAGAGAAAGCAAAAAGGTCTCAAAACAGTCAAAATAAAAGAACTTATTTATAGGCAAGCTATAAGCAAACCTTCAGTTATAGATCATTTACTCTTTGATTATTGTTACTCAGTTCCAACAAGATGGATTACCTGGTTTCCTAACCCATAGCAAAAGGATATGTTATGTGTGTATAAGCTATAGGTAAATGGGATATCTACTAGAGGCAAGAATTATAACTAACACAGAAGAGACCCCCCCACCTTCCACTCTGCTCCTCTCAAAAAACTTACAATAGTCAATAGTAAGGATTCAAAAACCATAAGAATACAGGGCCATTTTATAAGGGTCAAACAAATCTATATTCCTTGAACAGTTCCTAAGAACAACAGAGAATCATTAAACAATTGAAGACTTTAATGATTATCAGGAAACTGTCAAAATATATTCAATGCCTGCTTTTTAAAAAGCAAGATAGTACAGAGTTTAGAAAACTTTTCTGAGAAAACACCTATAGTATTTCTAACAAGGCAGGTGCACTAATCAGAGTAAGCCTGTTTGGCAAAAGGAGGCAATCAGGATCCTACAGAGAGCCAATTCTTGCTTACTCCCAGATGCCTTTGCTTGTGTTCACTGACTGATCTTGCTGAGCTGTGCTCTCTCATCCCCCTCTAAACTATCTCAAACCAATTTTGCAGTCAACTGTTCCTGCAAATCATCCTGCTTTTGTACAAAATTGTACGTTTTTTTTTTCCCTAATCTCTCCCTGAACCTAACTTTTATGGTTTTCAAGTATAAATCTCTCCTGCCTTTCCTGGGCTGAAGGCTGCCTCGTACATTGCATCAAAGTGCTTCATTCAGCATGTATATCATTTTCTTCTTAATAAAAACTTTTCTACTTTCAATTCAGCTTGTACTCTTCAGCATTTTGAAGGATAGGAGTCACACAATAAACACTTTGTTTACAATGTTATTTCCCCACCCCAGAAATATTTGGACCAAAAGGGTTAAAGTTCAGTTCTCTGAAAAATTCTCTACGGTGGAATATATTATTTTCTCAACGAGATGTTGCTGTAGCCAACCGTTAGAGACAAGAATACTTTTTTGTCTTCATAAAACTTTATCTATTTTACTAGAACAAGGGGATTGACATTTATAGGCCTGTATTAAATAATTTTGGGGAAAACCTGTATTTATCTGATCATATGACCATTAATGATATTAATTTCTGACTAATTCTCTATCACACTTCCCATGTCAACTTTCCTAAATCTTCTCTTCCTCTGCCTCTTTAACTATATTTTAATCCCATTCTCCCTTAGCATGTGATGCTTATTCAATAGAGAATAGGAAAGCAATGCAGCCTCCCAGAATGACAACATCTCCCATCCTTCACACTTTACAGGTTGGTGACTTTTCCTGTTTTTTCTTCAGGCCCCAGAGGATAGCATAGATGGCTAATCCTTATACCATTATACCTTCCACTTGTGCCCTTTATCATATTTCCCTCATCTCCAAGATGAATAATGTTTCCTGGCTTACTCTTTTTTAATGATGATGATACATTTATAAAGTGAATAAAATTTTTGAAAAGTCAATAAAGTCTATCTCATTTGAACTTTACAATAACTTTCTAATGTAGCTACCATTTTAAATATGAAGAAGCTGTGATTCTGAGAGATCAAGTATCTTATTACCATCACTTAGCTAATGTTTCTAAGAAATTCAGACTCAGACTTCAACTCTAAATCTAGTGCTCAATCAAATATATAGTTTTTCCTTTGACCAATGTCATTAACACACATGTATGTATATATGTATATATGTGTGTCTATTTGCATTTATATATACATATATATGTGTGTGTATATATATAATCTTCCTCCCATTTTATTGTAAATTTCTTTAGATTAAGAGTTATGCTCCCCTCGTCTTTCAGTTCCTACAATCAGCACTGGGAATCTCTACAATTCTGCCTTCAATAAGGTGTGATCAGTTTGGGGATGATTTTCATCTGAGTACACATATGTGATTATCAGATAACTTTTTAGGATTACATCCAATGTCTATAGTGATAGCTTTCTTAAGTCACTGTTCCTGTCTATCAGCACTTTTTATCCATACCTTAAGGTCTAAGAAAATTAAAGATGGCTATTCCAGTATATGAAACTTGTCTGATTTCTTATTGGAGCTACAAGCTAGGAATATAAACGAAGTTTTGTAAAGCCAACTATTTCCTATACATTCCTGGAGTGAAGGGGAGATACAATTTTTGTTCTATTACATTTGTAAACCACCAATGGCCATGGCAGAAGATCTTGTCAAACAAATAACATCCTGTAATTTTTTTTCATTCATATTTCCTTCACCAATCTCTACTTCTGATTGTTTATATCCCATTCCAAGTCATAATTTCCTCATGTTTAAACTGTATTGAGTAGTGAATACAGTAATTACCTTGGAATCATGAAGTTCAAATTCTGTTTAAAAAATCCTTATTAAGGCATTTCCCTTAGTCTCGTTTTGTCTTATTTACTTCAAATTTAGAATAAAATGATTAAATTTATTTGCTGTTAAGATTATATCCAGTTCTAAATCCATTATCCTATAGTAATTTTCTCATAAAAGATTCCTAACTGTTCACTGTCTAATCTAGCATATGGTTAACACTGTTTGCCACTGTTAATTTAATATCCTTAAGACAAAGGTTTTCATACAACACAATGGTGCTCAAAATATTTTAATGGGTTTTTATTACTTTCAGGGAAAATTATAACTTCCTAGTTATACACATCCCCTATCAGGCATTATTCTATATTCCAAACTAATCTCCTGATGCTTCCATACATACATCCAATGCTTTGATGGAATTAACCATTACTTTTTAACCATGTTTCATGCTTGCATTTGTTCTTCCTATTTTCCTATCTGATATGCCTTTTCTATTTCTTTCAATTTACCTAAGCCTTCTTTAAAGACACAACTTTTTCAAATGAGCAAAATTAAACAGCTATGACAACTTTGTATGTGTTTGCCTTTATGTTTTCTTTTAATTTGTTGTTCAAATCAGTCAATAATCCAAGAGTTCACAGACAGTTAATTCTGAAATACTGATGAATCTATAATTAATTATCTTGCTTTTTCTAGCTTCTAGAGATGGTGATGTTAATAGCTAGTATTTTATCAATTACATAATGTTTTACAACTGGTATTTCATAGGGCACTACTTTAGATAGTGCAGTGGATAAAGAACCAAGTCAGGAAGACCTGAGTTCAAATCTTTCCTCTGACATTTAAAACTACCTATCTTTTGTGACTCTGGTCAAGTTATTTAATTGCCAATTGTCATGCAAAACAAAGAAAACCCAAATAGTATCTCACAATAACCTTAGGAGATAGGTGCTGATATTATCCCCATTTTACAGAGGAGGAAACAGAAGACAAGAAGTGACTTGCTTATTCACATAGCCAGTAAATGTAAGAATTTCAGCTTAGTTCTTTGGATGTAGCATCTTAATTACTTGTTATTAATGTCAGCGATTTTTAAAATGAAACAAACTTCAAATCTTCTTTATAAAAATGTTTTCATGGGGGGAAAAAGTGATTCCCAAGAAAACAATTCACAAAATAAACTTTGAAATATGATATATTTGTAAGTCAATAATTGCTTGTATAAAATGTATACTACACAGATAATCCATTTCATTTTTTCAAGTGATGAGTTTTTATGTACTTCATTTCTACTATTCACCAACTCTGTTCTTGTGAAGTAGATCTAAGTTCTGTAAGTGTGCTATTTCTGAGTGGTATCCAATCTTTGGACATTTTCAGTTTTTGGTGCAAAAACATACTTTCCAAAATAGGTTTTAATGTCATGCATTGAGCCTATTTTCTTATTGAAGTAACCAGGTAAGAAGATATATTTATAATTAATTTTGAGGATCTTGTTGAGTTCTTCATAGAATACCAATCTTTTTTTCATTTACAATAGATGCTCGCTCAAAATTTACAATAATTTAGTGTTTGCTTTTGCTTAATGTGAGTATTTCAAATTCCTCTTTTAACATGTCTATTTTGTGTTAATTCTTCAATGATGTCATCTTTTTCCTCCAACTTAAAGTTTTCTTTCCTCATATTAAGGCAAGAGTTCTGTGAAATGATGTTACTTGTTGATTTCAATTGTGTGGGGAAAAATTCTACAAAACAATTTATTCACCTAGCCAAAGAAAACTTTCCTACTGTTTTTCTATTTAGCTATAATGCCATATTTTTTAGTCTTATTTATGAGAATTTCTGCATTCAACAGATTTCTCCAGTAAATTGTCAACTCAGGGTTTACCAAAGATTTAACAGTTAAAATAAAGTCTATGATGATCTGACTCTATTTCTATCTTATTTAAACAGATTTAGTAGAACCATAAATTCGCATTGTTAAGAATGGACTTCACTGATAAAACCTCTTATTACCCTCCTTTCACAGAGATAATGAATAAAACATAAATTTGTACAAGTACAATGCTGGATAATTTCCACTTGATTTATGTCTTAACTAAAATGATGTAGGTTGAGAGAAGTAAATTTTTGTTCATTAAAAATAATTATAAAAAATAAAATTCATATTATTTATTCCTATACATAACTGAATAGGAACAGCTAAGTGGTCTAGAGCACTGTTTCTGGAGTCAGGAAGACTCATCTTCCTAAGTTCAAATTTGGCTTCAGATAATTACTAGCTATGTAATTCTGGGCAAAAACACTTAAGCCTGTTTGCCCCAGTTTCTTCATAGATAAAATAAAAGGGAAAAGGAAATAGCAAAAACACTCCAGTATCCTTGCCAAAAATAACAACAAACAAACAAACAAACCTAAAATGAGGTCATGAGGAGCTGAGCACAACTGAAAAACAAAATAAGATTCTTTTCTATAATATTCTTATCAAAATAATCATCTAACTGAGAACTAAAATCCTCTAACTTTGGGAACTGACAAACTTCCCAGATAGTCAATGCCCCTTTTATACAATTCTATATATTAGAAAGAAATCCCTTCCCTCCTTTTACATGAACATAGATTCTTCTTTTCTACATGTTTTCACATTGGTCCACATTATTTCCTCTGAATCCAAAAATGAAAATCTAGTGCTTCATCCACAGAATGGGTTTCCAATGACTAATAAAAATAATATTTCTTTTGTGTTTTTTTTCCTCCAAACTAGTTTCAGATCTTTCTAACAATCTTTATATGTCATATTTCCCACTTTTTATCTTATTATTTTTTTACATATTATTTTCCTAAAATGTGGTACCAACTGTCAAATTTATAAAAATAATAACCAGCCCCCAAGTGACAAATGGTCAGAGAATATAAACAGGATATGTTCAAAATATATTAAGGCTATGTTTGGAAAAAAGGCTATCTTGCTCTAAATAACAACTGATTAGAGAAATGGATATTAAAACATCTCTGAGATACTATGTCACACCTATTAGATTGGTTAATTATGACAGAAAAGAAAAATGTCAAATACTGGAGAAGAGGGAAATACTGGAAAATTCTATCCTTCTCCAGAGAGATAGCTTATGAATTCTGAATACTGATTAAAACACACTTTTTAAAGTTTTATTTTTCTGTTTTTTTTCTTTTGTCTGCATTTTATTTTTTACCATGGCTAATATTTCTATATGTTCTGCATAATTTTACATATATAATCAATAACAATTTTTTGAATTCTCAAGAAGGGAGGAGGATTTGAATCTCAGAATTTTAAAATAAATGTTATTTTTAATATGTAATTGACAAATATTTAATGAAATAACTTTAAAATTAAAAATGAAATGTGGCATTGAGAACACTATCTGTCAGTTATGGTCTGGCTATAATATGAGGTGATCACATAACTCCGCATACATAGAATTCAACAATTTAAAGTATAGATTAGCATCTTGATGTTATTGTTCACTGCAGCAATTCATATTGTTTAATTGCAGAAAGATTTTTGGCAAAAACACAGTATGGATTTTTATTAAAAACACTAGAGAGCATAGCAATAGAGTTATCCTTAAAATGATAAGTATTATCTATCTAAAACCTATATGTAATGGTAATTATATGTAATAGAGATGTAATTGAAGACTTCCCATTATGATCAAGGGTAAAACAAAGATTCCCATTATCACCTTTATTATTGAATATAATGCTAGAAATATTGGCATTAGCAATAAGAAAAGAAAAAAATTGAAAAAATAGGGAATGTAGAAACAAAACTAACATCTTTGAAGATGATATGATGAGATACTTAGAGAATCAACCAAAAATTACTTGAAATAATTAAGAATTTAGCAAAGTTGTGAGATATAAAACAAGCCCACCTAAATCAGTGGAATTTCTGTATTTTACTAACAAAGTTCAGCAACAAGAGATGGAAAAAAACATTACACTTAAAATAACTATCGACAATATAAAACATTTGAAAGTCTACTTTCTAACAAAATTCAGGAGCTATTTGAACAAAATTACAAAGCATTTTTCATGGAAATAAAGTCAGATCTAAATCATTGGGAAAATTTCATTTGCTCATGGGTAGGCCCAGCTAATATAGTAACAATGATAATTCTATCAAAATTAAGTTACTTATTCATCATCATACCAATGAAACTACCAAAATATTTCACAAAGCTGGAAAAATGATAACAAAATTCATCTGGAAGAACAGAAGTTCAAGAATATCAAAGGAATTAATAAAAAAATAATGCTGATAAAGGTGGCCTCGTTGTACCAATTCAAAAATTATATTTTAAAGCAGAAATCATTAAAACTATTTGGTACTAGTTAAGGACTAGAGTGTAGGTATACCAGTGAGATAGGTTAGGTTCATAAGATATAGGAGTCAAGACTTCAGTTTCTGCAAAAAAGAACTATTTGACAAAAGCTACTGGGAAAACTAGAAATAGTGTCAGAAACTAGGCATTGAGCAACAACTCACAATATATACCAAATTAAGGTCAAACTGGGTACATGATTAAGATATAAAAGATATCATAAGCAAATTAAGAGAACAAGGAACAATTTATATGTCAAATCTATGGAAAAGGAAAGAATGTGTAAACAAACAAAAGAACATTATGAAATGCAAAATGAATAACTTTAAATTAAATTTTAAAAAGCTTTTGCACAAACAAAACTTGTTAATGACCATGCCTAAATGAAAAGACATGTCAGTTCTCCAAGAGCCTCTACAGTTGTGAATCATAACACCTGAAGGAATTGCAAAGTAGCCTTCACAGATGTTCCTTCTGAATTGGAAACGAAATAAATTAGAGGCAGAGTGAAGAGGAGAGAGGTTACACAATTGCATCTCAGTTTCCTTGCATCATCATCATCCTCTCACATGAAGAGATCCATTCTACAGGTCTGAGTTAGACCTCCAGCTGCCACTGACAGGTGGCTCCCATATCACAACAAAAACTGATGTAGCCAAAATCAGAAGGAAAGAAGAAATCTGGAAACAATATTAATTATATCCAATGTTTCCAATAAAGGCCTCATTTCTAAAATATAGAGAGAACTTGGACAAATTAATAAGAATACAAGTTGTCTCTTCCCAAATGATAAACAGAGAAAGGATAAGAATAGGCAGTTTTCAGAGAAAGAAATCAAAACTTCTTAGTCATGGAAAAATGCTTTAAATCCCTTTAGATTAGAGAAATATAAATCAAAATATTTCTGAAGTATCACCTTATACCTATCAGTTTGACTAAGATGACAGAAAAGGAAAATGATAAATATTAGAGAAGATGTGGGAAAATAGGAATGCTAATGTATTGTTGGTGGAATTGTGAACTGTTCCAACAATTCTGTAGAGTGTTTTGAACTATTCCCAAAGAGAAATCAAACTATGTATTGTAAAGTTCTTGAATTGTAAAGGTCCGGAATTGTAAAGGTCTGGTAGTCTCTAAGTTGTCCTTGGGTACTGCCGTCTCAACTCAATCCCAGACTAGATTGCTCTCCAGACCCAATGCTGTCCTCTTTTATCCTTGCAGAGATTGTAGTGAGAACTCAAAGGGGCTTGTGAGAAACACTTCAACCAATGAACTTGCTCTTTTTAAAGGGGCATGCTTGTGGGAAAATACTTAAACCAATGAACTTGCTCCTCTTAAAGGTTGTGTAAACTCCTTTTCAGAATTCCAAAGGTGTAAACTCCCTTCAAAGGCCTGACTGAACCAAAGGTGTGAATTCTGAGCTAGAGAATTGTTTAGACAACCTGAGTTCTCACCTTGTAATCCTAACAATGTATATATATACAATTTGATCCAGCAATACTAGTACTAAGTGTGTATCCCAGACATCATAAAAAAGGAGAAAGACTCGCATACACAAAAATGTTTATAAGTTATTTTTGTAAGAGTAAAGATTTAGAAGTTAAGGAATTACCCAACAATTGAGCAATTTCTGAATAAATTGTGGTATTTAAAAAAAAATTGTTCCATAAGAGATGATAAGCAGATAGATTTCAGAAAAACCTGGAAAATCATAATAAACTGATATTAAATGAAGTGAGCAGGACCAGAGTATCATTGTACATAATAATAATAACACTGCATGATGATCAGCTTTGCTAGACTTAGCTCTTTTCAGCAATTCAAAGATCCAAGACAATACCAAAAACTTGTAAAGAAGGAGCTATGGAATCTGAATGCAGTTGAAAACATAACATCTTTACTTTTTCCCCTTTCTTATTGTTTTCCTTTTTTTGTTCCGAATCTTTCTTTATAAGATGATCTACATGCATATATGTAGCTATGTCTATATCTATCTATTTTATTGCAGTCCATTTATACATTCCCAATCTGTGCCGTTCATCTTTATATTTTCCAATACATCCTGCAAATAATACATATTTGTGTGTGTATATACATATATACATATATATATATATATATTCAATATATTAAAGATTAGATATCATTTAATATTTTATGAGTTCTGTTAATATACAGATTGTGCAATTGTTGTCATCATTTGACCTGTATTACCTCATTTTCCGACATGTTTTTTGAATGATTTACTTTTTGGAATTTCTTGCATAAAAGTCATAGCATAGTTCATAGAGAGCTAAACTTGCAGTCAAAAATACCAGAGTTTGATCAGAATTTCTACCTTTGAAACCCTAGGCAAATATTTTAACCTCTCTTTTATATAGTAGATTTTTATTTTCAAATAGATGCAAAGACAGTTTTCAACATTCACCCTTGCAAAACTTTGTGTTCTGTAGTGTGATTTCTAAAGCCCCCAAGTTGGGGGGGGGGGGGCAAAATATACCATCCAGACTACCTCTCTGGAGGCCCTTGGGATCTGTTAGAGTCCTTGGTCTTAGTGGAGGAGTGAAGAAGGCAAGAGACCCATGAGGATGGTCACAGATGGAGTCTGTTTATTTCAAGTCCTCTCAGCCCCTAAATATCTTAGTATGTTTACATCACTACAGCATACTGAGCATGTGCCACCTATAGAGCCATTACATCACCACCTCACCACAACACACTGTGCAGATGCTAACTATAGTAGCATTACATCACCACAGCATGTGTTAACTATAAGCACCTTACTTATAGATAAGAAAATGCCTCTTACTGTAAGTATCCTTGCTTCAAGTAGAACACAGGTATGCACACAGTATTTGACTTCTCAGGAAGGGTGAGAGCACCAAGAGGAGATGGGAAGCCAAACCCAGCCATTGTCATCAGATTCCCTCTGGGTTGAAGGGTCCTATACCTTACCCAGAGTTCTCCCACTATCTGCGGCCCTCCAAATGTTTCTCCTTTCCTTTCCCCTACTCCATTCCCTATATAGCACAATATTCAATATAGATCAAACATATGCAATTCTTCTAAACATGTTTCCACATTTTAACATGCTGCACAAGAAAAATCAGATCAAAAAGGAGAAAAAAGCAAGCAAGCAAACAACAACAACGACAAAGGTGAAAATACTATGTTATGATCCATATTCAGTCCCAATAGACTTTTTGATGCAGAAGGCTCTCTCCATCACAGGTCTACTGGAATTTGTCTGAATCACTTCATTGTTGAAAAGAGCCAAGTCCAGCAGAGTTGATCATCACATAATCTTATAATTACTGTGTACAATATTCTCTTGGTTCTACTCATTTCAAAGTTCATGTAAGTCTCTCCAGGGCTTCCTGAGATCATCCTGCAATCTTTTCTTATAGAACAATAACATTCATATACCATAAGTTATTCAGCCATTCCCCAACTGATAGACTCCCTCTCGTTGACCAGTTCCTTGCCACTACAAAAAGAGCTATTACAAACTTTTTTTTCAAATATTTGACCTTTTCTCTTTTTATGATCTCTTTGGGATATAGACTTAGTAGAGACACTGCTGGATCAAAGCCCTTTGAACATAGTCAAAAACTGTGCTTGAAAATTAACTTCAGTTTTTGAAAAATCTGTAAAATAATGTAAAATAATGATATACCAAATTAGGATATTGTGAAACTCAAATGACATAATGCATGTAAAGCACTTTGCACATCATAAAGTACTGTGTAAATGGTTTTCACAAATATTTTCTCTTACATTGTATTTCATTGTTTCTATCTTCCCATATGCCTTTTAACATATTAAATTCAATAAATATTTATTAAGTACATTCTATATGCCAGGTACTATGATAGGCATTGAGAATATAAATAATAATAAGAAAAACAGTCCAGGATCTCTAGGAGCTTAAAATCTAATTGGGAAAGAAAACACCTCAAAAGGAAGCTGAAAGCAGGGGTGGGAATATACCATGGATAACCTGACAGGGAGCATCTTGTTAAAAGGAAGCAGAGTTATAGATCTAAGTAGAGTTTGAAAATCTAAATGTTGCTTCTATAGAGGAAAGGAATGGGAATTCAGTGTTCTACCCTCTATCCAATCAATCAGAGGGGAGAAGAGACTGAGATGGGGAGGAGGTGAGCATCTAAAGCTAACTTAATAGCATGGTTACAAGATTTGAAGTGACTGACTTATTTTTGGAGGGGCATTTTATTCTTTGGAGTTATAGAAAGTAGCAGTGAAGAGTAGCAGAAACCATAATGAATAACTTAACAGATTCCACATTCTTCCACATCTATTATTTATACAGTTTTCAACTTCATTCTCTAGCAGTCATTTTGTTTTTGTCATCATAATTTTAATTTGAGAGTGTGAGAGCATTCTTACTGTCTTGGGTTGACTTCCTCTACAGAATATTAGATCATGAAGTCCTTCCTATTCTTAATAGATATCCTTTGATATCTATTCCTGAAAAATCCAAAGTCTGTTTCACTCTACCCTTAGCTTTCTCTTTCTTCTCTATCATGAATTTTAAAATAGTATGGCTACTTTCATTCAAAAGTTTCCCTAAGTACCACTTCCTGAAAGAATTTCTGTTTATTGGTCGGAATCAGTACCTTTCATGACTTCCTCCACTTTGGAAAATGAATTTATCTTTAAGGAAAATGTAAAACAACCAACTACCAAAATAAAACAAAACAACTTTTTTTAAGCTTCACTACTTATGGCACAGATAGCTCCAACAGATGTTGAAGGTAATCAAAGTCTTTTCTTACTACTATTTTGTGTTTTCAGGTAAGGTTTGTGATTTGTGTTTTCTACTTATACATTTTGACTAAATCTTTTGTATAAAACTATATTCACAATACATTTCTGTTTCTACCTCTACTGATTTTCACCCAAATCTTATTAGCATAAAGAACTTTAAATTATAGTTCATTGTTTTGTTCAAATAACGATATCTTCTTGATGAAGAATTCTGTTCTACCACCTTTTTATATAGTTCATGTGTTTTGCATAAAACATTCCTTTCTACTGTGATGCTCCAGGTACCAGTCTCTACTCCACATAGTCTAATCATTTCAGTTTATTAGACACAGAATCTTGTAGAACTAGAGATTGAGATCAATGTGTCCATTATCTAGTTATGTATGATCTTACTTAATGGGTACTATTAGTGAGAACATAATCACATGACAATCCACAACATATTTTTAGTTTAAAAGTAGTCTTTAGACTCAAAAATGTTCTAAGCCAATTATGCATTCTCTACCTTAGTCATAAAGAATGACTCAGATTCCATCTCTGTGACTTTGTTCACACTGTCCCCCACACAGGAACAGACTGCCCTTACCCCTCCTCCAGCATTCCATCTGCTGAAATTTTCTCTCTTTATATAAAGCCCAACTCAGATTCTACCATCTTCACGAAACTTTCTATGACCCTCTTTGGTTCCAGAATAAAGTGATCACTCTTCAAACTTTTCTTAGATTTTTTGTTAGGCCTTTTCTTGGACATTTTCCTCATTTTACCCTTACCTTACTTAGATATGGAGAGTTTGTAATCTACTCATTAAGCCTAGGTAGCATGTATCTATCTCTTTTTATAATATCTATATCTATGTACTTAGAATAGTATCATGGATATAATAGTCATGAAGTATATATGTATTTACATTTCTACAATGCATTATCTCTGTCTCAAAATATCTATATTATATACCTGAGAAAGAAAATAGGGCAATGGGACATTGCCCAAGGGTGCCAAAATACAGGGAATTCTGTGTTCTACTGTACCAACTCTCTGCTCTATCTCCTAAATATGCTTTCTCTCTAGATTTTCACATCTTCTTTCTTTTGGTTAATGCTTTACATGTCTGGCTGCTTTTTTCTTTGCAAGACCATGATCCATTATAGGTCTGTCATTTTAATCTAAGACCATATTCTAAGCCATGTTGCTTATTTTTTTTCTTTCTATAGTCATTTATTTGGTGATCTCACAAATTACCATGAGTTTAATGATTGTTATGAAGAAGATTCATCATTTTATTTACTCTGTTGTAGTCCTCTAGACTTAAATCCTCCCATTGTCAAATCCCTGAGGCATATTTCTGAAAAAAAATTATTTATAGGAACATAAAACTCAACATGTTCAAAACAAACAAAAACAGGGTCTATTTTCACCAAGACATAGCCCTATTGTGAATTTCTCTGTTTATGTGAAAGTCAACATAATTCTTTTAGTCAATCAGTTTCATAATTATGATTCTCAACACCAAGTAGTTGTTCCATATACTCGATTACTTGTCAAATCTTGTCATTTCTGTTAGCAATATTTCATTAATATATCTTCTTCTCTATATTTACACAACCATATTCCTAATTCAGGTCTTTATCATCTGAACATTTTAAATATCTTCCTTGGAGTATTAGTTTTCTATAAAACTGGGTTGGGAGATGAGGGAAGACCTTTCTGAAAGCTCTAAATGTGCGATCTGATCATCTTAGGTTCCCATGATCTTAAAAAAAAATCTTTTTCTCTTCTGTCTCAGGGATCTCAACCAGTCAAGAATAATTTATTGAGCATTATGTGTGTGGTAGTGTTCTCAGTATCAGGGCTACAAAGAAGGGAACAAAATATTTTTTTTTTCTTAAATACCTTTTAATCTAATGGAGGAGATATCATATCAACCCCAGCTTCTTAAACTGGTTCACAACCCCATATGAAGTCTTCTAACTGAATGTGGGGGATCACAAAATGATTATTTGTTATCAGTAAATGTTTGATTTATATACCCACTTTATATCCCTATGTACCCAGGGGTAAACAAAAATTTCTTGGGTGAAAAGAGGTCATGAGTGGAAAAAGTTTAAGTTCTCATATAAATAACTATTCGCAAAATGACAAGACATAGATGGCAGGTTATTTAACAGGTGAACAAGGGCCCAGAGGCAACATTAAAAAGGCTTCTTGAAGTAGCTGGGATGTGAATTAAGGACATTTAAAGTTCAAAAACTTGAGTTTAAAGAAGTCAAGAAAATTAAGAGGAAGGAAGGAATGGAAAGAAGTAAGTGTTTATATAGCAACTGCTATGTTCAAAGTGTTGTGCTAAGTGTTTTTTTTTTTTTTTAACAAATGTTATCTCATTTAATCCTATAAATTACATGCTATCACTATTCTCTTTTTATCGTGAAGGAAAATGAGATAAAAATAAATTAAGTGACTTCATCATGTATAGTAAATATCTGAGGCTTAGTTCTCTAGCCACTGTATCACCTAGCTGTAGAGGGGAGAAGTGAGAATATTTAAGGCATGGGAAAAATAGTGAAAATGCTTAAAGTGGGAAAGATAGAACATCCTGTTACAAGCACATTAAAAAAGAATAGGGTGGAAGCCACAGTTACTGGATGATACGGTATGTGGACGAGACCAAAGTTGAAAGGTACCAAGTTATGAAAGTATTTTAAAGCCAAACAGGAGTCATATTTGGCAGTAGAAACAACTCATTCAGTGTTCATAATTTTGAACATCATCTCTACATAGATCATTCTCAAATTTACATACCCTGTCCTCATTTTTCCCTTGATTTCAAATCCAAACAGTGACCATAGGAAATTGTTTTCCCCCAAGATCCCATAATACCTCAAACTCAACATGACAAAAAACAAATATATTATCTTTCTGACCATCTCCCCAAAAAGAATCCTGAAAGTCTCCCCATGTGATGCCTTTTTTCTAGAAGTTTCACTGATACTTAATTGCCTTTTAGAAAAGAAAAATTCAATTATCTTTCTTTTACAGACTTTCAAAATCTTATTCCAATCTATTTCTCCATATTTCTCACAAATAACTCTTTTGTGCACATTGTTACAATAAAACTTTCCTCCTTGCTGTACTCTATACATGATATTATCCCCATTCTCTGTTCTTTTGCAATTCCATTTACCATGCCTTGAGTGATCTTTTTTCCTCATCTCCCCTAACTCCTTTTGAAGCACAAATTGTATACTATCTAGTATAAGAGGCATTTCTTGATCCCCAAAATTAGAACTGTGTCTTCTTCCTGAACTAGTTTTTATTTATTATTTACAAAATTTTGCATATGAAGCCTCACAGAGAGAACTGACCTCAGAGTCAGGAAAACCTGGGTTGAAGTCCATCTTGGTAGTGTTTTACTGGTCAAATGACAACCACCAAGGCAACTTTAAGAACTAAAAAAAAAAAAAAGTTGCTAATCTTTACTGGAGAGCAAGTTACTTTGCTTTGAAATTTCCATGATCCATGAAATAATAGATGTAGACTAAATTCAAGCAATTTGTATATATGCCTCTTTATGCATATGGTGTGTGTGTGTGTGTGTGTGTGTGTGTGTGTGTGTGTGTGTGTGTATGCTATGAGTTGGAGGGTTTGGTATGAGTCTGTGTATGTTGCTTTTCCCCAATGGAATGTGAATAATATGTGAATGTAAAATTGAATTGAACCTAAATGAAATGAGAAATGAATATTTCTTTCTTGTTTGTATGTTAATGTTTGGGAAGTTATATCTCCTTGTCTTGTAAAAAGAACTCTTCCAGAAAAGTATGGGAAATTTCTATTTCCTCCTCAGAATAAACAATGTTTAGTTCCTTCGAAGAACCTCAGAGTATGTATGGAATGGCAGTTCCAATTTCATTAAGCTGTTCTCCTGATTCAGAGGAATGTAAGTGTGTCTTTTCAGTGATCTACTCCCATCTACCACACATCAATTCCCTAGAAAATAATGTCCTAATGGTATATAGGAGCATAAAGTCTTTCAGATATGAAAAATAGAGCCAAACATTGTTTAAACAATGCAAATTTATATTATTCTCATATCATAATAAATGTTATGATCACTGCCACTGTTTTCTTTTAATACTACCAAGCTAGCAGAGGAAAGTTTATGAGTTATCAACTTAAAAGCTAGAAATTCAATGCATATAATAAAATAAGACAATGGAAATTTTATAAAAATGTTAAGTTCATTTTATAGCAAGATAAAACAAAGTAATACCATTGTAGCTGTTAATGTTATTGCGATACATACAAATTAGTTCTATACACACTGGTTTCTTACTAGACAAAAAATGTAAGTACTGAATTATTTAATTCATCTAAATGCATAGGTAAGTATAAATCCCACAAAATGAGAAGAGATCATTCTTATTATTATATTTATGTGTGTCATTAGAAAAGTAAATTTTAAAGTTTTTCAATTCATCTTGCATTAGAGTGGTGCAAGGTAAAGATCATTAACTCAGAGTGTTGAACTTATTGTTGTGGGCTCTAAATTCAAATCTCCAGTTTGCCACTTACTTTTTAAATAACTTTGGGTAAGTCATTTAACCTTTGTGGAGTTCAGTTTCCTCATTTGTTCAATGAGAGAGTTATACTAAATGAATTTTAAGGTCTCTTCAAGTTTTAGAAGTATAATCTTGTAATGCATACATGGAGTGATCACTATATACTATAGGGCCGCACATATTTCACACTGGGCATTTGGATAACTAATTATTTCCTGGGCTGACTTACTCATCCCAAACTATTTTTATACTGACAAAAGGAACATCCTAGAGAAGGACAATCACAGTAATCTCAAACTCTCTCATAAACATAGGGGTAACTTTGTTGTGGAGGTATATATTTTCTACTTGTTGTTATAGTACTTAAGTCCCCACCAGGTACTTCCATTTACACAAACTCATCCACTAATAAGGATGAGACATTTAGGTCTTAAAATTGACTATTTACTTAACAAAAAAGGAAAACAAATAGTATCATTACAGGTACTCTATATTAAAGAAAATTTACAAATAATAACAAACATGCCACACTCTACACACATAAACCTAGGTCACATATTTTCAACAAATGCACTCTCTTAAGAGAAAAAATACATACTTAAAAATACTTCAAAAAGAATATGAATATACAAAAATGTATTTAGGGTAACTTGCAATGCTGAAACAGTAAATTTTGAGATTCCCTTTTTATCTCAGGAATTTTATATAAAAATCCCTTGATAAAAATAACTTCACTGTTGAGCAGTTGCTTCTATTGTTAAGCTGATAAGTTCCAGCCTGCTCTTGACTAATACCTAACTGTGCATAGCTTTCAAACTGTTTGATTTCCTGAATGATTTCTCCGATTCTATGCTTCTGATCTGTCTCTCTTCTCAGTCTCTCAGTGAGTTTTAATCCTCAACAGGAATCTTAGCATCCATAATTTTCAGCTTCAGGCTTAGTTGATAAAGCCTAAAATCTGTCTTTTCACACTCTTATTTTATTGGATTCAGACTATGGGTCCTTTCTGTGAATAACTCAAGCTAAGTTTTTTGATAAATAATCAAATTTCAATTTTTTATCCATGGCCAAATAAATGCTATTTATCCCATACTCTTTATGTGCAGTTCCTAAATATCCCTGGTTATTAACCCAAAAGTTTTCTGGTTTTTTTTTCATATGCAAATCACAGAAATATATTATGTTTTAAATTCATTCCAAAATTCAAAAGCTTATCATATTTAAAACTGAGCAGTGGCTATCCCAGAACTCTGAGTCAGGCAATTTCAGTAACTTATTTTCTTAGAATTATAAACAGATCTATACTCCTAAATATGTTATCTATCTAACTTAACTCATAAACTGCTTTATCTTAGAAGAATTCTGTCCCAGAAAAGTCAGCTGTTATTACCTTATAAATCTATAGCAGATGTAAATTTCATCTAAGATTTTTTATCTTTTTTATAAATTTGCATTTTTAAAGTTTTTTAAAAAGTAAATATATATTTTAAATATATATTTTGTGGCCTACTTTTTGATATACAAATTGAATATCATTTTCACTTACCATTAACAAAATTTTATTTTCTTGTAAATATCAAATTCCATAGACAAGGAAAATATGGTTGGACTTGGGATTAGGAAGACCTGAATCCAAATTTTGTCTCTAATACTAGCTATGAAACTCTGGACACATCACTTCTGTCTGCCTCAGTTTTCACAACTGCAAAATGGGGGTAAGAATGTCTCCTATTCCAGTGAGTTGTGAGGATAAAACAAAATAAAATTTGTAAAGTGCTTTATAAGCTCTGAAGTCCTATATAAATGTAAACTATAATAATGACAATAATTATTAATACTGATAATAATTTTATTTACTTTTCTGCTTATAGATTTACATAAAAAGCTTCATTTAATGTAGTAGAATAAACTTTCTTAAAAATTCCCATCCTCTGTTGTATGTACTTTGAATATTTCACAATCACTGTATATTAAGGTATTGCATGATTCATAGTAGGAACAAGAGAATTGCTATAAATGAGCAATTATAAGTATGTTCCAAGAATTTTCTATGGGTGAACACCTGCCTTATCCTTTCCTTAGAGATGTATAGCATAGATAATTCATCAGGCAAAAGGCCAGGTGAGATGAATCATGTTTTGTTCTGTTTTATTTTTTATTTTGAAGGAGAATTTATAATGAAGACTAAGAAATTATGATGTGGCCTTAAACTGTTGTTCAGTTATTTTAAGTTCTTTTTGACTCTGTGACATTATTTGGGGTTTTCTTGTTAAAGATATTGGAACAGTTTTCCATTTAATTCTGCAGCTCATTTTATAGATGAAAAAAAGTGAGGCAAACAGGTTAAGTGATTTGTCTGGGGTCATACAGGTAGTAAGTGTTTGAGGTAGATTTGAGCTCAGAAAGGTGGAAACTTCCTGACTGTATGTAGCTGAGTGCTCTGGCCACTGTGCTACTTAGTTGGCTCTAGATTAAACTATCCAAACCTCAGCATGTTTGATAGGAGAATTAATAACCTCCTATAAGAATTTATTTACCATTTGACATTTCAAATTTTAATTGAGAAAGCATGATAAAGTGGATAGAGAGCTTGCCTGTGAATCTGGAAATCTGTGTTCAAATTTTGCCTTTGATATATGTAATCTTGGTTGCTTTGGGAAGGTCAAGTACACATCCAATGTCTTGGATAATTCTTCTGGGATAAAGTGAACTTCCTCCTTGGAAGCTTATATACAAATATATTTTAAAAATTAACATATTCAAAGATTTGGGAATTTTTCAATATAAAGTATCCAAATGTCTAAGTCACTTAAATTTTGAATATTGAAGAGTTTATGAAAAATGACATTTATGAACTTAGAAGGGAAGAGGTCTAGAGTAGAGAAATTGAGTATCTTGTTCAAGAAGGAAGATAATCATGTACCCAGAGGCAAGTGACATAACATATAAGAAAACTGAAAAGATAGAAAAGTTTCAGGCTTTGAAGGACTTCAAATACTAAACAGATTTGATTCTGGAAATGCCAGGGAGTTATTCTAGCTCATTAAATGGGGGACTGATATGGTTCAAAGAAATTTGGCCAAAATTATCCACTTGATTACAAAAAGAGAATTAAATCCCATTTCTCCTGGCTCCTTGAACAGGATGTACTCCATATAGCCTCTCCTTATTTTAAAATGGTTTGGTATGCTAAGGAATACTACAAATTCCTTGCCTCATCATTTATTTCTGTCTCTCAGACCTATGATTAAATTTTATTTCAACACCAAATTCTTCCCTGGAGACTGAAATACTGCTTAAAATATAAACACATTATTATCATATTTTGGATATACACTAACATCTGCCTTAGCATAATCAGTATTTATCAAAATCAAGTGACTAGAGTGATTATGCAGCTGCCTCTGTAATGAATTAATCCTATAACTTCCATATTCTTCAGTTCTATTTAATTGAAGTGTTTGTTCAGATCTATATATTGAGGAGAATATTTTATTCTTTCATAGGATGTCAAGAACAAAGAACTGAGAACTCTTTTACTTGAGTGACTAATAATTAATCAACTTTTCCGAGTTTCGGTTTTTTCATCTGTAAAACATATAATTCTAAGGTACTTAGATCACACTTAAAGTGTGATCATGGGCAAGCTCCTTAGCTTCTTTTGAGTTGATCTCCCCCC
The DNA here is from genome assembly GCF_048593235.1 of Sminthopsis crassicaudata. NCBI lineage: Eukaryota > Metazoa > Chordata > Mammalia > Dasyuromorphia > Dasyuridae > Sminthopsis > Sminthopsis crassicaudata. The sequence goes on along the minus strand of NC_133617.1, from coordinate 256,009,013 downwards.
TTCTAAAATCAGGAAAATAATATCCATAGTTATGATAGAGATGTGAGGTCCAGGTGACCTAATATATGTAAAATGCTCAGCAAAACTTGACATAGTTGATTCTTATGATTTCCCTTTGAGTACAATTGTGAAGAAAGCTCATGCAGATCGCTCCCACAGTTGCATTTTCAGTTTTAGTTTCATTTGAGTTGCAGATCCTTAACTTTAACTGCCTATGGGATTTCCCCATTTGATACATCTAAAACGTATAAGATATGCCCACCTGAAACACATCCAAAACTAAGTTTATTAACCTTCCCCCACAATCTGACTCCTTTTAGCTTCATTATTTCTATTTTCATTTCCTCAAGGATTTTTGTTATTCTTCCATATTGAACTCATCTATCATATGCAGGCCATTATTTGGTCTTGCCAATTTTGTCTCTTCAATTTGTCAACAAATCCACTCAATCAATCATTCCATCAACAAGTATGTATATGTAGTAGGCACTGTGACAGGTGCTAGACATTTAAAGGCAAAGAATAAAACAATTCCTACTTACAAGAAGCTCATATTATAAAGGAGAAAAAAGCAAATGCATATCTGAATATTTAGCATAAATTTAGTCCATAAATATATATTAAAATTATAAGACTGCCTATTTCAGCTAATCTGGAAGAGATGCTGACATTCATTGACAGAATATCCCTGCTATTTGAAACAGAAGATTTCTAGTATATTTCAGATTCTGAACCAACTTTCCTCATACAGTCTAGTATTTTTCTTTTCAATCACTTTTCCAAATAGCAATAAAAGTTTTTTTTTAATTTTTTATTATATATATATTTTATAATATTATCCCTTGTATTCATTTTTCCAAATTATGCCCCCCTCCCTCTATTCTCTCCCCCCGATAACAGGCAATCCCATACATTTTACATGTGTTACAATATAGTCTAGGTACAATACATGTGTGTGAATATCATTTTCTTGTTGCACAATAAACATTAGAATCCGAAGGTACATGCAACCTGGGCAGACAGATATTAGTGCTAACAATTTATATTCACTTCCCAGTGTTTCTTCTCTGGGTGTAGCTACCTCTGTCCATCATTGATCAACTGGAAGTGAGTTGGATCTTCTTTATGTTGAAGATTTCCACTTCCATCAGAATACATCCTCATACAGTATTGTTGTTGAAGTGTACAGTGATCTTCTGGTTCTGCTCATTTCACTCAGCATCAGTTGATTTAAGTCTCTCCAAGGCTCTCTGTATTCCTCCTGCTGGTCATTTCTTACAGAGCAATAATATTCCATAACTTTCATATACCACAATTTACCCAACCATTCTCCAACTGATGGACATCCATTCATCTTCCAGTTTCTAGCTACAACAAAAAGAGCTGCCACAAACATTTTGGCACATATATGTCTCTTTCCGCTCTTTAGTATTTCTTTGGGATATAATCCCAGTAGTAGCGCTGCTGGGTCAAAGGGTATGCACAGTTTGATAACTTTTTGGGCATAATTCCAGATTGCTCTCCAGAATGGCTGGATTCTTTCGCAACTCCACCAGCAATGTATTAGTGTCCCAGTTTCCCCACATCCCCTCCAACATTCATCATTATTTGTTCCTGTCATCTTAGCCAATCTGACAGGTGTGTAGTGGTATCTCAGAGTGGTCTTAATTTGCATTTCTCTGATCAGTAGTGATTTGGAACACTCTTTCATGTGAGTGGATATAGTTTCTATTTCTCCCTCTGAGAATAGTCTGTTCATATCCTTTGACCATTTATCAATTGGAGAATGGTTCGGTTTCTTATAAATTAGGGTCAGTTCTCTATATATTTTGGAAATGAGACCTTTGTCAGAACCTTTGTTTTTAAAAATATTTTCCCAATTTGTTACTTCCCTTCTAATCTTGTTTGCATTAGTATTATTTGTACAGAAACTTTTTAGTTTGATGTAATCAAAATCTTCTATTTTGTGATCAATAATGATCTCTAGTTCTCCTCTGGTCATAAATTCCTTCCTCCTCCACAAGTCTGAGAGGTAGATTATCCTCTGTTCCTCTAATCTATTTATTATCTCCCTCTTTATGCCTAAATCATGGACCCATTTTGATCTTATCTTGGTATATGGTGTTAAGTGTGGATCCATATCTAATTTCTGCCATACTAATTTCCAGTTTTCCCAACAGTTTTTTCCGAATAATGAATTTTTATCCCTAATGTTGGTATCTTTGGGTTTGTCAAAGATTAGGTTGCTATATATGTATCCTTTTTTGTCCTTTGTATCTAATCTGTTCCACTGATATACCGGTCTATTTCTTAGCCAATACCAAATGGTTTTGGTGACTGCTGCTATATAATATAGCTTTAGATCAGGTACACTTAGACCACCTTCCTCTGAGTTTTTTTTTCATTAGTTCCCTTGCAATTCTCGACCTTTTATTCTTCCATATGAATTTTGTTGTTATTTTTTCTAGGTCATTGAAATAGTTTCTTGGGAGTCTGATTGGTATAGCACTAAATAAATAGATTAGCTTGGGGAGTATTGTCATCTTTATTATATTCGCTCGGCCTATCCAAGAGCACTGAATGTCTTTCCAATTATTTAAATCTGATTTTATTTTTGTGGCAAGTGTTTTGTAATTTTTCTCATATAATTCCTGACTTTTCTTTGGTAGATGGATTCCCAAATACTTTATACTCTCAACATTTGTTTGGAATGGAATTTCTCTTTGTATCTCTTGCTGTTGCATTTTGTTAGTGACATATAAAAATGCCGAGGATTTATGTGGATTTATTTTGTATCCTGCCACTTTGCTGAAATTTTGAATTATTTCTAGTAGCTTTTTAGCAGAGTCTTTGGGGTTCTTTAAGTATACCATCATGTCATCTGCAAAAAGTGACAGTTTAATTTCCTCATTTCCTACTCTAATTCCTTGGATCTCTTTCTCGGCTCTTATTGCCGAGGCTAGCGTTTCTAGTACTATATTGAATAGTAATGGTGATAGTGGGCAACCTTGTTTCACTCCTGATCTTACTGGGAAAGGTTGCAGTTTATTTCTATTGCATATTATGCTTACTGAAGGTCTTAAATATATGCTCCTGATTATTCTAAGGAATAGTCCATTTATTCCTATACTCTCAAGAGTTTTTAGTAGGAATGGATGTTGGATTTTGTCAAATGCTTTTTCTGCATCTATTGAGATGATCATATGGTTCTTATTAATTTGATTATTAATATGGTCAATTATATTAATAGTTTTCCTAATATTAAACCAGCCCTGTAGTCCTGGGATAAATCCTACTTGATCATAGTGTATTATCCTGGAGATGATTTTCTGAAGTCTTTTTGCTAATATCTTATTTAAGATTTTAGCATCAATATTCATTAAGGAGATTGGTCTATAATTTTCTTTCTCAGTTTTCCATCTACCTGGTTTAGGTATCAGTACCATGTCTGTGTCATAAAAGGAGTTTGGTAGGACTCCTTCATCCCCTATTTTTTCAAATAATTTATATAACATTGGGACTAATTGTTCTTTAAATGTTTGGTAGAATTCACATGTGAATCCATCTGGCCCTGGGGATTTTTTCCTGGGGAGTTGATTAATAGCTTGTTCTATTTCTTTTTCTGAAATGGGACTATTTAAGCAATTTATCTCCTCCTCTGTTAATCTAGGGAGCCTATATTTTTGGAGGAAGTCATCCATTTCACTTAAATTATCAAATTTATTGGCATAAAGTTGGGCAAAGTAACTCCTTGTTATTTCTCTAATTTCCTCTTCATTGGTGGAAAGATCCCCCTTTTCATTTGTAAGACTATCAATTTGATTTTCCTCTTTCTTTTTTTTGATCAAATTTACCAAAGGTTTATCTATTTTATTGGCTTTTTCATAAAACCAACTCTTGGTTTTATTTATTAATTCAATAGTTTTTTTACTTTCAATTTTATTGATTTCTCCTTTTAATTTTTGTATTTCAAGTTTAATTTTTGGTTGGGGGTTTATAATTTGGTCTTTTTCTAGCCTTTTAGGTTGTAAGCCCAATTCGTTAATCTTCTCTTTCTCTATTTTCTTCAGATAAGCCTCTAAAGATATAAAATTTCCCCTTATTACTGCTTTAGCTGCATCCCAAAGATTTTGATATGATGTCTCATCATTGTCATTATCTTGGGTGAAATTGTTAATTGTTTCTATAATTTGTTCTTTCACCCAGTCATTCTTTAAGATGAGATTATTCAGTTTCCAATTACTTTTTGGTCTATTTACCCCTAACTTTTTACTGAATGTAGCTTTTATTGCATTGTGATCTGAGAAGAAGGCATTTATTATTTCTGCCTTCCTACATTTAATTTTGAGATCTTTATGTCCTAATATATGGTCTATTTTTGTATAGGATCCATGAACTGCTGAGAAGAAAATATATTCCTTTCTTTTGCGATTCAGTTTTCTCCAAAGGTCTATCATACCTAGTTTTTCTAATATTCTATTTACTTTTTTAATTTCTTTCTTGTTTGTTTTGTGGTTTGATTTGTCTAAATCTGAGAGTGCAAGGTTGAGATCTCCCACTATTATAGTTTTACTGTCTACTTCTTCTTGCAGTTCTCTTAACTTTTCCTTTAGAAAGTTAGATGCTATACCACTTGGTGCATATATGTTTAGTATTGATATGGCTTCATTATTTATGCTACCTTTCAGCAGGATATAGTTTCCTTCCTTATCTTTTTTAACGAGATCTACTTCTGCTTTTGCTTGATCTGAGATAAGGATAGCTACCCCTGCTTTTTTGGCTTTACCTGAAGCATAATAGGCTCTGTTCCAACCTTTTACCTTTACTCTGTATGTATCTCCCTGCTTTAAGTGTGTTTCCTGTAGACAACATATTGTAGGGTTCTGCAAATAGCAATAAAAGTTGACACTAGGCACATATTGTTAGGACTGCCATATGTAACTGAAAATATTTCACCTTTAAATTATGCCTCTGAAATAAATAAGATACAAGAGGAATGAAAATTACATCATCACCATAATCTCATACTCATTTTATGAGGGTGAGATAAAGATGATTCAACTTGTTATATTGTTATTATTCCTTGATATAAAATGTTCTACAGACAATTATACAAGTAGGTAAGATAATTGCCTTTTATATTTAAATAAAAATATTTGAATGTGAGCTCTTACTTTGTAGGCTCATGGAAATTAGTTTTAATACCAGACAACAGGGATAACATGTATCTTAATTTGTTTTCATATGATATCTATCTCCTTGACCTCAATATTTTATTTTTTTTAATTTGTTTTCCATAGCTTGGATATTATATGTTTTATTTTTTTTTTGTTTAGTGTCATTTTAATTTTTTTTTTAATTTGTATGAATCAGAGTTATATCTGGGTAATTGTGGACAATAGTTTGCTTTGTGATAATGGTCTGGTTCCAATACGGTTTACTGATTGAGATCTTTGGGAAATTTTGAAATATATATTTATAGTATGGAAATCTGTCATCTCTCTCAGTTCATGAAAGATGACATACTTTAGATATGCAGTTCTGGCTAGCAGATAACATTCTGGCCAGCAGATAATAGATGGTAATGTTTACAGTCTATAGGCTTTTATATTTCTCTGCACAATCTACATTGATCACTAAGTCCTGGCTTCTTAAGAAAAATCTTGAAACAATTCCTAATAGCCATAAAATCTCCTGATCTCAAGTGATTATAATAAATTCTTCTGTTTTAAGAAACAAATATGAACAATTCAGTCTTGGGTTTGATGTTTCTTTGTTAACATATTACTGGATGAGTTCATATGGGTATTGTGTTTGGAAGGTCTGTAGATTCTGTTTGTGGATTTTAGCTTTTGGATAGGGTTCATCTAGAGGACATGGGAGTATAATGTACATAATAAACAACTTTGGGTTATATTTGACAAACTCATTGGTTTGAGTCTGGTATCAGCCTTTGCCATTTACTGCTTTGAAACCTGCTTGTGGTAAAAGTATATTTCTAGGATTTTTACATACTTATCATAGTCTAGTTGTCATTATATGACCTTCTGAATTTGAATTTTAAATTGTGTGATCATTATTTTCTCAATAAGAATGAAAGTCTTTGATTTTGTCTTAATTTTCATGTCAGGAGACATCTAATTTTGCAACATATGTTCTCCTTTATTCCAGACATTTCTCTTCACTTTTCTATACTTCATATTACATTTTTAAAAATTACTTATTGCTAATTTTAAGCCCTTGGCATTACAAGTTTCATACTTGCTTTACCTTCACCCTGCAGTTGGAAAGGATCTCTTTGACTCCAAATATCTAGAATTGAGATATTATATTTCTTTGTGAATTTAACTGATAACACGTACTGTAGGGAAAATGGAAATAAGTGCATTAGACTCACTGTGTAGATTGTACATGGACTATTTATAGAAAACAAGAACAGAATCACAGAGGGTGAGAAAGTACCAAGGAAGGTTTAATCTGTATCACTGGAAGAGAAACCTGCAGTGATGGCATAAAAGATAGAGCCTACTATCTTAGCAAAATATTAACTGATAGTTAGAATTGCATATCAGAAATATGCTATCTTTCATGGACTAAGAAATGACAAATTTCCATGCTATAAATATATCTATATCTATACATATATAGATATAGATATATACATATATATGTATAGATATATACATATATATGAATAGATATATATATACATATATAGATATAGATATATACATATATATATGTATAGATATATACATATATATGAATAGATATATATAGATATAGATATATAGATATATATTTCCAATTTCCCCAAAGATCTCAAACAGTAAACCATATTGAATCTAGTCACTTATTACACTGTAAAATATTCTTCAAAATTACCCAGATATAACTGATCCACACAAATGCAAAAACAAAATAGCAATTCAATAAAATAACATTAAACTAAAAATTTATAATGTCCAAGCTATGTGAAGTAAACAAACAAAATAACTTCCTTTCAAAAAAATAATAGAGTTGAGTTGTGGAATTATGTAGATTCATGCATTTTGAGCACATTTGGATAGTTTCAACAAATATTTGAATATTAAAAATTACAAAAGTTTAAATTGTCTGGAAAAAAAATCAAAATTCTACCTAATGGCAGCATACTTGCATATATTAGCAGTTACACTTTACAAAATAAAACGTAAAATGTTAGGCTTACCAATTCAAGTAATTTAAGTAAATTCAAAAACTGGAAGGTGGAATGAGGTGGGAGGTACTTCCCAAAGAAGTGAATGAAGTTCATAAACTGTCTAAAATAAGTAACTAAGCTTTTCTTAGTGACATGTCAAGTGTACACATACAAATAATGGCATGTAAAAGGTCAGTCTCACTCTTAACTGCCAAACAAAAATCCCAAATGGCATTCTTTCTTTTGCCAAAATGCAAACAGACTTTTGCTTTGTAGTAATTCATTCACTACATAGAACCAGGACAGCAGGAAACAAGATGCCTTTAGCTAGGTCAGATGGAACAAAGAGCTTCTAGGGAATGCTAAGATTTCTAACATAACCATTTCCTAATCCATTTGACTTGGAGGAAATGTGGAGAAATTAGATTTAAAGTATGCTCATTTCAAAAAGCATCAAGAAATGTTAATTTGTTTTAAAAGGAGCCAAATGAGTATGTTTTCATGTATTCATAGAATTACATATATTGAGACTTTTAACACACAGAGAAATTGAAGGTCACACTCAAAGTTCTGTCCATTAATATTTTTTCTATTATCATTTTGGGAATGTGAGAAAATTTAGATTTTAACATGACACCTGCTGAAAATGTTAATGTCTGCGCAAGTGCAGCTGTCTGCCTAATTAATCGAACAATTGGCAGAATGAAATATGCACAAGAGAGCACATCTTTTAAAACCAAAGCAGAAGTGCTTAATTGAGGAAAATACTCTCTATGGCGTGTCCTTCCTTGGAGAAAGAAATGTACGCAAGTTGCCAAAATTGACTCATGAAGACATAGGATGCTGATATTATTAGACCCACCTGACTATTTAAAGGTTGGAGGCACATAGATCTCAGCCATTTTTCTCCATGGAAACAGGTAAACATCTATAAATTTAATAAGCCAAAGCAAGCCCACTGTTTAAATATATAATCAGCCACTTTATTTCTTGATAAAGCTCTCAGACCTCAGTTAAGAAAAACAAAAAAACAAAAAAAACAAGGCATTTAACATCACTTGTTAATGTCATTTGCTTTTATCTCTCCTCTAGCTTGAATGGATTGATGAGAATGTTATTAGAATGGGTTTTAGATTTTTTTTGAATGCTTCATTCAGCCATGCTTATCTCAGAGAGTGTGCACATTTGCTTGAGGTGCTACTGTTTCATTAAATATTTTCTTTCCTTGATAACATCAGATGTATTCTGTGCAATTCACTAGAATCTGCATTGTAAAATAAAAGGGCCTCATGATAAAGCATTATTTTTCCTTAATAGTTTTATATTTTAAGTTGGATTTTATTTGTGAAGTATTTGATTTTATATCTTTTTTAAAGATTTTATCTTTAAATCTTTTAAGGTATCATTACTTATTCATGTGACCCTTGGGAATTGTATGGCATTGGTGAATAGATACTTAAAAAAAAAATAGAAACTAATCTACATATCCAAGGTAAAAGCCACTTTTAAAATAGCAAATGTATAGGCAAAATAAACTAGTTAATATGGAAAAAAGCTCTCCCATGAAAAGATAGATCATACATCTCCATCTCTTTCAACTTAAATTCCCTTTTTGCTGCAGATTTGTTTTAAAATACCAAATGCTTCTGGGTCATCTCCACTTGCATTTCTTCTGGATATGTCATATCTCAAACTAACCTTCCCAAACCATGCTCATGTCCTTGCACAAAACACATACCCTATCTATTACCTGAATTGTACTAATGATTGTTTTTCAAAGTCAGAAATCTTGGGGATAATCTTTGTCTTCTTCCTTATCACCTATGTCCAATTTCTCATTATCATATTAGTCTTTCTTTCAAATGTTTCTTATTGGTTTCTAGTAAAAGTCCAAAACAGCTTACACTTAGATTATGACATTAACATTAAAATTAGTGTCTCTGATTCCATTCTTTTATTTTAAAGAAAAGTCATTTATTCTCGTTAAGCTAATTATTTATTTATTCATTCCTTCAACAAATATTTATTAAGTGATTTCTATGTGCAAAGTATAATTGTCCCTTATGCTTTGTTGCACAGGGGTTGTTTCAGAAGTTGATATTTGCCCAAAGATGAAAACAGCCCATCAGTCTTAAAATGTCAATTCCAGTCTTGTGTTTCCTGCTCAAAATAAACAAACAACAAATAAAGAAACAAACAAACAAAGCACCAATTATCGATTGCTTTCTTGTCAAGTCTAACTTTCTTTACCTACCTATCAAGACCCTGTATAGACTAACCTCTGCCTATATAATTTCATTAACTCCACACTTCCCAATACATACCTTTCTGATTCAAACAGTCTATTCTCTTCATTTTATTTTCAACACGCAAACAATGTTCATCACCACATCCCTACCTTTGTTTCTATTAGCTTCTATATTTAGAATTTCTTCGCAAGTGATAGATCAACAAGCATTTCCAGTGCCAAAGAGTATACTAAAATCCTGGGGATATACAGAAAAACAACCATAGTGCATTCTCTAAAGGAGCTCACATAATAATGTATAAGGTCATGGATAAATAAGTACATAAAAGTGGATAGAAAATGACTTTAGAAGGGAAAGTTTTAGTAGCTGCAGAGATATCTTCTGAAGTGTCATTCTGAGGTAATTCTTAAAGAAAAACAGGTAATCTAAGAGGCAACAGTGACAAGTGAGAGCATTGAAGGTATTGAGGAAAGTCAGGGTAAAAACTCAGACAGGAGGGATAGAGTATTTTGCATTAAAAATAGCAGATAGGTTATGTAAATTCTTTGCCTATCTAAAATTTATACATCATGTTTTCTAAATCTTCTATCAAAACTGAGCCTTCTATAATCAACATCCTACTCCTTGATATCTTCCTTCAAACTGCTGCATATGGGTTCCGTATCAGACAAATCAGTATTTAATTTTTCTTTATTATAATTATATTTGCCTTATCCCTCCAGCAGAAGATAAGATCTTTAAAGGTGATGAGTTCTTATTTCTGTGTCCTCCATCTCAAAGCACCATTATCTGCTCAGAGCACCAGGTAGATTGCCCATAAATGCTATTTGATGGATTATTTAATTGAGAAATCAGCTGAGTATTCAGATAGTTTACAGCACAAAAATTATCTAGTGTCCTATTTCATGACATGCATAGTCTTGTGCAATAATATTGCCTTATGACAGGTGAAGCAATTATCCCTGAGAACTTTGGCCTGACTAAAAGATTTGGTAGGTCAAGGATAATTCACTATTACTATTCCTGGTGATACATGCATAGTAGGAAGAGATTCATCTTAGCAACAGGAGTTGTACCAGCAAGAGCATAATACATGGAGAGAAAAGGTTTGGCTTTAATTTTTTCTGTGATGCTTACTATCTGAGTAACTTGGGGATAGTTACTAAACATTCCTCCTGCTGTCATGTCATCTATAAAACGAAGGATCCCTAAAATCTCTTCTATCTTTCAATCTTTTTCAAAATATTCATTTCTTTTTTTGTAGCTTTTTTTATTAATTTTTATAATTATAATATTTCTTTGACAGTACATATGTATAGGTAGTTTTTTTTTTTTTTTTTTACAACATTATCCCTTGTACTCCCTTCTGTTCCGAGTTTTTTTCCCCTCCTTCCCTCCACCCCCTCCCCTAGATGGCAGGCATTCCCATACATATTAAATATCTTATAGTATATCTTAGGTACAATATATATGTGCAGAACCGAATTTTGTTGTAGTTGTTGCAAAGGAAGGATTGTATTCGCAAGGTAAAAATAATCTGGGAAGAGAAACAAAACAAAACAAACAAACAAACAAAAACAAACAAACAAACAAACAAACAAACAACAAAAAAAACAATGCTCTCAGTTTACACTCATTTCCCAGTGTCCCTTTTCTGGGTGTAGCTGATTCTGTCCATTATTGGTCAATTGGAATTGGATTAGCTCTTCTCTATGTTGAAGATATCCACTTCCATCAGAATACATCCTCATACAGTATCATTGTTGAAGTGTATAATGATCCCCAAGTTCTACTCGTTTCACTCAGCATCAGTTGATATAAGTCTCTCCAAGCCTCTCTGTATTCCTCCAGTTGGTCATTTCTTACAGAACAATAATAGTCCATAACATTCATATACAATAATTTACCCAACCATTCTCCAATTGATGGGCATCCATTCATTTTCCAGTTTCTAGTCACTACAAAAAGGGCTGCCACAAACATTTTGGCACATACAGGTCCCTTTCCCTTTTTTTTTTAATATTTCCTTGGGATATAAGCCCAATAGTAGTACGACTGGGTCAAAGGGTATGCACATTTTGATAAATTTTTGGGCATAATTCCAGATTGCTCTCTAAAATGGTTGGATTCTTTCACAACTCCACCAACAATGCATCAGTGTCCCAGTTTTCCCACAGCCCCTCCAACATTCATCGTTATTTGTTCCTACCATCTTAGCCAATCTGACAGGTGTGTAATGATATCTCAGAGTTGTCTTAATTTGCATTGCTGTGATCAATAGTGATTTGGAACACTCTTTCATATGAGTGGAAATGGTTTTAATTTCATCATCTGAAAATTGTTCATATCCTTTGACCATTTATCAATTGGAGAATGGCTTGATTTCTTATAAATTAAAGTCCATTCTCTGTATATTTTGAAGATGAGGCCTTTCTCAGAACCTTTAACTGTAAAAATGTTTTCCCAATTTGCTACTTCCCTTCTAATCTTGTTTGCATTAGTTTTGTTTGTGCAGAAACTTTTTAATTTGATGTAATCAAAATTTTCTCTTTTGTGATCAATAATGGTCTCTAGTTTTCCCTTGGACACAAACTCCTTCCTCCTCCACAAGTCTGAGAGGTACACCATCCCATGTTCCTCCAATTTATCTATGATTTCATTCTTTATGCCTAAATCTTAGACCCATTTTGATCTTATCTTAGTATGTGGTGTTAAATGTGGGTCCATGCCTAGTTTCTGCCATACTAATTTCTAGTTTTCCCAGCAGTTTTTGTCAAATAATGAATTCTTATCCCAAAAGTTGGGATCTTTGGGTTTATCAAACACTAAAAATATACATTTCTTTGACATCAAAATCAAAATAAAATCTGTAATGATTTAAAAAAAAGTTTGAGAGATGTAGTTTTTAGGTGATTAAATCATTTATTAATAAGACTAGTACATTATTAATAAAAGGATGGTCATTTGGCTATGTATGTTAGATCAAAGAAAATCATGGGGCAGACTGACAGTTAATATATCCTTTCAAGAATAGATTTTAGTGATATGCTGAGAGTAAAAGCATGCTATCCTTGAACACAGAGACTTATTTTCATGACTAGACCTTCAGCCTTGTGCAGTCTAGTCAAAAAAAAAATTAAAGAAATAAAATAAATACCAAACAATTTGAACAAAACACAATAGCTACTCCATTTGGGTGGCATCTGATCAAGAAAGTTCAATCTTGTCACCAGCAATGTGCTTCAAGAGACTGACTTTTAAAATCAGGATTTTAGAAAAATTGAAGATGGGGCACACTCTGGATCTTCACAAACCATTGTTTATAATAGTCATTTCTCTAAAATCTGGACCCAAATATAAAATAAAATTATAAAGCAAAACATGTATTCCATTACACTCTACTTTCCTGCCTCTTTTGTGTATTTGTGTGTTATATTCTCCTATCTCCTTTGTATCTCTGGTGTTTAGAACAGTCCTTGGCACATGGTAGACAACTAAGTATTTATTTACTTAGATTATGTTGGGAAAGAACTGAAAGAACTTATCATTCACACAATTTTCTAATCATTTTTACTACATGTCAATTCACTAACATATAATAAGTAATACAGTATATATTATGTATGTCTGTATCTATATCTGTCTATCTATCTATCTATCTAAACATTGCTAAATTGTAATAAAATTGCACTTTCCTGTTTTAGATGTAGCAATCCATATGAAGAAAAAAGAGATCAGTATGATGATGGATAGCAACTGTCTAATGAAAATCACAGACTCAATGCAATCACCAGTACAGATACACACACACACACACACACACACACACACACACACACACACACACATACACACAGAGTTGAATCTGGATGAACCAAGCAATAAAATAAGAGTGATGGATATCAACAGGCCTGAACTCTGTGGGATGTAGGGATAGACAGTACTATTAAAATTATATAAAAGGTATTCTAGGACTAAAAGCTCAACCTTCAGAGAAATCTGTATTTTGGAAGAAAAAAAAAAAAGGAAAAAATGGTGAGAGAAGATACTATAGAGGAAAGGAGTGATGTTGGTTAACAAATACTTATTAATTAAAAATGTCCTGTTGCTGAACATATTTGGGAGCTTTCAAAGTTCTTAGGCATAAATTGTCAACATTTCATGCATTAAAAGTTACTTTTAAAAATGTTTTAACTATCCTATTTGGGGAAATTGTAGTGAAAAGAGTGTTGGACTCAAATTATTACCTGTGTGACTATAGATATCAATGTACCTGGGACTTAGTTTTCTTATCACTCTACAGGGAATAATAGTGGCTGAATTTCCTATCTCAGAATTATTGTAATGAAAACATTTTGAATATAAACTTTTATATACATGTTACCAAAAGTTTTGTTATCAATCATACTTGCTTAAAGGGTTATAATTTCATTCCACATTTGTCAATTAATGGAAAGTACTATATCCATTCTTCTCTTGTTCAGATTTTATTCCACATAAAATTGCATTACACTTGCATTATATTGATCTGCATTACACAACAGACTTGCAAATACCTAGTGCCTCTAATATCAAGAAAGGAAGTAGGGAAGGAAGTAATTTTTTTTAGTATTTACTATATATTGGCAATGTAATAATGTTGAAGTTATGAAAAGAAGAAACACTTTTGCCAAAAAGTTGAGGACTCAGAGGGTCTCTGCATTAAGAGACAGCACTCTTTAGGGATAGCTTTCCCAAGCTATCTCAATTCTATATCTTTTTCTGTTCTCTATAGGCTTTGGCAAGAGAGAGAAAGATATGACAAAAAACTTTGTCAAGTCACAAAAGTCTTCTGCAGTGATCACCCCCATGCAGAAAGTTCTGCTTGAGTGTAGAAGCTCCAAATAGTGTTGACCATGCCCCAGGGATGTCAAGCTGTCTCTCCCTGATATAGAAAGGGTGAGGTGGTGGCTTACCAAAACACAAACAAACAAAAAATCAAAACAAAACAAAACAAAACAAAAAGCCTTGTGAACAGTCATCAAATGGGAAATCAGCCATCACTAGACAGACTGAAATCCTTAACTTCTAGGGGGAAAAAAGAAAAAAAAAAAGCTTTAGTGTTCTCCATTCCATAGTTCCTCCTCTGACTCTAAATAGTATCCAGATTCTATAGCCCCTGGTCCTTCTCTAGAGAAGGAGAACAACTAAATGCTCCTTGATCTGTAATGCCAGAGAAACTGAGGCAAGATAGAGATTAGTTTAGGGAAACTGAGGCAGTAAAAGAAAACTGTGGCACAACAGAGCAAAGGAGAATTTGTCAGGGACCAGCTTCAGAATAGAGAACAAGTCTAGAGAGAGACACCACAGGAATCTCCACAAGGGAATTCTGCAACCTAGAGAAAAGGCAACAGGAAAGGCCTCTTTTCCTTTAAAAATGTTCACCAAATTGAAAGCAGTTAAGGGGTTTTAAAATAGTTTCAGTCTCTTCCTCTAACTCATTTCCTGCTGCAGTCAAGGAAGGAGAAGAGAAAAGAAAGAAAGAAGCTATCTTCAGAACACTCTTAACAATTTAAATTTGTTTTGGAATTTTATTCCACAACCATCATTCCAAAGGACTTTCTTGAAGCTGCAACCTAGCCAGCGTTGAAGCTTAGAAAAGAAACATTTACTTGCTGGCAAGTACATAGAATGCAAATCCAGAAAAATAGGAGAGTATGCTAAGAGCAAAAGTTCTTGGAACTGAGAAAATTAGAATTGAAAAGTTCCCACCTGTAAAGTTGGGTAGGAAAGTGAGAGAAAGGACATTGCCTGATTTCCACAGCTATGCTATACATCTTCCCACAAGGAGCTGAGGAAGTAGCACTTTAAGCTAGTGCCCTGAGACTAGGGGGAAAAAAAAAGAAAAAGGAAAAACTGTTATCAAGTTGGAAATTCCTTTCTTTAAAAGGTTGTGATAGGAGGCACTGCTCTAAGGCAGGATGGCTAAATCAGGGAAACCAAGTCCCATTTAAAACATTTAGGACAAGCATGCTTCCTCAGAGGGCTGGAATCTGAGGCTCCTTTAAGAGTTAAGCAAACATTCTGGGAGGGGCATGGCCCAACTTGTCCAGATTGACAGTAAACTTCTGTTAGTTTAAAAGTTGGTAGAAAACTTTTCCAGAGATTTGAGAAGATAAGATTGAGTCCCCAATCTCCCCACTGTACAGTACCCCAATAAGGGGACAGGATAGGAGCATTTAAATAATAGGTTGCCAAGCCAAACAATAGAGGTCTGAAAAAGGCCTTGATTCCTCTGTGATACCCACTCTATGGGGGAAGGGCAGGAAAGACCAGAGGTAAGGGTGAGGGAGAAAAAATGCAATCTTTCCCCTGGGGTTCTTCTGTCGATTCCATGTTGGAGTTCCTGGGAGTAGCAGCCAAGAATGTCTCCAAACTCTCCCCTTTCCCTCATCCCCAGTATTTTGCTTATGAGCATTACCTTCCTCATGCAGCTCTCCCCCTTGAGAGACTCTCCCCTTTTGAGTCCCCCCACCTTTCTTGTACCTTTTCCCAACTATTTGGTTTTTCCTTTTATTTTCCCTTCTATTAAGTCACCCCTTTCCTTTTCCCTGTTGCCCTCACACTTTTCTATAAGGTGAGAGAACTTTATCAGTGGAACCAAATATGTCTAATCTTTTCTCTTTGAGCCAAATCTGATGAGAGTAAGATTCACCCAATGTTCATCCTCCTTTCTTTTTTCCTTCAGTCATAATAAGTTTTGTTTGCCCCTTTCTGAGATGCAATTTCCCCCATTTTACCTCCATTTCCCCTTTTTCCAGTATAATCCTTTTTCCACCTCTAGTTTATTTTTTGTTATAACAGTAAAATCAAATTATACATGTACTATCTATGTATACCTATAACAGAGATACAGTTCTCAAGAGTTTTTTTTTTTCTTTTTTTTTACTTTTTACTTTTTTATACATCTCTTGAGTTCTATATTTGGAGTTTAAATTTTTTGCTTAGCTCTGGTCTTTTCATCAGAAATAAATGGAATTCACCTATTTCCTTGAATGTCTATCTTCTTCCCTGAAAGGAAATACTCAGTTTGATAGGGTAATTTATTTTTGAATGCATTCCAAGTTTCTTTGCCCTTCGAATATCATAGTCCAAGCCCTTTGATGTTTTAAAGTAGAAGCCACTAGGTCCTGAATAATTCTTATTGTGGGTTCTTGGTTTTTGATTTTTTTTTTGGCTGCTTGTAATATTTTTCCCTTGGTGCAATAGTTCTGAAATTTAGCTACAATATTCCTTAGAGTTTTAATTTTGGAGTTTCTTTCAGTAGGTGTTCAGTTAATTCTTTCAATAGCTATCTTACCTTCTGATTCTATAACATCCGGGTAGTTCTTTTTGATGATTTCCTGAAAAATAGTGTTTACACTCTTTTCATCATGGTTTCTGAAAGTCCCATAATCCTTAGATTGTCTCTTCTATATCTATTTTCTAGGTCAGTTGTGTTCCCAAATAGGTATTTTCATTTTTTTTTCTTTTGGGGGATTTTATTTGACTGATTCTTAATGTCTCATTGAGTCATTCATTTCCATTTTTTTTTTCAGTTCTGATTTTTAGTGAGTTATTTTCTTCATTTACCTTATTTCCTTTTGTATTTGTGCAACTGAGTTTTTAAATGAATTGTTTTGTTCTATGAGTTTTTTTTTCCATTTCACAAATTCTGTTTTTCAAGGAGTTGTTTTCTATTTTTTCTTTTTCACAAATTTTGTTTTTGTGGAAGTTGTTTTCTTTTCCCATTTTGTCAAATCTATCTTTTAATGAGGTATATCCCTTTTCCAAACCCTCTTGCAAAATTTTCATTTCCTTTCCCCATTTTTCTTCTAGCTCTCTCTTAAGAGCCTTTTTAATTTCTTCTAGGAGAGCCTTTTGTGATGAGGGCCAGGTTGTCTCACCCTTTTGAACTTCATCTGGAGACAATCTGCTTTTAGTCCCCTTGGGTTTGAAATCTGTTCTTTTCTTTCACCATAAAAAAAAAAACTATCTAAGGTCAGAGTTCTCTTTGCTTTTTTACCCTTAAAAAAAGAAAAAAAAAGTTAAGGACTGCTTTTAGGGCAAGGGAGGTTTTCCAAGCTTCCTCTACAAGCAGTTGTGGCTGTGCTGGGTTAGTGCTGATTCATTTCTGGTACTATCTGGGCATGGCCAGGTCCCATAACATTTTGGCACTTTGGAGTTCACTATTTACCTTTTGTGTTTAAGTTGAATATTTTTATAAATTCTCTTCTGATCTACTGGCTTGCAACCAGGGCAGAGTAGCCAATACAGCTGCAGTATATTCCTCCCTGTAGATTCTCTGCTCATGGGACTTCCACCACTGTGGGACTCTGCGCTGGACTCATACCCTACCTGTTTCTCTCCTTGCAGGATTGAAACAGACTGTTTCTGGCAATTTTTGAATTATCTTCTGCTACTAATTTGTTGCAATTTCAATAATCATGGATTCTGCTGTCCAGAACTCACTCAGAGGCTGGATTTGTGAATTAATCTGAGGGTTGTAAGAGAAGTTCAGAAAGAAATATGTGTCCTCTACACCATCTTGGCTCTGCCCCAAACTTCCTCAAATTTTAACTTAAAATGATAAAGTGATTTAATAAAGATTAAAAGGTTGCACACAACTGCATTGGTATTTGAACTCAGATCCTATGACACTCACCCTTGTATGCTTTATCTTTCTTTTGACAATTTGAAAATTATACTTTTATTTATTGCAACTTCCTTGTTTTTCTTGTGTCTTTTGACTTCACTTACAGTAATAGAATTCAATTATTTTGACAGTATTCAATTTATTTGTAATTAGACAAAGATCTCATACACAGAATAGCAATGATAAATCAAGCTTTGTTGTCTATATAATCTTTATTTCCAGTTCCTTTTGGCTCACCAACCTCTGTTTTAATTGTTTTAAAAAACAATTCCATTGTTTTTATTTTGGAAGAAGAAGGGGATAACACAAAGTGAAGACTAAAGTTTTTATTTGTTTCTTAATCTAACATGACCAAAAACATTAAGCAGCTTGGTCAATGTGAGTGAAAGCACTTGTGTTTACAGGGGAACAAAAGCTCTGTTCACAAGTCCAGAATAGAGAAGGGTACTTCTCTCAGAACTCACAGAACAGGACTCAGAACATACCTCTACTTAGATCATTCCACCTGCATAGAACTGAAAACTCATAGCTCTCCAGAACTATATCTAAAAACAACAGTATAAAAAAACTGAAGTCTGTGACAGTGGCCCTTCCACTTTGGGAGCAGAACCTATCTTTAACATAGTTAAAAGTTAGTAAATAGGCAGAACAATGAGCAAATAACAACAAAAAGAGTCAGATTACAGAGAATTATTTTGATAGTGGGGAAGACCAAAACATAAAGCTAAAAGAAGATACAAATACTTCATGCTTCAAAAAAAATGTGAATTTGTTTTGGGCAAAAAGAAAGGAAAGAAGGAAGGAAGAAAGGGAGAGAAGAAGAAAGGAAAAAAAGAAAGGAAGGAAGGAAAGAAGTAAAGAAGGAAGGAAGAAAGGAAGGAAATCCTGGAATAGCTCCAAACAAAATCTAAATCAAATAAGAGAGGTAGAAAAAGAATTAGGAACATAAAGGAGAATGGTGCAAGAAAATAATGAAAAGACAGTCAAGAGTTTAGTAAAGAAAATGATAGCTTAAAAACAGAATTTGCAAATTAGAGCTCAAAAATAAACTGAAATGGACTGCTTAATAATATATCTTCCAAAAGGAAAATTAGGTACAATAGCTCATTGAAGAAAATTATTTCTTAAAAATTAGGAGAGGGTAAACTTCATGAGACATCAAGAAACAATAAAACGAAATAAAACAAAACAAAACGAATGAGAACATGGAAGCAATTGTGGAATATCACTTTAGGAAAAGAAAAAAAAAACTTGGAATATAGGTGGAGGAGAAATAATTTAAAATATTTAAAAATAATTTAAAAAACAGCTTACACACCATCTTTCAAGAAAATATTAAGCAAAACAGCTCTGATAGCTTAGAACTGGAGGGTAAAATAGAAATTGAAAGAACCTATTGACCACCTACTGAAAATGATCCCAAAGTGAAAACTTCCAGGAATATTATAGCCAAATTCCAGAACTCCTAGACTAAGGAGAAAATATTGTGGACAGCCAAAGAATTCATATATCATAGAGTCATAGTCAGGATCACACAAAACTTAGTCTCCCTGTTAAAAGAGTGGAAGGAATAGAATTTGATATATTAGAAGGCAAAGATGCTATGATAATCCCCAAGATGATCCTACCCAGAACAACTAAGTATAATCCATTGATGGGGGCAGGGGGATGAAAATTTGATGAAATAGAGAATTTCCAAGCATTCCTAAATTAAAAAACAAAAAACAAACCACAAAAACAACTTGATCTTCATGGAAAATTCAGCATTCAACACAAGACTCAAGAGAACCATAAAAAGGTAAATATGAAAGAATAATCATAAAAGATTCAGTAAAGTAAAACTATTTATTTGTAAATAAACTTATATGGGAAGATAATGCATGTAACTCCCCAGCGTATCATTATTATATTAGTTAGAAGTACACATATGTGATGTGACTGTGATTAGATAATATAAAAATAAAAGTAAGGAGTGAAAAAGAGGAATACATAGGGAGAAGGGAGAAAGGAGAGATAAAATGGGGTAAATTATCTCACTTAAAAGATATTATGAAGAGGTTTTCTAGTGGAAGAGAAGATGGGATGGTAGCTGCAGGTAGCACTTAAAACATAATTCTTATCAGATTTGGCTTAAGGAGGGAATTTAGTATTCACAGATAGGTATAAAAAATCTATCTCATCTTACGCAAAGTAATGGGAAATGGATTAATAGAAGAGACTGCTAATAGAACTGCAGATTGGTGAAGGTACTGGAAAAATAAAAGCAAACTTTTTAGAAGAAAAATAATAAAGAGGAGGGAGAGAGAGAAACAGAGAGACAGAGAGAAAGCCACACAGAGAGAAAGATGTGAGAGAGAGAGAGAGAGAGAGAGAGAGAGAGAGAGAGAGAGAGAATGAGACAGAAACAGACAGAGATGGACAGTCAAAATGAGAATACAGAGATAAAATATGCAATTCCAAATTTTAAAAATTGAATGGTTAAAAATTATTTTCATGTAACCGAGAAAAATAAAAATTATATACTAAAATGTTTTTTTTCAGACTTTTCTTTATCTTCATTCTTCCAGCTGGCAAAGTAAAAGTTCTCAATACTTTGCACTTACTCCTGTTCTTTCATTCTCATAATAAATTGTTTATTCTCTTGCAAAGCTAATCATTTATTTGCTCATTGATTCATTCAACAAACATTTATTTAGTGCCTTCTATGTACAAAGTGCAATTTTAGTTTCTTTGGTGGTTGTTTTAGGAGATAATTGAGATACAAACTTTGTACAAAAATTTGTACAATCTTAAAATTCCAATTAGTGTCTTACATCTCCTGATCAAAAACAAATATCATTTGTCTTTTTGATTAGTTCAAAAAGACAAAAGTAATGTCCTAATTCTTCTTTTTTATTTTTAAACCTTTTTATTTTCAAAATATATGCATATTTTTCAACATTCACCCTTGCAAAACCTTGTGTTGCAATTTTTTTCTCTCCCTTCCTTCCCTCCACCCCCAGATGACAAGTAATCTGATACACGTTAATATGTGCAATTCTATACGTAATTCCACAAATATAATGCTGCTTAAGAAAAATCAGATCAAAAAGGGAAAAATGAGAAAGAAAACAAAGTGCAATCAAATAACAAAAACAAAAAGTTAAAATACTATGTTGTGATTCACACTCAGTCCCCACAATCCTCTCTCTGGATGCAGATTGAATTCTGTCATAACCATTGGAATTGATCATCGTATAATTTTGCTGTTGCTGTGAAATATGTTCTCCTGGTTCTACTCTTTTCCCTTAGCATCAATTCATCCAAGTTTCTCCCAGGTCTTTCTAAAATTATCCTGCTGGTCATTTCTTATAGAACAGTAATATTTCATAACATTCATATATCACAACTTATTCAGCCATTCTCCAATTGATGAGCATCCACTCCGTTTCCAGTTGCTTGATACTATAAAAAAGGCTACTACAAACATTTTTGCACATGTGGGTGCTGTCCCCTTTTTTATGATCTCTTTGGGGTACAAGCCCAGGAGAGACACTATTGGATCAAAGGGTATGCACAGTTCGATGGAAATTGCTATCTGGGACAAATAACTATTTCTTATTGCCTAATCATAAAATCTAACTTTCTCTACCCAACAAAGCTCTCTATAGATTAATCTCTAGCTTGCCTATATATAAAAATTATATTTAACTTCATTCCTCACTATTTCTGAACACTCTCCATTTTCCTTATTGTAATTCCAAAACATATACAAACATACACACATATACAGAAACACACAGAAAGAAACAACTTCTTACCACCTCCATGGCTTTGCTGCTACTATTTCCTATGCTTAAAACATCTTCACAATCAATTAATAGATCAATAAACATTTACTATTCCAAAGAATATATCAAAATCCTAGGGATACAAAGAAAGGTAAACATATTCAAAAGTTCATATTTTAATGACCAAGATAACAGTAAATAAGAATAGAAGGTAAGTAGCATCAGAGGAGAAAGTTCTAAAAACTTTAGAGATTAGAAATATCTTATGATGAGATTAGCATTTGATTTGATTCTGGTGAGAAATTAGAGGCAAGAGTGAGGAGTAAGATTATTCCAGGCAATGAAAAATTCAGGTTAAATACTCAGACTTAAGAGATATTCTGCCTATCCAAAATGTATACATCATATGATCTAAATCTTCTTTGAAGATGGAGCCTCCTATCATCAATATACAAGTACTTCTGTCTCCTAATATTTTCATGATATCAAGACAATCTGGTACTAGTTAAGAAATAGGAAATAGATGAGTAGAATAGATTAAATAGACAACTTAGTTATTTAGTTGTTTCATTAGTTGTTTGACTCTTAATGATCCTATTTTAGTGATTTCCTTGGAGCCATTTTCTAGTCGAGCTTATTTTATAGATGACAAAATAGAGGCAATCACAGTTAAGTGACTTGCTCCAAATCACCTTGCTAGGAAGTGATTAAGGCCAGGATTTAACTCTGAAAGGTGAATCTTGCTGACTTCAGGCTGAGTGGTCTATCTACTGTACCAGCAACTGTCCCTATATATAGTAGTAAATGAACATAATAATCAAGTGTTTGATAAATGAGAACAAAAGTCACTATTTTACAAAAAATTGTTGAGAAAACTAGAAAAGCAGTTTCACAGAAATTAGATATAGACAAACCTTTATCTACAAAGTTAGGGTCAAAATTAGAATGTGATTTGGACATAGTGGGTACTATCATAAACAAATTAGGGGAGCATGGAATGTTTTACCTGTTACATTTATGAATCTGCTCAGTTTGGAGTGAGTCAATAAAAAAAAAAAAAGAATAAAACATTTCACTTTCTGTACCATGTCAATTCCTCTATGAAGTCTTCCCTGATTTCTCAAACTGAAAACACACGCTGCCTCTTCAAATTTTTCATGCCAGCACATATAGACATCACATTTATTACATTCTGATATATTTGTGCATCTTATTTGCATCCAATAGATTGTAAACTCCTTGAGAGCAAGGACTTTATTACTGTTTACTTTATTATCCCTAAAAACTAGCATTGTGTTTTAAACATAGTAATTTCTTGATCAATATTTGTTAAATTCTATGAAACTTGAGATCTTTGATCTCCTGTCTGGTATTACACTTTTATCCATAATCACTGTTTTTGAAAAGAGTTGCTATTGGTTATACTTAATCACAGAGGGGAAAAATAATATGGATACTAGGAAATGCAATGTGATATATAAAATAAAGCAATGAGAAAGGTACTTTACTAATCACTGAAGATATACACAGATGAAAAAAAAAGGCATTACTCCTGACTTCAAGAAATTTACAATAGCAACAATAATAACTAATGTTTATATATACTTTAAGATTTTAAAAACTATTTTATATATGTTAACTCAGGAGCTACAAAGGTAGAAAAATATGTTTTTTTGGTTCTAGTAAAACAATACAAAGGCATTCTTTAATCTAGATAATATAAAAAACAATCTCAGTATAGGCAGAAGTAATTTTTCTAGTCCAATATACTGTCAGAACATTAGACTGTTCCAGGCTGGGAAAAGAATAGTCCTTATATCTTATATGGGAGGAAAAGTTCTTTCTCTACTTATCTCTAATATAGAAAAAAATGGAGATAGGCTAGTGATTGATAGGATAAGAATTTATATGAGTGGTATTTAATTAGTCCAATGAATAGGTTGGAGAACAATTAGTGTAGAGCATGAACAGATCAAGTATCATGGGGTCATTGGCAGTGATATAGCACTAGGTATATTCCATGATGGACACAGAGTATTTGTGTGAAAAGTAAAATAAACATTGAGTAATCAAGACAATGTTCATCACTAACTGCACAGTTTAATATTGGGCCTTCTCATGTCATGGATATGTGTATGTGCATATATGTGTGTACATGTATGTGTGTATGAAGGGGATGAAAATAGGAGATATATGCATGAGCATTTATGTTGTTTTGGATAAGTGGTTTGTACTGCAACCTTGCTAACCTCCTTACTTTAACTTAAAAATGAATAATGATGAAGCTATGATGTCATTTCTAATCCAATATTTACTAGCACAAGAGTACCAGCTGAGTTTTCTCCTATTCGTAGAACAGATTGCTAGAAATGGATATTTATAATTTAGTTGTTGTTTCTTTTCCTCAGAGACAGTGTAGTGTAGTGATTAGAAAACAAGTCTCAGAGATGATCTGAATTAAAAACATGCTTCCGACAGTGATTTCTTGATTCTAGATATATCACTTAACATTTTAGTGCCCTAGATATTTTCCCAAAGAAATCACAAGTCCACTTTCTATCCTTACTCAGACTTTTTTCCCCCCTCATGTCATACAAGTTATTTTTTTTGAAGGGAAATCAGAAGGTAGTTTGTTATGTCTGTATTTCTACTTTCTTAAAAAAAAAGAAATGCCTGACAACTAATAAGACAAGTTTAGTTCCTCCTAAATATTCATAAAGGGATTCTCAGTGTTTTTCTGTCACTCTGCTTCAATTGTCATACTAGTCTAAGACATTCAGGAGAGGGAAAACACCATGTGAAATCTGAATAGATATTGAGGGAAAAGCTACAGAGTTTGAACAATATAAAGTTGATTAAAACCAATATCTGACCTTTTAGCTTGCATTCACCACCTTCTGCTTTCAGCTATTTATTTTTGAAGAGGAAGAAAAAGTTATCTTTAACTTGAGATAATGTTTGTATACTTTGGAAGAGGCAACACCATCCTTTGTACTTTTTCATTAAAACCATACATAAAGCACATATAACTTCAATTTTCCCTGCATTCTAATAGAGTAACTACCGGTCCAAAAGAGATTCATTTTCAGGTTTTGCCATTCATTTCCAAGGGTAGGAATACAATAAAACCAAGATAACATCCTTCTCCCTATACTTTCACATGGGTGAAACCCAGAGGTAAAATATTTCCCTCAAAAGTAATCTAACACTATATTAAAGATAAATATGTGTTTGTATTGTAGATATATATATATATATAGATATAGATATATAGATATATATATATATGTGTGTGTGTGTATATATATATATATATATGTATATATATATATATATATATATATATATATATATCTTCTACTTTAACATTCATTCAATTTAGAGATTTCATCTGATCCATTATATTAGTATAGCTTATGTCGTATTCTGTAATGATCAATTGAGTTTAATTGTCTCTCTTTTGTTGCTGTTATTTTTTCTTTTCATTAGTTTATGTAATTATGTGGTGGGAAGTAGTATAAATAAACCAAAACAAAACATCATTAGTTTAGGGAAAAGCTTTTGGCAAAGACACCCATGGATATTTGTATTTCATGTTCTGCTGAGTCTTTCAACTTCATTTAAGACACCTGGTTCTTGGTAAAGAGAATACTTTTATACTTTTACTGATTCAGCTATTCTCCAAGTCTTTCCTCCACTGTCATTTCAATGAGTCAATGAAAATTATAATGGAGAAATATTCAACTAACTGCATTTCCTCATATCATTTATTGTTATAATATTTTTCTTTATGATTTCAAAATGCTACAAAACATATATATAATCTATCTAGAAATATCTAGCTTTTATTAAAATAATTATTAAATGTTCTTTATTGTATTCATTACACAAATCAACTTTTCATTCATTTTTAATACATGAACATTTTTCTATTAGTAAATAATTTAATTTAAGAAATTAACTTGTTAGTAAGTTACAAGTCTTATGTGTATATATTTTTGCTCTCAGAACATAAACACATGGTTTTGTACCCCAAGCTAATGAAATGAAAACCTAGTGTCATAAGTACAGAGACATAGAGCTGTATGAGATCTCAGAGGCTATGTAGTCCTACTTTCTTATTTTACTCTTTTGGAAACTGAATACAAACTTAAATGATTTGTACATTTATAATTATACATTTATAAATGTACATATACCTCACTGCTAATGTAACTAGAATCACTCAATTGTTAATCAATCAATTAACAAAATATTATTAACTATTTGCTACATGCTAGACACTGTGCTAAGTACTAATGATCCAAAAATAATAATGAAATGATCCTTAAATTCAATTAAGGGTTTTGCATTCTAATAGGGAAGAAAACACATATAGCTTCAATTATACAAAGTAGTTAAGGGAGAAAAAATCATTAGCTAACAAGGGCATCAGAAAAGCTTATAGATGGTAACACTAGCTGAATCTTAAAGGAAAGCCTAGACTTCAAGAAGTGGTGGTAAGGAGGGAGTACTTCTTAAGAATGAGAAACAATCAATACAAAGGTAAAGAAAATGTATAGACCTTCAGGACGACCAGTATGACTGAATTCATGAGTATAAGGAAAGCAATGCTTAAAAACATTGTAAGAATGGAAAGGGAGTCAGATTTTGAAGAATTTTCAATACCAAATAAACATTTATATTTACTCCGAAAAGCAAAAAGGTAGCCATTGGAATTTGCTTATCAGGGAAGATAATATGATGAGAAAAATTTTAGGAGCACATATAGAGAATGGCTTGGACTGGGAAGAACTGAAACAAGAATATCCAATAGAATGCTACTGTCATAGTTCAGGAAAGACATGATAAGGGTCTGAAGTAGGAGATTGTCATATGAAGGCATAAAAAGAAACAAATGCAAGAAATATTGTAGAGATAGGATCTAAGTTAAGCATATATTAGTTCAGCCACTTCTATAATTTATATAAAATATTATTAGCTGTTGGATGTTTTCTACTGAAACGATAATTTAGTGAATCAATTCTTTCTGGCCTAAAGGAATGCAATTTTGTGAAGACATCTACCATCTTAGGGAATGACTTTGATTTTTACTGAACTTAATTAAACCCCTGATAGAAAATGAATTAGTCTGCAACTCATATTTACTAATTTTTCCCATTAGGGAATCATTTCAGGTAATGCTGATTTGGACTGAAATAATTAGGGAAACATTTACCAGTATTAACCACTATGTTTCCCCAAAGTAGCTAATATATAAGTTCATGACTCAGGCACAGGGTAAAAAGAACCAAATTTCTCTGTTCAAAGGGACACACATGTTCTTAGTTGTTGGCTCACTGCCTTTAGAAATGGTCCTTTTTTCCAAAACATCCAAACTATTGGGGCAGCTCCCATTCATAATGGAGAAGGGAGAGAGTAAGAGATATTCAAACTGGAAGCTTTATGTCCCTCAGAAATCTGGAAAATGTATACTAAGCTTTTTTCTATCTGGAAGCCCCAAAGTATATTCAAAAGATTAGCCCTCTCCTCTTTTTTTTATTTTTAAACATGGTAATCTGATAATATTTTTCTTGAAGATATTTTTTCCTAAAAATTTACTCCAATAAAAACAAAACATAAGTAGTAAAACTATTTCAAATTTATGCAGTGATATATTATACAATAAAATTTACATATATTATCATGTTTCATCTTCATATAAAACCTGAGAGGTAGATACCATTATTCTCTCCCTCTGCCATTTTACAGAAGAGGAACATGAGAAAGAGAGAGATTAAGTGACTTGTCTGGGAATACATCTTTTTATCTAAGACATGACTTAAAGGTCTTCCTGACTCATAGTGTAATATTCTATACAATACATGAAAAAATTATTTTCAGTGGTACTTCTTCCTCTAACCAACATAAGCTTTTAGATCAGAGGATGTTATGTTGTTGTTTTAGTGAGATATAAAGGCAAAGCTAATGTTATTAACCCCTTAAATTTAAAGTTCTTGTACATCCTTATCTTTGATATTATCCTTAGATTCATATATAGAAAAAAAATGGAAGAAATATTTTAAACAAAAAAAAATGTGTGCTCTAAGTACACATATTCTTAGCTGATAAAGGTGGCATTTGCACTCCATCAATAAATGGAAAACTCACTTGTGGAAGTTGTGTCATTGATTATAGCTTCAACTTCATTCTTAAGAGATGAAAGTTAACTATGTATTTAAATGTTAAAAAGAAAACCAATAGGAGACAAAAACACTAGAAGAGTCAATCTTCTGAGAGTGAAAAGTTATCTGCTGAATTGGCAAACTGGGATAATTAAAGGAGAACAAAATCTCAAACTAGCAATAATAATTGGGCAAAACAAAGTCTACTACAGAAAGTCTCCAAGCAAAACAGAAGTGGCCTAGGAACAAAAGTCTTATTATTTTTCTAGAGACGAGTTGGAACAAATTTAAAACTGGTAATATAAATTTGTTATTTTATGCTTTAAGACTATTCAAATATATATTATAGTTATTTTTATCTTACTTCTACTCCCTCTCCTCCATCTATGAAAATAGAAGCTCCATCATGATAAACAACTCAGAATTATTGGAAAGAATAAGTACCTGGGAAATGCTTATTGATGATTCTTTGCAATGACCTCAAGACCTGCACCTACTGCTGGAAAGCTTCACCTTAAATTTCAACTTCATGCCTTCAAAATCTGTTCTTCCTGTTCAATGGGAAAGCTATTTACTTGTCAACTTCTCTAATTTGGGAGGATCAACAATTCAACTCTAATTTGGGAAGATCAACAAGACAATATCATTTTCAAATAACCCAGGCACTTAACTTTTAGCAGACTTTGGATTATCCTCTTTTAAAAACTTCCATATCCTTTAACCAAATTCTATTAATTCTACTTCCAAATAATTTTTAACATCCATCACTTCTCTCCACTAACATTGTCCCTACTATACTTCCAGCCTTCACTCACTGACTTATCAGGTAGGCTTTTGCATCCATGTAGTAGAATATGGATTTTGACAGCATTATTTATTGTTTGTGTAATGTTAGGCAAATTATCTAACGTTTCTAAGACAAACTTTCATCTTTTATAGAATGTGTAGCCTGCACAGATAATCTTGAAGGCTGTAAAATCTCTGAGCATTAAAAGAGAAAAAATAAAAATCAACAAATGCATAAGAAACCAAGAAATATTATAACGGAATACAAAAAAATTGAAAAATAGAAGAAAACATCAAAAATAAAATTATAGGAATAGCATAATCTGGAAAAAAGAGTCAAAGGAAGATACTTTTTTAAATTATTGTATTTCCTAAAAACCACATTTTGAATCTAGAGACTAAATTTCAATAAAATATAATTTGAAACATTCCACAACTATTAGAACAAGAAAGCAAAGAACATAGCAAAACCCCACTCTTTACCTCATGTAAAGATTTGCAAAATAAAATCTCCCATGAACAAAATGAGAAAAATATTTTCCACATTAAAATATTATTGCGAGCAGATAAAAAGGCATTTAAGGAACTTTAGGGGAACTTATTATACAAATCTTCTAGCTTTCAACTCTAAATGAGAAGACACTGGAATGCAATATTTATCTATGTCTCAATCTATCTATTTATATATTCTTAAAATTAGGAATAACATGCAAAGATGAATATAATGTCACAGAAAAAAAGTAGATTTTTAATGGCATGGAAGACATTCAAGCGTTTTGGTTTGAAAGACCAGAAATGACATGGATTTTGAAATGCAAATGCAAGAAATCAGAGAAATCTATAAAGGGAAATTCAGTCAAGCATGAACTGCCAGAAAGAAAGTGTACTCCTTTCTGTTGTTCAGTGAGCTAATGTTATTTATAAGCTATAAGTTTTTTTGTTTTTTGTTTTTTTAATTAAGATTGGTTTTAGTGCAAGAATGTTCATTGTCAATAAGAAATAATAGGAATGTAAAATGGAAAAGATGACTAATAATCAATTTTAAAGTTACTCTGTTTTCCCTTTAAACATTTGTTCTATTTATGTATTATTTTATTTTCCCCCGATTGTGAAAATTAATTTTAATATTCTTTTTAAAAAATTTAAGTTCCAAATTTCCTCTCTCTTCATTATCTTCCTCATTGAAAAAGTAAACAATATGATTTTAGTTAAACATCCATAATAAAGAAAACATATTTTCATATTAATCAGGTTATAAAAGAAAACATTGACCAAAAAGACAGAGAGAGAGAGAGAAAGAGAGAGAGAGAGAGAGAGAGAGAGAGAGAGAGAGAGAGAGAGAGAGAGAGAGAGAGAGAGAGAGAGAGAGAGTAGGGTTCAATTTGTATTTAGGCACTATTCTTTCTTTGTTATTTGGGAATGAATAGCATTTTCTGTCATAAATCCTTCATAGTTGTCTTGGATCGTTGAATTACTAAAAATAGCTGTCATTCATAGTTGATCATCTTACAGTATTGCTGTTTCTGTCTACAATGTTTTCATAGCTATACTAATTTAATTTTGTATCAGTCAATTTAAGTCTTTTTTATGAGAGGTTTTTTTTTTTTTTGTTTGTTTGTTTGTTTTAATGAGAGCTTCCTATTCCTTGTTTCTTACAACACAATAGTGTTCCTTCACAATCCTGTACTACAACTTGTCCAGTCATTTGGTCAGTAATTGTTGAGTAGAACCTCAAATTCTAATTATTTGCTATGTGAAAAGAACTGCTGCAAATACTTTTGTACATATAAGTGCTTTTCCAATTTTTTTTTTGTTGGAAAAAAGGCAAAATTTTTATTATAACTTTTTTTTTGCAAGAACATATGCTTGGGTAATTTTTTACATTATGACTTGCACTCACTTCTGTTACGACTTTTCCCTTCCCTCCCTCCACCCCTCCCCTAGATGGCAAGCAGTCTTATACATGATAATTATGTTATAGTATGTCCTAGATATGATATATTTGTGCAGAATCGAACATTTCTCTTGTTGCACAGGGTAGAATTGGATTTAGAAGGTAAAAATAACCTGGGAAGAAAAAACATATTTTCCATTTTTTAACTTCTGATATACAGCACAAATAGTGTTTGCATTCAGCCAAAGGGTTTTATATATTTTTATAGAATTTTGGGCATATTTTCAAATTGTTCTCTAGAATGGTTGGATCAGTTTATGACTCCACCAACCATGCATTAAGCTCTCAATTTTTCCACATGCCCTTCAATTTTTGTAATTTTCCTTTTCTGTTTTATTAGTCTATCTAATAGGTACAAGGTACTAATCTTAGAGTTGTCTTATTTTACATTTCTCCAATCAGTAGTAATTTAGAGCACATTTATATTATTAGAAATAACTTTATTTCATCTGAAAATTTTTCATATCTTTTATTCATTTATCAATTGGAAAATGGCTCCTTTTAAAAATAAATTTGACTGAGTTCTTCATATATTTGAGAAATAAAGTGTTTATCAGAGAAACATATTAACAAAAGCTTTTCAAAGTTATGATTGCCAATAATTTCCCATCATTTTATTTCCCTTTCCCCACTGTTGCTTCTATTCTCCCTCTCCTTTCACCTTCTCCCTCCTCTAAAATGTTTTCCTTGTGGCTAGCATCTGCTCTAATTTATCTTCTCTTCTGTTACTATCCATTCTCTTATCCTCTTACTTTTCTGTAGGGTAATATAGACTTCTATACACAATATTCTATATGTTATTTCCTCTTGGAGCCAATTCCAATGAGAGCAAAATTAAAGCATTTTATATGACTTCCTCTAGTTTTCCCTTCATTATAAAATTTTTGTCTCTTTTCTGTGAGATAATTTACTCCATTCTAGCTTTCTCTTTCTGCAGGCATTCCTCTTTCTTCATTCCTTAATTTTATTTTTAAAGATATCACACCTTGATATTTAATTCATACCTGTGCCCTCTCATTTTATAAACTCTTTTTAACTGCCTGAATAATGAGAAAGTTCTCATGAGTCATAAGTATTATCTTCCCATGTAGAAATATAAATAGTTCAATCTTATTGAATATCTTATGATTTCCCTTTCCCAATTATCCCCTTATGCTTTTTCCTGTATCTTATATTTAAAATTAAATTATCTCTTCAATTTTAGATATCTCATTAATAATATTTGAAAGTTCCCCACTACTTTAAATGTTCAGTTTTTCCTCAAAAGGATTCTTCTCAGTTTTGCTAGGTAGGTTATTCTTGTTTGTGATGCTAGTTTCTTTTTCCTCAAGAATATCATATTCCAAGTATTTCAATCCTTTAATATAGAAGTTGCTAAATTTTATGCTATTCTGACTGAGTCACCAAAATACTTTAATTGTGTCCTTTCTGTTGCTTGCCAAATGTGCTGGGAGCTGTGGAATTTGGCTACACTATTCCTAAGAGTCTTCATTTTGCAATCTCTAGGAGGTAACTGGTATAGTCTTTCAATTTTTTTTGAATATTTTCTCTTTTTTTCCTTTTATTATACATACCAGATATATGCACGGTTAATTTTACAGCATTGACAATTGCCAACCTTTTGTTCCAATTTTTCCCCTCCTTTCCCTCACCCCTCATCTAATGGCAGGTTGAACAATACATGTTAAATATGTTAAAGTATAAGTTAAATACAATATATGTATACATGTCCAAACAGTTATTTTGCTAAACATAAGAATCAGATCTTAAAATAGTGTACAATTAGCCTGTCAAGGGAATCAGAAATGCAGGCAGACAAAAATAGAGGGATTGGAAATTCTATGTAGTGGTTCATAGTCATCTTCCAGAGTTCTTTCGCTGGGTGTAGCTGGGTCAGTTCCTTACTGCTCTATTGGAACTGATGTGGTTCATCTCATTGTTGAACATGGCCACATCCATCAGGATTGATCATCATATAGTATTATTGTTGAAGTATATAATGATCTCCTGGTCCTGCTCATTTCACTCAGCATTAGTTCATGTAAATCTCTACAGGCCTTTCTGAAATCATCCTATTGGTCATTTCTTACCGAACAATAATATTCATAATATTCATATACTACAATTTATTCAGCCATTCTCCAATTGATGGGCATCCACTCAGTTTCCAGTTTCTGGCCACTACAAAGAGAGCTGCCACAAACATTCTTGTACATACAGGTATCTTTCCCTTCTTTAAAATCTCTTTAGGATTATAAGCCCTGTAGTAACACTGCTGGACCAAAGGGTATGCACAGCTTGATAACTTTTTGAGCATAGTTCCAAATTGCTCTCCAGAATGGCTGGATGTATTCACAAGTCCACCAATAATCTATCAGTGTCCCTATTTTCCCACATCCCCTCCAACATTGCAAATTATTTTTCCCTGTCATTCTAGGAAATCTGACAGGTGTGTAGTGGTATCTCAGAATTATCTTAATTTGCATTTTTCTGATTAATAATGACTTGGAGAATCTTTTCATGTGGCTAGAAATACTTTCAATTTCTTCATCTGAGAATTGTCTGTTCATATCCTTTGACCATTTATCAATTGGACAATAGCTTGATTTCTTATAAATTAGAGTCAATTCTTTATATATTTTGAAAATGAGGCCTTTATCAAAACCTTTGACTGTAAAAATGTTTTTCCAGTTTACTGCTTCCCTTCTAATCTTGTATGTATTAGTTTTGTTTCTACAAAAACTTTTCAATTTGATATAATCAAAAATTTCTATTTTGTGATCAACAATGATCTCTAGTTCTTCTTTGGTCTTAAATTCATTCCTCTTCCACAGGTTTCAGAAGTAAACTATCCTATGCTCCTCTAATTTATTTATAATCTCATTATTTATGCCTAGGTCATGAACCCATTTTGATCTTATCTTGGTGCATGATGTTAAGGGTGGGTCAATGCCTAATTTCTGCCACACTAATTCCTAATTTTCCCAGCAATTTTTATCAAACATTGAGCTGTTATCCCAAAAGCTGGGGCCGTTGAGTTTGTCAAATGCTAGATTATTAAAGGTATTAGTTATTTTGTCCTTTGAACCTAACCTATTCCACTGATCAACTAATCTATTTCTTATCCAATACCAAAAGGCTTTGGTAACTGCTACTTTATAATATAATTTTAGATCTGGTACAGCTAGGCTGCCTTCATTTGATTTTTTTTTCATTATTTCCCTTGAAATACTTAACCTTTTGTTTTTTCCATATGAACTTTGTAGTTTTTTTTTTTAGGTCATTAAAATAGTTTTTTTTGGAGTTTGTTGGTATAGCACTAAATAAATAGACTAGTTCAAGTAGTATTGCCATCTTTATCATATTTGCTTGCCCTATTCAAAAACATTTAATATTTTTCAATTGGTTAGAAAAAACTTAATTTGTGTGGAAAGTGTTTTGTAGTTTGGTCATATAATTTCTGATTTTCCCTTGGCAGATAGATTCCTAAATATTTTATATTATCAATAATTACTTTAAATGAAATTTCTCTTTGTAACTCTAACTCTAACTGTTGTATTTTGTTAGTGATATGGGTTTATTTTGTATCCTGCAACTTTGCTAAAGGTATTGTTTATTTCTAATAGATGTTTAGTAGAATTTCTGGGGTTCTCTAAGTATGCCATCATATCATCAGGAAAGAGTGATAATTTAATTTCCTCATTACCTACTCTAATTCCTCTAATATCTTTCTCAACTCTCATTGCCAAAGCTAGCATTTCTAATACCATATTGAATAGTAATGGTGATAGTGGGCAACCTTGTTTCACTCCTGATCTTATTGAGAATGGTTGCAGTTTATCCCCATTACATATGATGCTTACTGATGGTTTTAAATACATGCTACTGATTATTTTAAGGAAAAGTCAATTTATTCCTGTACTCTCAAGAGTTTTTAATAGAAATGGATTTTAATTTTATCAAATATTTTTCTGCATCTATTGAGATGAACATATAGTTTTTGTTAATTTGATTATTAATATGGCCAATTATACTGATAGTTTTTCTAATATTGAATCAGCACTGCATTCCTGGTATAAATCCAACTTGATCGTTCTGTATTATCCTGGGGATGATTTTCTGTAGTCTTTTTGCTAATATCTTATTTAAGATTTAAGATCTTATATTCATTAAAGAGATTAGTCTATAATTTTCTTTCTCTGTTTTCAAACTACCTGGTTTAGGTATCAATACCATATCCTTGTCATAAAAGGAGTTTGGTAGAACTCCTTCATTCCCTATTTTTTCAAATAGTTTATATAGCATTGAGGCAAATTGGTCACATGTAAATGCATCAGGTCCTGGGGATTTTTTCTTAGGGAGTTGATTAATAGCTTTCTCTATTTTTTTTTTTTTTTTTTTTTTTTTTTTTCTGAAAGGGGACTATTTAAGCAATTTACTTCCTCCCCTGTTAATCTGGGAAGCCTATATTTTTCGAGGTAGTCATTTCACTTATATAATCAAATTTGTTGGCATAAAGTTGGGCAAAGTAACTCATTATTTCTCTAATTTCCCCTTCATTGGTGAAAAGTTCTTCCTTTTCATTTTTAAGAGCAATAATCTGGTTTTCATCTCTCCTTTTTCTAATCAAAATGACCAACAGTTTATCTATTTTATTGCTTTTTTCATAAAACCAACTCTTAATTTTATTAATTCAATAGTTTTTATTGTCAATTTTATCAATTTCTCCTTTTAATTTTAGAATTTCAAGTCTAGTATTTGAATGGGGGTGTTTTAATTTGGTCTTTTTCTAGCTTTTTAAGTTGCAAGCCCAATTCATGGATTTTCTCTTTCTCTATTTTATTCAAGTAAGCCTTTAGAGGTATAAAATTTCCCCTTATTACCACTTTGGCTTCATCTCACAAATTTTGTGTGTATGATTTGCTGTTTCACCCATTCAATCTTTAGGATGAGATTATTTAGTTTCCAATTCCTTTTTGGTCTATTTGCCCTTAGCTTTTTGTTAAATGTAGTTTTTATTGCATCATGATCTGAAAAGTATGCATTTATTATTTCTGCCTTTCAGCATTTAATTTTGAGGTCTTTATGTCCTGATATATGGTCAGTTTTTGTATAGGTTCTATGAACTGCTGAGAAGAAAACATACTCCTTTATGTTTCTATTTAATTTTCTTTATAGATCTTTCATAACTAACTTTTCTAATATTCTATTTACCTCTTTAACTTCTTTCTTATTTGTTTTATGGTTTGATTTATCTAGTTCTAAGAGTGAAAGTTTGAGATCCCCACTATTATAGTTTTGCTGTCTATTTCTTCTTGCAACTCTCTTAACTTCTCCTTTAAGAAGTTAGATGTTATACCACTTGTGCATATATGTTTAGTATTTATATTGCTTCATTTTTTATGGTACTCATTAGCAAGATATAATTTCCTTCCTTATCTCTCTTAATTAGATCAATTTTTGCTTTTGATTGATCTGAGATAAGGATGGCTAACTCTGCTTTTTTGACTTCAACTGTAGCATAATAGATTCTGCTCCAGCCATATACTTTTACTCTGTATGTATCTCCCTGTTTTAAATGTGTTTCTTGTAAACAGTATATTGTAAGGTTCTGTCTTTTGATCCAATCTGCTATCTGCCTCTGCTTTATGGGAGAAATCATCCCATTCACATTTACAGTTAAAATTACTAATTCTGTATTTCCTGCCATCTTATTATGCTTTCCTTTTTCTTATCCCTTTTACTCCCCTCCCCAGC
Source organism: Sminthopsis crassicaudata (assembly GCF_048593235.1). Lineage (NCBI taxonomy): Eukaryota > Metazoa > Chordata > Mammalia > Dasyuromorphia > Dasyuridae > Sminthopsis > Sminthopsis crassicaudata. Next base: position 255,972,479 of record NC_133617.1, on the reverse strand, counting down.
ATTAAAGTTATGGGCACCACTTGCCTCACACACCTCTCACTCTTTAGAATCCCTCCCACCCTGTTTGAATCCCTTCCCCTTTCTTATATCTTTCCTTCATTACTCTTTTCTTTTTCCCTTTTCCTCTGCTTCTTTTTAATTAGGTGAGAGAAGTTTCTGTGCAAACCAAATATGTCAATTATTTTCTCTTTGAACCAAATCTGAAGAGAATAAGATTCACACAATGATCCTCACCTTCTCTAAATTCCCTCAGATATGTTTCCTTTGCCTCTTTGTGGGATATAGTTTCCCTCTTTTTATCTCCCATTTTCCCTTTTTCTGATACTGTAGGTTCTTACTAGGTACTAATGAGATAATGAGATATTAGGTTCTTACTAAGTGCTAAGTCAGTACTTGACAATTCTCTAGCTCTGGCCATGACTGGGAGTTTTACTTGTGAATTTCTGGGCAAAAGCTTGCATGCCTAGGAGGAGCAAGTTGATTGGTTGAAGTAATTTTTCCCAGAAGCCCTTGCATTATCCCACCCCCATTTTCTAGGAGGATAAAAGAGGGAAGTCACTACTCTGGATGAGAGTTAATGGCAACTGTCTGGAGACAATGGTTCTCTACAGGAAGAAGAATCTGTCCGAGAGATTTGAGTTGACACAGCAGATATCCTCCCAGAGAGCGATTGGCAGCTTCTGGAGACAACAGCATGTTACATATTGGCGCCCAACGTGGGGCAAGGACTCTTGCTTATCCTGAAAAGGACTTATTCTGAGCCCTTCAGAGGAGCTAGACTGGACCATAGCAATTTGGCTCCCAAACAGGAACAGACACAATCCTGATTCCAGTGGAAAAGCCTCTGATCCAGATCTCAGTCTCTCTGACCCAGAACTGTGAGTAACAAGGAAACTTTGTTAAAGATTAAGTGAATGTTCTAATACATAAATAAGGAACTTAACTTGTTAAGGGCTAAACCAGCAATCTCTTATAGCTGAAATGGGGCAGATGTTAGCTAAAGACAATCCCTCGACCTCAGCCGACTCAGCCCCAGCCCCAGCAGCAGCCTGAACTCCACCCCCATTCAGGAGTGGTACTATAGAAAACCATTGTCTCCAGACAGTTGCCGTTAACTCTCATCTTTTATCCTCCCAGAGAATGGGCATGGGATAATGCAAGGGCTTCTGGGAAAAATTACTTCAACCAATCAACTTGCTCCTCCTAAGCATGCAAGCTCTTCCCCAGAAATTCACAAGTAAAACTCCCAGTCATGGCTGGAACTACAGAATTGTAAAGTACAGACTTAGTAAGAACCTAATATCTCATTATCTCATTAGCACTTAGTAAGAACCTAACAGTACCCTTTCCATTTCTACTTCCCTTTTTTATATATTATATCAGTAAAATCAAATTATACATGCACTCTTTATGTATGTCAATAACAGAAATACAGTTCTCAAGAGTTCTTTTTACCTTTATCTGCTTCTCTTGAACCCTATAGTTGGAGGTCAAATTTTTTTTTTTTTTTTTTTGTTTAGTTCTGCTTTTTTTCATTAGAAACAAATGGAATTTGCCTGTTTCATTAAATGTCCATCTTCTTCCCTGGAAGAAAATGCTCACCTTAGCTGATCTTGGCTGCATTCTAAGTTCTTTTGTCTTTTGGAATATTAGATTCCAGGCCATTCAATCTTTAAATGTGGAAGCAGCTAGATCCTGAGTGAACATTATTTTGCCTCCTCAGAATTTGAATTGTTTTATTCTGGCTGCTTATAATATTTTTTCCATAGTCTGATAGTACTGAAATTTAAGCAGCATATTCATTGGAGTTTTTATTTTTAGGGTCTCTTTCAGAAAGTGTTTAATGAATTCTTTCAATACCTATTTTGCCTTCTGATTCTATTACCTCTGGGCAATCCTCTTTGATGATTATCTGTAAAATAGTGTCTAGGATCTTTTTTTCAAAATAATTTTCAGGAATTCTGAGACTTCTGGCTAAGATGGCGGCATGGAGGCGGACAGCTGCTTGAGCTCCATGTTTTCTCTCAGGACTTACTTCATGACAAGCCTCGGAGTTAATGCTTGACCGAAAAAGAAACCCACAAAAAATCACCAACAGACAACATCCTTGAAATTTGCCAGAGAAGGTCTGTGTTTGCTTGGGGGAGGGTCAAACAGACTGGGCACAGATTGAGGGCAGGCAAGCCAGATGGAGACAGACAGCTCACACAGCTCAGACCAGAAGGGGGAGGGGTATGATCTGTGCCCTTTCTACAAAAATACTTTTACCCCAGTGTAGATATTCTGTCTTGGCAGCAAGCCAGGAGCAGCGGAGAGGGTGTAAACACCAGAGGTGAAGAATAAAACCTGGGAAAGCTAGTGTCTCTCGGAATCTGGCCACCCCCAAACCCCACCTGGAGTGATTCAGTGCGTTCTTAGAGCCTCAGAGTACAGACGAAGAGCAGCCATCTCTGTCCTGTTAGTGGCTCGCTGCTGCCCTCCCCCCCAGTCTGTAGAGGAAGCCCATTAACACCATCCAGCTTCATCCCGCCCAAAACAGACCAATTGTTTCTCTTGTTAATTTGTTTTCTTCCATTCACCTATGACAAAATGAACAAAAAAAAAAAAATTGACAGCTTCTGTATGGAGAGAGATCAGACTTCAAATACTGAGGAGACTAAAATCAGACTGTCCCCAGAGGAATTGCCTAAGAGGGATATGATCTGCTCCTCAATACAAAAGAATCTCATAGAGGAAATCATAAAAGCTCTCACAAGAAAGCTATAAGAGAAATGGGAAAAGGAAAGGGAAGCTTGGTAAGAGAACCTGGAGAAGTTATCCAGAGTGGATAAAGAAATCAAATCATTGAGAAACAAAATTAATGAATTGGAAAAGGTAAACAACTCCAAGGAAAACAGGATTAGTGAGCTGGATAAAGAAAACAGTTCTCTAAAAAATAAAATGGATAAAATGGAAAAAAAATTCCATAGAAGAAAAAAAAACTCACTTAAAAACACAATTGGACAATTACAAAAAGATTTTTAAAAAGTGAGTGAAAAAAATACATCATTGAAAATTAAACTCGAACAAGTAGAAATGAATGACTCAAAGAGAAACCAAGAAGTAGTCAAGCAAAACCAGAGAAATGAAACAATTGAAAAGAATGTCAAGTACCTTACTGGAAAAACAACAGACCTGGAAAACAGATCTAGGAGAGACAATTTGAGAATAATTGGACTCCCTGACAAATGTGAGGAAAAAAAGAGCGTGGACATTATTTTCGAGGAAATTATCAAAGAGAACTGCCCAGACATTTTGGAAACAGAGAGTAAAATAGACATTGAAAAAATTTATTGATCACCTACTGAAAGGGACCCTAAAATCAAAACACCAAGAAATACAGTGGCCAAGTTCAAGAACCATCAGACAAAGGAAAAAATACTGGAAGCTGCTAGAAAAAAGCAATTCAGATATGGAGGAGCCACAATAAGGATAACCCAGGATCTACCAGCATCCACGTTAAAAGAACGAAGGGCCTGGAACATGATATTCCGAAAGGCTAAGGAACTTGGTATGCAGCCAAGAATAACTTACCCAGCAAAAATGAGCATTGTTTTCCAGGGAAGAAGATGGACATTTAACAAAATAAATGAATTCCATCTATTCTTGATGAAAAAAACAGACTACATAAAATGTTTGATCTTCAAATACAGAACTCAAGAGACTTCTAAAAAGGTAAAAAGAAATCTTGAGAACTATACTTCTGCCATAAAAATATGTAAAAGACATATGTATAATTTGTCCTAGAAACTAGAGGTGGAAAGGAAATTATATCATAAAAAAGTGTAAAGTGGTGGTACTACATCTCATGAACAGGCAAAGGTAACTTATTATATCTGAGAGAAAGAAAGGATGGAGATGAACATAGTGTGTATCAATAGACATATTTGATTTATAGTGAAACTTCTTCCACTTCATTGAAAAGTGAGAGAGAAGGAGTAAGCTAAGGGGAAGGGAATAAAGAAATTGTGAGGAAAAGGGGTAAAATAAGGGGAGGAACTTTAAGGTGGAGGAGGGATACTAAAAAGGGAGGGCTGTGAAAAGTAAGTGGTGTTCACAAGTTTACTACTGGGTAGGGGGGTAAGAGGGAAGGAAAGGAGAAAAGCATAAGCTGGGGTTAACAGGATGGCAAGCAATATAGAATTAGTCCTTCTAACCATAAATTTGAATGGGGTAAACTCCCTCATAAAGAGGAAGCAGTTAGCAGACTGGATTAAAAGTCAGAAGCCTACTATATGTTGTTTACAGGAAACACACCTGAAACAGGGTGATACATTCAAACTAAAAGTAAAAGGGTGGAGCAGAATCTACTATGCTTCAGGCAAAGCCAAAAAAGCAGGGATAGCCATCCTCATCTCAGATCAAGCAAAAACAAAAATTGATCTAATTAAAAGAGATAAGGAATGGCATTATATCCTGCTAAAGGGTAGCATCAATAATGAAGCAGTATCAATATTAAACATATATGCACCAAGTGGTGCAGCATCTAAATTCTTAAAAGAGAAATTAAGAGAGCTGCAAAAAGAAATAGACAGCAAAACTATAATAGTGGGAGATCTCAACCTTGCACTCTCAGAATTAGATAAATCAAACCACAAAATAAATAAGAAAGAAGTCAAAGAGTTAAATAGAATATTAGAAAAGTTTGATATGATAAATCTTTGGCGAAAGCTAAATGGAGACAGAAAGGAGTATACTTTCTTCTCATCAGTTCATGGGACCTATTCAAAAATTGATCATATACTAGGGCATAAAAATCTCAAAATCAAATTCAGTAAGGCAGAAATAGTAAATGCATCCTTTTCAGACCACAATGCAATCAAAATTACATTTAATAAAAAGCCAGGGGAAAATAGACCAAAAAATAATTGGAAACTAAATAATCTTATACTAAAGAATCATTGGGTAAAACAGCAAATCATAGACATAATTAATAACTTCACCCAAGAAAATGACAATAATGAGACATCATACCAAAATGTGTGGGATACAGCCAAAGCAGTAATAAGGGGAAGTTTTACATCTCTACAGGCCTATTTGCATAAAATAGAGAAAGAGAGGGCCAACGAATTGGGCTTACAACTAAAATTGCTAGAAAAGGAACAAATTAAAAACCCGAAGACAAACACAAAACTTGAAATTCAAAAAATAAAAGATGAGATTAATAAAATTGAAAGTAAAAAACAAAAAACAAAAAACAAAATCAAAAACAAAAAAACAAACCTATTGAATTGATTAATAAAAATAAGAGTTGGTTCTATGAAAAACCAACAAAATAGACAAACCCTTAGTAAACCTGATTAAAAAAAGAGAAAAAGCAAATTGTTAGTCTTGAAAATGAAAAGAGAGAACTCACCACTAATTAAGAGGAAATTAGAACAATAGTTAGGAGCTACTTTGCTCAACTTTATGCCAATAAATTCGATAACTTAAATGAAATGGAAGAATACCTTCAAAAATATAGCTTGCCCAGATTGACAGAGGAAGAAGTAAGTAGTCTAAATAATCCCATATCAGAAAAAGAAATAGAACAAGCTATTAATCAACTCTCCAGGAAAAAATCCCCAGTACCAGATGGATTTACATATGAATTCTAACAAACATTTAAAGAACAACTAACTCCAATGCTATATAAACTATTTGAAAAAATAGGGATTGAAGGAGTCCTACCAAATTCCTTTTATGACACAGACATGGTACTGATACCTAAACCTGGTAGATCAAAAACCGATAAAGAAAACTATAGACCAATTTCCTTAATGAATATTGATGCTAAAATCATAAATAAGATATTAGCAAAAAGACTTCAGAAAATCATCCCCAGGATAATACACTATGACCAAGTGGCATTTATACCAGGAATGCAGGGCTGGTTTAATATTAGGACAACTATTAGTATAATTGACCATATTAATAATCAAATTAATAAAAACTATATGATCATCTCAAAAGATGCAGAAAAAGCATTTGACAAAATCCAACATCCATTCCTACTAAAACTGCTTGAGAATATAGGAATAAATGGGCTATTCCTTAAAATAATAATGAGCATATATTTAAAACCATCAGTAAACATCATATGTAATGGTGATAAATTAGAACCTTTCCCTGTAAGATCAGGAGTGACACAAGTTTGCCCACTATCACCATTACTATTCAATATAGTACTAGAAACGCTAGCCTTGGCAATAAGAGCCAAGAAAGAGATTCAAGGAATTAGAATAGGAAATGAGGAAATCAAACTATCACTCTTTGCAGATGATATGATGGTATACTTAGAGAACCCCAAAGACTCTGCTAAAAAGGTATTAGAAATAATTCAGAATTTTAGCAAAGTTGCACGATACAAAATAAAGCCTCATAAATACTCAGCATTTTATACATTACCAACAAAATCCAATAGCAAGAGATACAAAGAGAAATTCCATTCAAAATAACGGTCGATAGTATAAAATATTTGGGAATATATCTACCAAAGAATAGTCAGGAATTATATGAGAAAAATTACAAAACACTTGCCACAAGAATGAAGTCAGATTTAAACAATTGGAAAGACATTCAGTGCTCTTGGATAGGCTGAGCGAATATAATTAAGATGACAATACTCCCTAAACTAATCTATGTATTTAGTGCTATACCAATCAGACTCCCAAGAAACTATTTTAATGACCTAGAAAAAATAACAACAGAAGTCATATGGAACACCAAAAGGTCGAGAATTTCAAGGGAAGTAATGAAAAAATAAAATAAATGAAGGTGGTCTAGCTATTCTAATATAGCTAGCTATATTATAAAGCAACAGTCACCAAAACCATTTGGTATTGGCTAAGAAATAGTCTAGTTGGCATCAGTGGCATAGGTTAGGTTCACAGGGCAAGATAGTGAATAAAAATAGCAATCTAATGTTTGAGAAACCCAAAGATCCCAACTTTTGGGATAAGAATTCTTTATTTGACAAAAACTGCTGGGAAAACTGGAAATTAGTATGGCAGAAACTAGGCATGGACCCACATTTAACACCATATACTAAGATAACATCAAAATGGGTCCAAGATTTAGGCATAAAGAATGAAATCACAAATAAATTGGAGGAACATGGGATGGTTTACCTCTTGGACTTGTGGAGGAGGAAGGAGTTTGTGTCCAAGGGAGAACTAGAGACCATTATTGATCACAAAAGAGAAAATTTTGATTACACCAAATTAAAAAAGTTTCTGCACAAACAAAACTAATGCAAACAAGATTAGAAGGGAAGTAGCAAATTGGGAAAACATTTTTACAGTTAAAGGTTCTGAGAAAGGCCTCATCTCCAAAATATACAGAGAATGGACTTTAATTTATAAGAAATCAAGCCATTCTCCAATTGATAAGTGGTCAAAGGATATGAACAATTTTCAGATGATGAAATTAAAACTATTTCCACTCATATGAAACAATGTTCCAAATCACTATTGATCAGAGAAATGCAAATTAAGACAACTCTGAGATATCATTACACACCTGTCAGATTGGCTAAGATGGTAGGAACAAATAATGATGAATGTTGGAGGGGCTATGGGAAAAGTGGGACACTGATGCATTGTTGGTGGAGTTGTGAAAGAATCCAACCATTCTGGAGAGCAATCTGGAATTATGCCCAAAAATTTATCAAAATGTGCACATCCTTTGACCCAGTTGTATTACTACTGGGCTTATATCCCAAGGAAATATTAAAAAAAAAAAGGGAAAGGGACCTGTATGTGCCAAAATGTTTGTGGCAGCCCTTTTTGTAGTGGCTAGAAACTGGAAAATGAATGGATGCCCATCAATTGGAGAATGGTTGGGTAAATTATGGTATATGAATGTTATGGAATATTATTGTTCTGTAAGAAATGACCAACTGGAGGAATACAGAGAGTCTTGAAGAGACTTACATCAACTGATGCTGAGTGAAACGAGCAGAACCAGAAGATCATTATACACTTCAACAATGATACTGTATGAGGATGTATTCTGATGGAAGTGGATATCTTCAACATAGAGAAGAGCTAATCCAATTCCAATTGATCAATGATGGACAGAATCAGCTACATCCAGAAAAGGAACACTGGGAAATGAGTGTAAACTGTGAGCATTGTTTTTTTTTGTTGTTGTTGTTGTTTTGTTTTGTTTCTCTTCCCAGATTATTTTTACCTTCTGAATACAATCCTTCCTTTGCAACAACAACAACAACAACATAATTTAGTTCTGCACATATATATTGTATCTAGGATATATTATAAGATCTTTAATATGTATGGGAATGCCTGCCATCTAGGCGAGGGGGTGGAAGGAAGGAGGGGAAAAACTCGGAACTGAAGGGAGTACAAGGGATAATGTTGTAAAAAAAAGAAAAAAAATACCTATGCATATGTACTGTCAAAAAATGTTATAATTATAAAAATTCATAAAAAAAGCTAGAGAAAAAAATAATAATTTTCAGGAATTCCAACAATCCTCAGATTATCTCTCCTAGATCTATTTTCCAGGTCTGTTGTGTTTTCCAAGTAGATATTTAACATTGTTTTCTATTTTTATTTTCTTGGTTTTGTTTGACTGATTCTTGATGTCTCAACAAATCATTCATTTTTATTTGTTTAGTTCTGATTTTAATGAGTTATTTTCTTCATTAGCTTTTTTTTTTTACTTCTTTTTGTATGTATCCAATTGAGTTTTTAAATGAGTTGTTTTGCTCTATGGAATTTTTTTTTTCATTTTCCTATTTTTTTTACTGAGTTATTTTCTTTTTCCAATTCATATGTCTTATTTTCCTGGGAGTTCTTTATCTTTTCCTATTCACAAATTCTGTTTCCCTGCACTCCCTGGGAATTCTTTACCTTTTCCAATTCACATTTCAGAAAGTTGTTTTCTTTTTGCCCTTTATCAAATTTTTCAATTTAAATAATTCAGTGAATTATAAACCTTTTTCATACTCTTTTTCAGAGCTTCTCTTTCATTTCCCCATTTTTCTTATAGCTCTTTTAAAAGATCTTTCATTATTTCTTCTAGGAGAAACTTGTGTGATAGGGACTAGTGTGTGGTACGGAAATGGTGAAGGGTCACCATTTAATAAAAAAAGCTGGAGAGAGCTCTAGAGAAAAGCAAAGTTTATTGTACATTCTCGCGAGAAGGGCGTCCCACTCTTCGAGTAGACTATCGAAGAGAGGAAGCGCCTCCTGTGGGCAGGACAGCACCTTTAATCCCTAAAGCAAAACGCCCCCTCCCACCACTGACCCTCACCCTCATTGGCTGAGAGTCTTACATTCTAAACGCGAGATCTACCCATGAAATTGAACTTGACCAATAAGTACATAGTTGCCCATATTTGGATGAAATAGGGAGATGTCATAGGAGGGGAAGGCAATGCCCTTCAGAGTCCTTCAGGCCTACTCGAACTCTGAAGTAGATGAAGCCTTACTCAATTTTCACAACTGTCTTGAAAGATCTCACCTCATCTCATTCAGTCCCTCCTCTTATTTTGTACACTGAGATCTCTTCAAATTTTTGTAACATAATTTCACATTCCCTATGAATTCCTCACTTCCTTCTGGTTTCTGTTGGCCTTGGGCCACCGGCTCCACCCTTACCCTTTTAACAGCATCTATTTAACAGACCCTTCAGCTTTCTCTTCCAACCTGATCATTCCAGATGATGAGTTTTGGACAATTCTGGTTATTAATCTGATCAAACAAGGGATGTAGATAGGGAATAATATAACACCACTAAAAGCTATAAGGCCCAACCAAAGGAGCTGCTTCCACCAGCTTCCCAAACCAGGACCATCAAGAAGTATTGAACAGTAAGGTCCAAGTCTGTACAGGAACATGAGCAAGTTTCCTAATGTTCTTAGTGATTTCCTTCACTAGATTACCATTGTTACCAATCTTTATACAACATGTGGATAAATTTAGTTTAGCACAAACTCTCCCTTCCTCAGCCAACAAGTAATCCAGCACAAGTCTATGTTGTAAAATAGCCTCTCTGGTTTGAGTAGCTTCATCAGCCAAAAGATGTAATGCCTCAGCTGTCTGATTGGTGATAATCTCTACAACTGCCTGAAGCCTAATTATCCTGTTCAACATCTATATTGGAGTTCTATATCCCCAACTTCCATCTTGAGCCCAGGTCGCTGGCCCATACTCTTTGACTATTCTTTCTGGAGGCCAGGCCTCACCCCAACCATTTGCATCTCCAGTCCAAGTGATGGAGGTATCTAAACTCCATTTCTCCCTTCCCAAATTATCATACAACTGAATCCCTAAATATTGGTTTGCCTGTTCGGGAAGAAAGAAAACTTTTGGCCTTATTAGTCCAATATAACAATTCCCTGTCCAATTAAGAGGCAGATGAGTATAGGCAGTTAAACCACAGATCCAATAATGACCCTTTAGAGCAGGTTGTTCCCTTGGAAATATGTCTGAGCTATTCCTTGTAAAAGGGTAATATTGTTGGTCTCTCGTCCCTAGGGGGCTTCCCCCACAAAGGGGTCATACTGGCATTTCCATAAACCTTGCTCTTTTCTCCAATTACAATTGGCAACTGGCCACTGGCCTGTTAGATTAGAGGTACTCCAAAATGTGGAAAACAGAGTCCCATGTTGCCCGGGTGTCCCTGGGGTGACATTATACCAACCCCATTGGTAACTGTACCCAATGTATATGTTCCCTTTCCTCTTATTCTCTTTTATACATCTCAATACATCCCATTCTACTTCATTACACTCAGCAGTAGTGACTTGTTGATAGCAATATCCCTGCTCTCCTATTTCTGAGAGAACATCCAAGGTACAGTCTTTCTAGTCCTTCCCACACTTCAATTGAGGATTCCTCCCCGTATTCCGCCAATATTTAGACATTTTTGTACAGTCAATTGTCTTTGGCCTCAGGTCTGTTCTCGAATAGGTCCACTCACATACACTAATTCCCAGCTTCAAACCTTGTCCTGTCTGATTTAAGCAGTATTTCCCTTTCCTATCTTTGGTCAATGACCACTGATGTTTCTCTTCTAAATTCCAGAAACCGGTCCCATTATGAATTTGGGATCTGTTGCTAAGGATCCAGGCTGGGCTTAGGGGGACAGGTACCCATGGCCATTGGTTCAATTGTTGGGATCCACCACAGATCCAACAATTTGATAAGTTAAATGTCCTCCCTATATTCTGCATGAGCAGGAGAAATTGGTTCTCATCTCTAGAAGGTCATAAGGAAATAGATAAACCCAAAGCTTAGGGAGAGCCTCATAATGTTCAACTATTATAACACCGTGAAGTTAAGGTGAACTTCCCAAAGGAAAATATATCAAATCACAAACAGGCAAAGAGACCCAAAGTAAGAAAAGTCATACAGTTACAATTCCCATTCAGTGGAGGTCCCCTCCTCTTATGTAATTGGAGGTCTCCCCTGTCTTCAACTGTCCACTCTGATAAAGGTGGCGCCACACGTCCTTTTGTCCTGGTGTGGTGTGTCCAGCCTCGTTCCTGGGTGCGAATCGCAGTATCTGAAGTCAGTATCACTTGGTAGGGTCCGTCCCAGCACGGAGTCAGCTTCTCGTCCTTTCAGGAACGGATCAACACCCAATCACCAACCTGAATTCTATGAACAGGGAAACCTAGAAGTCTGAGCTATTAGCCCTTTTTGTTGAAGTCCTTGCAAATGTTCCAGCAATGATTTAACATATCTCTTAACAAACAAATCCTTAGTTTCTAAAATAGGGTCCCAGTCTCCCTTAGGATAAGCCTGGAAAGGATGACCATACAATAATTCATAAGGTGAAAGCCCAATATCTCTACGTGGCTTGGTCCTGATTCTAACCAGAGCGAGAGGAAGGCATTTCGTCCAAGGTAGTTGGGTCTCTAAAGAAAACTTAGTCAACTGCCGTTTTATTTCTTGGTTCATCCTTTCTACGTTCCCAGAAGAGGGAGGATGCCAAGGGCTATGGAGATCCCAAGTGATTTCTAAGGCCCTAATCAGATTCTGCAATACCTGGGCAGAAAAATGTGTTCCCTGACCCGAGTCTATCCTCTCCACTATTCCATATCTAGGAATAATTTGTTCTAATAAGACCTTACTTACTGTCGAGGCAGTTGCTCGGCCTGACGGGAATGCCTCCACCCATGAGGTCAGATGGTCCACTATGACCAGCAAGAACTCGACCCACTGGTGGCAGCTCAGTAAAGTCCACCTGGATGCTTTGGAATGGTCTGATTCCAGGAGGTCGTCCCCCTTTTGGAAGCTGGCGTTGGGCAGCCCTGTTAGTCCTTCGACAAACAAGACAACCGTCCACCAGTTGTCGAGCCATAGTATATAGGCCGGGGGAAACATACCTTGTCAGTATAGCATCACACAGGTTTTGGACATCCCAATGGCTGCCCTGGTGCAGTTGCTGAAGGACTTGCCTCATACTTGCTTTGGTCAGTACCTCTCTGCCGTCAGGTAAGAGCCATCGTCCTTCCGAGTTCTCAACTGCTCCGAGAGTTGAGGCTTTCTCTTTTTCCTCCTGAGTAAAACTAGGAGAGGGTAGACTAGGGGGAAGTACAGGTATCAAAGCCATTATATGAGAGATTTCCTGATCTCCGGCTCCCTTGGCCTCCCGGTCTGCTAATCTATTTCCCCTTACCTCAAAAGAATTTCCCATCTGATGTCTCTTTACATGTATTACTGCTATATTCCTAGGAGTCAGAATATTTTCTAGTATCTCTCTGACTAGTGTATGATGAACCAGTTCTTTACCTTTACTGTTTACATATCCTCTTTCCTCCCAAATCCTCCCAAATACATGCACCACACCCCAGGCATATTTAGAATCAGTATATATATTCCCATCTTGGTCACACAATAATTTTAACGCTTGATTTAAAGCATACAATTCACAGCAATTCACAAGTTTGAGCAGACCAATGGGCAGGTAGACTGCCCTTGGTAACAGTGGAAGTTCTAACAAACCCATTTCTTTTCCCATTTACCATCCTAGAAGAACCATACATAAATTCTAAACAAATATTTATCATAACCTTGTGTTGATAACAATAAGGAATTTGTCCCAATGAGTTTATATCCAAGTAGATCTTTCATAAGTGAACATTATTCATACAAATCAGTTTGTTTTTAAAAACATCCAATGCAAATACAATCATATACAGAATGTCTAATTCCACACAAGAGAATAAGAAGTTTTGATAATAGATTCCCATTAATTTGTAATGGGAGAGACATTCTGCTATTCTGAAACATAAGGTCTTATCAAGTATTCTGATAGAGGCAGGGGGGGGGGTTTGCAGAACTAAGAGGCAAGGAAACTGAGGCAGGACTGAGGCAGGACAATAATTCAAAGTTAAAACATAAGCTAGCCAATCATAGTCTAGCAAATTTTCAGCTAGAGTCCCCTGTAAAGGCCTTTTGTCTCTGCAGCCTTCTCCAAACCCCGCATCTGCTAAAATCAGGTGTGTCTAGCTAGTGGACAGGTAAAGAGCTTTTTCAACTTTTTGCAGCCTCTCCCTTATCTGTAGAGACAAGAGAGCGAGACAAAAGGAGACCTTTTGTCAATCGCAGCAATTCTTAAAAGAATTGTGCCCAGCATAGAGCTCTAACAACGATCCAGGCCAGAAGCAGCCTGGATGTCCGGTGCAAAAAAAGAAAAAAAAATCTTTTACCTTTTCCAGAGTTCCATTCAGTACCCAAATTATGTCTATTTTCGAGGTCCTTCATCAGGGAACCAAAATGATGAGGTAAGCAAAGAGTAAGTAGTTTCCAATTAGGCCTGAACTGAAATAAGACATCAGTTTTTCCCAATTTTCTGACCAGTTGAAATCTCAGTTTCCCTTCCCCCCCCTGTTTACAGAAATTATCATATTATACACAACAGACTAGTAAATTTCCCAAAATAGCAATAGTCATACAGTTTTATACAGCAATAGTTCTGTTCTCCAGGGGACAAAAAGGAAGCAGGATTAAAATTTTTTTGCAAATAACCCTATCAAATTATCAGATCAGATTAAAATAATCTTTAAACAAGGAGACTATCACGCATGTAATATTGAATAACTTGTTTTCAGAAAACTTCAGTTCCAACTCCTTAGAACAGTTATAGACTTGAAAAATAAAAATAAAACATTCAGTTATCAACACCATATAAATGTAGGCTTTTCCTTTAAACAGTAGAAATAATTAATATCTAAATCAGCAAGGAGGTGCAGTTATTAAAAACAAAAAACCCCACTATACTTAATGGGAGGGACCTCTCCACGTGGTCACCCTTCCCCCACACCACCATGCTTCCCGACCCAATATATCATAGCTCCATTTAAACTATTACTTTTACAAATCAATCCTTCCTGTCCCGCCTTTAAGTAAATATATATGTATATATTTTTAAACTTTATACTTCAATGTTTGCACGTAACTGACCCAAATTTCATAAAACTTAATACATGCCCAACAGAGCTGACAAATACTTAAGGCATAGCTCAGTTACAAATTACCCAATACCTCTAGCAAACATACCATCTAAGTAGGGAGATACAACCACAACCTCCCCTAAGTAAGCTACCAGCATTGTTTTAAAAACCTATGTTTTAACTTAAAATCCCAATCACAGCTTTAAATTCCCAATAATATAAAACTACTTTGCTATCATATTTAAAACAATGAACTTCACCAAATAGCGGTTTCTTTCCCCCGGCCCACGTGGCCCTGCTGCAGTCAGGACACGTGGGAGGAAGAGGAAGGAAGCCACCATCTTCACTCGCTCAATCCCACATACTTCCCGGAGTACAGGGTTTCTGATCCCAAATGGGATTTACTAACAGCTATTTCTGGTCAGCTGAAACGGCCCCTGCTTCAAAAGACCTAGTTCTCCTCCCCGCCCGAAGGCCCCTGGGAGGGCTAATGGAATTAAATCCTCTCAGGTCCTTCCTTTCAGGTACCATTTAATCCTTTTGGCACCACCAGTCTGCAACAAAACAACAATACCTTATCATCTTTTTCTTGCTTTTTATTTTTCCTCATATTTTGGCAGTTTGTTCCAATTACTTAATTTATCTCCCAAGGGAATATCTACCGGTATTTTCTGATATTTTTCTCATTTCTCTCCGCGAGGGCTGGCTGGGACTAGGCCACACCCATTGAATTTGGAAGGAGTTTAACAGACTCCTAAACGCCCAAACACGCTAACTGTCACCAGTTAACCCAGTCACCCAGGAAGGCCTAGCTCTCTTCCTGTCTACCGTCTACAGCCCCCTCCAGAATCTATAACTAGACTCAAGGGGCTTCACAGGACGCTTACCTCCACTGGGTTGCTGCGCAGCAAATTTCTTGACTGATCTGTCCTCCACCAACCGGTTGGGATTTTCACCGCGGAGTTTCCGTTGCTTTTCTCTGAGTTTCTCCACTTCGGGTCCACTCTACGTCAGGGAGCAAGGAGAAGCCCCTGGACGCTGGCGGGCTGCCTAAATCAAGGCAGGGCGCCATCCCACTAGCACCCAGGAGTTCACTTACTCACCGAGTAAAGGATCCGGACTAGCCCCCAAACTGTGTGGTACGGAAATGGTGAAGGGTCACCATTTAATAAAAAAAGCTGGAGAGAGCTCTAGAGAAAAGCAAAGTTTATTGTACATTCTCGCGAGAAGGGCGTCCCACTCTTCGAGTAGACTATCGAAGAGAGGAAGCGCCTCCTGTGGGCAGGACAGCACCTTTAATCCCTAAAGCAAAACGCCCCCTCCCACCACTGACCCTCACCCTCATTGGCTGAGAGTCTTACATTCTAAACGCGAGATCTACCCATGAAATTGAACTTGACCAATAAGTACATAGTTGCCCATATTTGGATGAAATAGGGAGATGTCATAGGAGGGGAAGGCAATGCCCTTCAGAGTCCTTCAGGCCTACTCGAACTCTGAAGTAGATGAAGCCTTACTCAATTTTCACAACTGTCTTGAAAGATCTCACCTCATCTCATTCACTAGGTTACATCCCCTTTTGGGGTTTTGTCTGGAGACTGTCTGGTATTAGTCTCTTTGTGGTTGAAAATGGGCTCTCTTTCTGTATAGAAGATATAGATTGTCAGCATATATTTGGCTTTTTTACTCATTTTTTAAAACTCCTTAGCATCTGCCTTCAGGACAAGGAGATTAACAGCTTCCTCTATAGAGTAGGGATAGATATAAGGACAGTAGCTGTCCTGCAAATGGGCTGTGAAGAGCAGCCAAGTTGCAGCAGTGCCCTTGGAAAAGCACCACACCAAAAGTGTCTCTGCCCTGGGAAGCACAGGCAACTGTGGAAGTTCTCTTGCCTCTGGCAGAGTCCTCCTGCTGTGCATATTTGTGACTGCTCTGGGCAGAGTACCCCCCCTGGTAATCAGAAGTATGACTTCCCCAGGCAAAAGCCCCACCAGATGTGCTGTGGTCTGGGCTGAGTCTCTTCTGGTTTTGGGTGGGTATAACTAGATCCTGTTAGATTGTGGCATTTTTTGGAGCATACTTTACTTTGGGTTTTAACTTTTCTGCTGATCTCCTGCTTTGTAACCAATGTAGAGCAGCCAACTTGTGGTAGAGTCCTCCCTGCAAATTTTCCACTCACAGAGACCACCTCTGTCCCTGTCTGCTCAGTGTGCTAGCCTCTGGTTTTACCTCACTGATCAGGACAAACCTTTTCTGGTAATCTTCCAGATTATCTTCAGCTGATAATCTGATGTACTCCCAATATTTGTGGCTTTTATCACTCAAGCACTATTTCTGAGGCTGAATTTTGTAATTAGTAGTGAGGGAAGAAAGGGAGCTTAGAATGATGTGTATGTATTATCCACCATCTTGGCTCTGCCCCCCCCCCCCATTGTTTAATTTCTTTACCATCCATAAGTTGAGATCTCCAGAAGTTGCTAATGCTGCTGATTCAGTCACTCCCAAGGCATCCTACTAGCTTGCTGAGGTTTGGTCTGTACTTGTGTAGACTGCACTGGCCTAACTAGCATTGGCAGGACCTACACTGGACTGTGGTATACTTTTACTTTGATGAGACACAGTTTTTCTGTCAGTTTTCTAAGTTGTTTTGAAAAAATACTTTATCTTATCCTTTTATGAGCTCTGTTGCTCCAGAATTTGTGTTAGGGCATTATTTATTGGTGTTCTGAAGGGTTTGGTGGAGAGCTCAGGTAAATTTATGACTTTTCTCCATCATCCTGGCTCAAGGGTCTGTAACCTTTTATTTTTTAAAGGAAATGTAACTTTCAGGTTACATGCACATTATTTCTCTCAATACATACCCACTATTCTTATGATTACTTTAGACTCAAAGATAATAATTATTAAAACTAAACTTTTGATTATTAATTTTACATGCAAGAAGTTACTCGAGGATAGGGAACAAGTCCAGGGATAATCAGGAATTTATTTTGAATTCTTAGGAAACCTTTATTTTAAAAAATAACATAAAATCATTTTTTGATTTAAGGTGGACTTAGGATAAGAATGACACTTATGTTTTAATTCTCAATTTATATATATATATATATATATATATATATATATATATATATATATATATATATATATATATATATATATATATATATATTATATTCAAAAAAACCTGAGTCATAATAAATATTATGAACACATACAAGCAAAACATTTTCAATAACAATTGAAAATATGTGAAGTAGGATCATGCATTCAACTTTATTTTTATGTCCCAATGTAGTATATACATATATAAAATACTCTATTTATAGCAAATACTTTGCAAATGTAAATTGTATTACATTAAGTACATTGTGGTTAAAAGGCTCATAAAAGTAGATGAATTCCTTTCCCAGAGGTTTGACACAGAATAATTAATCTACTTTTATCTTTCTCTAGATATTATTACTCAAAACACAGGCAAACAAGTGTTCTTGAAACACCTACTCTCTTCTGGATATCATATACATGGCAATATATGAATTTGGCCTACTCCATCTATTATGATGGCATCCTTAATCATTGTGATATATTGTTAAGTCTTATTAAATAAACCTCATTATTTTCTCAACATGTCACCTGCTGCCCCAATTATAGATTCCATTATATTTGTTTTCAACATTTTCTTAAATAAAATGATATATTTATTAATATTTTAAAAGATATCTCGAATGAATATTATTAGAGCCATAGTGTAATTCCAATTATAGTTTGAATTTAATTATTATTATAGTTTATAAAGGAATCTGATGTGCACCATGTTATGTTCTGCCTTAATCCATAGTAGTTACCCACTGAATTTTGTTTATGGGCACACTTGCTGTCTAGGATTTGATGCTCAACTTTAATTTAGGGGGAAAATTCTCATGTTAATAAAGTGAGCTAAGATCACCTAAATATTAATCCCACTTGAACTGAAAGGGAGAAGGGATCTAAAGATTTCTCAGTCTAGCTATCTCATATGATAGATTAGGAAACAAAGATAAAGAAAATTTAGCTAAGTAAGTCTTTCCTCTCTTCACTCTATACAGCTATCATAGGGATATTAAAAGATAGAACTGAAAATTCTCTCTTTTTTGCACAAGAAATTATTTTGGTTTCCTGTTACCTTTTGGATAAAATACAAACTCTTTTGTTTAACATTTACAATCTGTCCCAGATTTATTGTATTAGTTATTATATACTCTTTAGTCAAAACTAACTGGTTTTCCTGCTGTTTTAACATAGCACTAAAATTTCTCATCTATGTGACTTAGGATGGACTGTTATCCATGCCTGGAATGCAGACAGCTCAACCATTTCTCTTATAATCCTTATTTCTTTGAAGGTTCAGCTCAGATAAGACCTTCTACATGCTATTTTTCTGATGTGCTAGTATCTGCTTCTGTAAATTGACTGAAACCCACCCCCTCAAAATACAGAGGAATCCAGCTAAGTTGAAAGTAGAATAGTTTTAATTAGGAGGAAAACCAGGCACATAGTTACTGAGACACCCCAGTACAAAGTTCAAGGGAGCCCACAGCCAAGGAAAATCAAGGGAGATTTATGCTTGAAAACCCCAAAGGATAGGTTCAGGGAGGAGTTGAGAAAAATATTGGACAGTCTTTTCCAGGAATAGGTGGGACAAAAGAGCAGTATGTTTTGTAGGAACAGCTGACCACATGACTGGTTTAGGCTAGTTTGGAGATGGGGGTGATGCACAGCTTAGCAAGATCAGTCAGAGAATTTCAGCAAAGGCAACCTGGGAATGATTAAGATTTTGGCTCACTGCAGGCTCCTGACTGGATCCCTTTGACAGATGAGATTATTATTTATACAGTGCACCTGCCCTGGTAAGGTACCTCTTAGGAAATAGACATATTAATCTCAGGGATACTTCCACATTTCCCTTCTCCATATTTTCTTATATTTCTTTTGTATATAGGTATGTGGAGACAGTATCTGCTTATTTGTTGAGAAAATACTGCTCCCTTTTTGAATTTTTATCCTCAATATCTAGCCCAGTGCTTGGCATAATGCTTGATAGAGAGATGGATTGATTGACTTACCTAAAGTCACTCAGCTGATTATTAGTTATTTTAAGACTAGTGCTCTTTCAATAAAAAAGAAACATACAAAAAAGTCTAACATATACAATGCTTAATTTTTAAAGGAAGGGGTAATTTGTGTGAAATTCATAATAAAGAAACAGAAACTATGAATTAGAAATAAAATAACTTTTTGTTGAACTAAAACGTTTTAAAAATTATACATAATTTTTCATAGTTTGATCATCAATTGTTCTATTTAGATAAAATGAATTCTTGACTCTATACCTAATTTCACTTTGGACTGACTAGGATATAATTTTGATTAGGAAAGCAAACAAATTTACACATAACTGGGTCGTAAAAATTACCATTTTAAAGACTATCTCTTGTTCATAAATATGCATATATATTTGAAAAAAATTCTTGGGAATACAAGTCATTTCAATCTACGAAGATTTGCTTCAATTCAAAAGAATACATGCCTTCAATTTTTCTAAATTTGAGGAGAAAATTTTTTTCTACTTAAAACTCTTCTGAACTGCCAATAAAATTGCAGCATGTATTTTGCTGAAAGTTTATGTGTTTCAATACATTACTTCAGTTGGTTCTTATGTGATTTATTGAAAACAGTTTAGGAAAAGTCTAGGACTTATTTAAATTGAAAAACAATAACAAATATAACAAGTCCACTATCACTAACCAATGTACTAGTTTTTATTACCCATAAGCTTAAAAAAGTTAAAATAACTTTTAGAAAAAGCTATTATATTACATTTATATATCATAATTTATTCACTCATTCCCCAATAATGGAGAATCCACTTAATTTGAAATCTTTGCCACCACAAAAAAGGGTGCTACAGTTTTGCACATGTGGATCCTTTTTCCTTTTTTATGCTCTCTCTGCAATATAGACCCCAGAGTGGCACTGATAGATCAGAGTGTATACACAGTTTTATAGCACTTTGGGCATAGTTCCAAATTGCTCTTCAGAATAGCTGGATCAGTAGAAATTCCAATAACAAGGTATTAATGTCCTCGTTTTCCCATATTCCCTCCAAAATTTATGTTGGATAAAATATAATGATCTTTTCCTATCATATTAGCAGATCTTATAGGTGTAGAACAGTATCTAAGAGTTGTTTTAATTTGCATTTCTTCAATCAATAGTAGTTTAAAGTATTTTTCCTCCATAACTATACATAGTTTTAATTTCTTCATCTGAAAACTCTTTGCTCATATTCTTTCATCATTTCTCAATTGGGGAATGACTTGTATTCTTAGAAATTTGACTTTGTTTTCTCTGCATTTTAGAAATAATACTTTACTCATTTCTAAAATATATGATTAACTCAAATTTATATTGCACATGAAGAATTGCACTTATTTAACATATATTGAATTACCTACTATATAAAAGAGTGGGTGGGGGGAAGAGAGGGAGAAAAAAAAAATTGGAACACAAGGTCTTGAATGGGTAAATCTTGAAAACTGCATATATTTAGGGGAAAAAAGAAATGAGGTCTTTATCAAAAACACTGGCTGTACAAATTGTTTCCCAGCTTTCTGTTTCTGTTCTAATCATGCAACCATTGGCATTTGTGTAAAAACTTTTTTTTTTGTCAGATGTAATCAAAAATATCCATTTTGTTTTTTATAATGTTTTCTCCTGTTTGCTCATAAATTTTTCCCTTCTCCATAAATCTAAGTAAACTATACCTTGCTCTTCTAATTTTCTTACGATATCAACCATTATATCTAAATCACATACCTATTTTGACTTTATCTTGGTATACAGTGAAATGTTGGTCAGTGCCTCATTTCTGTCGTATAGTTTTATAATTTCCCCAATAGTTTTTGTCAAATAAAGAGTACTCCAGTAGCTAAAGACCAGGAGTCTTTGATATATTGTATAGTCAATAAGTAATATATGTTGTAAATCTAATCCATTCCACTGATCCATCACTATTTCTTAAGTAATAGCAAATAGTTTTGACAACTGCCACTTTATAATATAATTTTACATCTGGTACAAGTAGGCCGCCTTCCTTTGCAATTTTTAAATATTTCTATTGGTCTTTTGATGTATTATTTCCCCAGGTGAATTTTGTTATTTTTTTTTTCTAAATAACAAAATAATCTTTGATAGATTGATTAGCATTGCATAGAAAAGTAAATTAATTTCAATAGAATTGTCATTTTTATTATGTTAGGTTAGCCTGTCTGTGAGCAATTGTTTAGATATGACTTTATTTGTGCAAGTATTTTCTAATTGTAGTCATATAGTTTGTCCTGGCAGATACAAGTCTAAATACTTCATATTGTCTACAGTTAATTTAAATAGAATTTCTAACTCTTGCTACAATACTTTTTAAATAAAATATAGAAATAATGAAGATTTATGTGGATTTATTTTATATCCTGAAACTTTGCTGGAGTTGTTAATTATTTTAGTAATTTTTTTTCAGTTGATTCTCTAGAATTTTCTAAATATAACTATCGTGTCATCTGCAAAGAGTGATAGCTTTATTATTGCCTATTCTAATGCCTTCAGATTCTTTGTCTTCTTTTATTCCTAAAACTAACATTTCTTGTACTATATTGAATAATAATGTTGATGATGGGCATTTTTTTTCTTCTTTCCTGATCTTATTGGGAAGGCTTCTGGCTTATCCCCATTACATATAATCCTTGCTGATGGTTCTAGATAGATAATGGTTTTCATTTTAGGGGAAAAATCCACTTATTTCTATGCTCTTTAGTGTTTTTATTTTTTATTCAATAGTGTTTTTTTTTTTCCAAACACATTCAAGGATAGTGCCCAAAATTCATGTAAAATGCTGATTCCAAATTTTTGTTCTCCTTTTTCCTCCTCCCCCAAGACATTTGCTATTACTTTTATGGACACTTAGAATCTAGATTTGCAACTATAGTATCAGATTTGATTCCTCACTCACACTAACATCAAATATCCAATATTAACACATTTTATCATTCAACATCATCATCCCCCTCTTCAATAAATTCTGGTGATTCTCTATCACCTCCAGGATCAATATAAAATGCTCATGCATTTGAAGCTCTTTACAATCTGTACCTCTCCTATTTTTCCAGTCTTCTTACATCTTACTACTTCACATCTTCGCCCCTGCTTCCCACTTTCATGGTTTTCTTTTTAAAAAAATATTAAATATTATTAAAGCATATTAATATATTTTCAAAACACCGGAAAAGACAATTTTCAAATTTTACCCCTGCAAAATCCCATATTCCACATCCTTCTCTTCCCTCCCTTTCCCTCAACCTCTACCCTAGACAGCAAGCAATCCAATATATGTTAATCATGTGCAATTCTTCTATACATATTTCCATTTTTTTCTATTTTTTCTTTCTTTTTTTTTTGTTTGACTGAGTCTTGAACTCTTAATGAGTCATTCATTTCCATTTGTTCAATTCCAATTTTTAATGAATTATTTTCTTCAGTTAGCTTTTTAATCTCTTTTTCCATATGGCCAGTTAAACTTTTAAATGAGGTATTTTGTTCATTGGATTTTTTTTCCATTTCACAAATTCTGTTTTTCAATGAATTAATTTCTTTTTCATACATATTTTGTAAGGAGTTATAGATTTCTTCCATTTTGACAATCTATTTTTGTAAGATGCTATTTACTTTTTCCATTTCATCAAATCTATTTTGTAACTCATTTTACTTTAATACTCTCTAGTGTTTTTAATAGGAATGAGTGTTGGATTTTATCAAATGCTTTTTCTGCCTCTACTGAGATAATCATGATTTTTGTTAGTCTGGTTATTGATAAACTCAATTATTGTGATAGTTTTCCTAATATTGAACTAGCCCTGCCTTCCTGATATAAATTCTATTTGGTCAGGATGCATTATCTTGAGGATAACTTGCTGTAATCACTTTGTTAAATTTTATTTAAGATTTTTGCATCAATATTCATTAGGGAAATTGCTCTAATAATTTTCTTCCTCAAAGTGTTTTGACCCTATCTGATTTGAGTATTAGCCCCATGTCTGTGTCATAAAAAGAATTTGGTAAGATTACTTCTTACCCTATTTTTCCAAATAGTTTACACAACTGGAATTAATTGTTATTTAAATGTTTGGTAGAATTCACTTGTAAATACATCTGACTTTGGAGATTTTTCTTAGGGATTTCATTAACACATTATTCAATTTCATTTTTTTTTAATAGTACTGTTTAAGTAATTTATTTCCTCCATTAATTTGGGGAATCTGAATTTTGGTAAGTATCCATCCATTTCACTTACATTATCAGATTTATTGGCATATAGTTGGGCAAAATACTTCCAAAGTATTACTCTAATTTCCTCTTCAGCAGTTCACCCTTTTCATTTTTGATAATAATTCATTCCTTTTTCTAGTCAAATTAATTATCCATTTTCTTGATTTTTTCATAAAACTAAATTTTAGTTTTGTTTATTAGTTCAATAGTTTTTTTTCAATTGTATTAATTTCTACTTTAATTTCAGAATTTAATTGGAGAGTTTAAATTTGTTTTTTTTCCTAGTTTTTTTTTTTTTTAGTTGCATACCCAATTCATTGATCCTCTTTCTCTATTTTATGCAAGTAAGCATCTAGATATATAAAATTCCCCTAAAAACTGCTTTAGCTGCATCCCATAAATTTTGGTATGTTGTCTCATTATTGTCATTCTCCTGAATGAAATTATCAATTATAGCTATGATTTGTTGTTTCACCCACTCATTTTTTAGGATTGATTATTTAATTTCCAGTCAAATTTTGGTCTATTTTTTCCTGTCCCTTTATTCCATGTGATTTTTATTGTCTCATGATCTAAAAAAGAAGCCATTTCTATTTCTACCATTCTGCATTTGATTTTGAGATTTTTGCCCTAACACATGATCAATTGTTGTGTAGGTTCCATTTACTGATAAGAAAAAAAGTATGTTCCTTTCTTACTCCATTCAATTTTCTACAAAGGTCTTTGAACCAAATCCAATGAGATCAATGGTCATACAATGTTCATACCTCCTACTTTCTATCCCTAAACTGTATCAGGTCCTTTTTGCTCATGATGTGATGTAATTTACCCCATTTTAGCTTCCCTTCTCTTTTCTTCCAGTATGATTACTTTTCTATCCATATCTTTTTTTAAATATCATCATAGTAAAGTCAAATTATACCTATTCTCTCTAAGTATAGTCCTAATAAATATACAGTTCTCAATATTTAACATGCTATCTTCCCTTATAGGCATGTAAATAAACTTTAAAAAAAAAACTGTTTTCTTTAATTTTTACCTTTTAATGCTTCTTTTGTGTTCTATATTTGAAG
This sequence comes from Sminthopsis crassicaudata, assembly GCF_048593235.1. Classification (NCBI taxonomy): domain Eukaryota; kingdom Metazoa; phylum Chordata; class Mammalia; order Dasyuromorphia; family Dasyuridae; genus Sminthopsis; species Sminthopsis crassicaudata. The sequence goes on along the minus strand of NC_133617.1, from coordinate 255,947,600 downwards.
ATCAAATTTTCTGTTTGCTCTAGGAAAATCTCATATTTCATTGAATTTTCATTGTTTCCATTGAAAGATAATGCTTAATTTTACTGAACAGTTGCTTCTTGGCTGTAGTACAAAGTTTTTTCTTTGCCTTCCTGAATATCATATCATAAGTCCTTTAAAACTTTAAATTGGAAGCTGCTAAGTCCTGGGTAATCCTGATTTTGTCTCCTTGACACTTGAATTCTTTCTTTCTGGAAGTTTGCAGTATTTTTTCTTGATCTGATAATTTTAGAATTTAACTACAATATTTTTGGGAATTTTCATATTTGGATCGTTTCCAGGAAGTGATCGGTGGATTCTTTCAATCACTATTTTATCCTCTAGTTCTAGGATGTCAGAGCAGTTTCCTGATGATTTCTTGAAATATGTTTTTTAGGCTATTTTTTTTCCATTGTGGTTTGCAGACAGTCCAGTAATTCTTAGATTGTCTCTCTTGGATCTATTTTCTAGGTCAGTTGTTTTTCTTGTAATGTATTTTCCATTTTTGTCTTTTTTTTTTTTTTCTTTTTCTTCTCTTTTTGGTTTTGTTTGATTGATTCTTGATATCTCATTGAGTTATTTGCTCCCATTTGTTCAATTCTAATTTTTAGTGAATTATTTTCTTCAGTTAGCTTTTTTATCTTATTTTTTTTTTTTTAATTTTATTTAATTTAATTTTATTTTTTTTTTTGCATTTGGCCAAATGAACTCTTAAATGGGTTGTTTTATTCTTTGGATTTTTTTCCATTTCAGAAATTCTGTTTTTTTAAGGACTTCATTTTGTTTTCCGTTTTGCTAAAACTATTCTTGAGTGATTTTTTTTCAGATAATTTCTATCTTATTTTCTAGAGCTCTCACTTCTGTCCCCCATTTTTCTTCTATCTTTCAAGATCCTTTTAAAATTCTTCCATAAGAGCCTTGTGAGATGGATGCCAATTTATATCACTCTTTATATCATCTGAATATGTTTTGCTTTTATTATCCTCAGGATTTGAGGTCTATTATTCTCTGTCTTTATATGAGCTACTTATGGTCAAAGCTCTTTTTGCTTTTTTGCTCATTTTTAAAGATTTAGATCTGTTCTTAGGGCAAGGAGGAGACTGTCCCAAACTTCCTCTATGGCAACAGGGGCTTCTGGCTTCCTTCCCACGCTGGGTAGACATGATCAAGTCCCACATTATGCTGGGGTTCAGGGGATCACTATTTGCCTTTTGTAGTTGCATTGGATGTCTCACAGCTACTTTGCTGATCCACTGGCTTCTAAACCAGGATAGTGTAGCTAATGCTGCTGTATTTTGGCTGAGGGATCCAGGAGATTTCCCCATAGCATGGATGCCATTCCACTCCGGGTCCCTATTCTGTGCTTGGGTTTGTTGAGTTGCCCCACTTCCCTTCACCCCAGCCAAAATGAAGCAGACCTTTTCTGAAGTTCTAGAATACCTTTTGCTAGAAATTTGGCACACTCCAAATATTTGCAGGTTCTGTCACTCCAAAACCTGTTCAGAAGCTAGCTTTGCTATTGATCTGAGGGAAGCCAGGAAAAGTTCAAACAAAGACCTGTATTTTCTCCATCATCTTGGCTCTACCGCGCCAAGAAATTATTTTACTTAGTGGAAAATAATTCCCGTTTGACCAACTGTTGTCTTTTACGAAATTATTTTCTTTAGTCAACTTTTTCTTTTTCTTTTCTTTTCAAAGCTATTGACTGTTTTATTGAATATTTCTCATCCCCCCAATTTTCTTCTATTTGTCTTATTTATTTTATTTTTGAGATTCTTTTTGAACTCTTCCAAGAAGACTTTTTGACATTGAAATGAATTAAAATCCCCCTTTGATATGAGGCATTCTTGCCTTCCTCTGAATTAATGTTTTGATTTTCTTTGTTACAATAGCAGCTTTTTATCATCAAGATTCTTCTTCTTCTTCTTCTCCTTCTTTTTCTTCTTCTTCTTCTTCTTCTTCTTCTTCTACTTCTCTGTTTCTTTCTGTTTTTCTCTCTCTTTATTTCTCTCTGTGTGCGTTTCTTTCTCTATTCCTCTCCCCCCCCTTTTTTTTCCCCTCTCTCTCCTCCTATTTCATGGCTTTTAAATTTGAGTTGTACTTCTGGGGTTCAGGAGGCACCATTTCACACTTCCTGTGCTGGGAACCATATGTAGGATCCCTGTCTTTCAGCTCTGAGATCTTAGTTGCTTAGTGTCTGGATAACTGCACTGGGATATTCTGACCTAGTGTTGTCTATTGTTGCCTGGTTTTCAGGAATGGCGATTTGCCTTCTGAGTTGGGGCTGGAATTTCCATAGCTGGTTTGCTGTGACACTGTCCTATCAAATGGGAGCAAAAGTTTTTGGTTGTTGATCTAGGGTGTGACTAGGCTCCTGCTGGCTTGCCTGTATACTATCTGCATGAGGCTACACTGGGCTTTCTTTCCCTTTCACCCAAATGAGACTGACTTTTCCTAAAGTCATTCCAAAGTATTTTAAGCTGTAAAAGTGTTTCATTAAATCTTTTTAGGTTCTGTCACTTCAAAATCTGTTTGATACCTGATTTAAAGTTTCTCTCCTCCCCCTCCTCCCCCCCAACCAGGGAGCTTGGATAAATTTTTGGCTTCTTTCCACCATCCTGTCTCCACCCCACCTTTTTTACATTTTATACTCTTAATCCAGCAACACTGGTCTTCTTGCTGTTCCATGAAAAAGAACTCCCTCACTTGGTTGTGCACATTTTCTCTGGTTTTTTCCCATTGAGGGAAAGATTTCCCTTCTTCATCTCTACCTCCCAGCTTCTGTGATTTTGTTTAAGTTTCAAATAAAATCCAATTTTCTCTAGAACATTTTCCCCAATCTCTCTTAATTCTGATGTTTCTCCCTTTTAATCATTTCTGTTATATCCTTTATAGCTTATTTTTATTTACTTATTAGCTTGGTCTTTCCCCCATTAGATTGTAAAAAGCATGAATAATCAGAGTAGCAACTAAAAAAAAAGCACTGGGATTTTAGAATATTTATTGAATGGCTTATAATAAAAGGAATAGCTAGAAATCTAGTTGCACATAAACTGGAATGAATTAAGATGTGATACTAAGATAGAGGACCAAATTACACCCAGAAAATAGCATGGACCTGGTTTATTATTAGGGATAGGGAAAATAAATGCACAGTTGAAACAATATACTTTTTTTTTTTTAAAGTTGGCTTAGTTGTCATGTTTCCAGAAGTATTCAGTATTTTAGTTATAAATACAAAAAGGAAGCAAGTGGGTATGATAAGGGCATGATAATTTATACAAAGCTTACTATGAACAAAAGATTTTGCTATGTGCTTTATATATATTATCTCATTGGATCCTCATAATAACCTGTGAGATATGTAGGTTCTATATTATTTTATACATTTGGGGAAATTGAAGTAAACAGGTTAAATGACTTTCCAAGGGTTACATAGCCAGTAAATGTGAGCTCCACTCTTCCTCATTTCAGACCCGGGTCTCCATCTATGATGCTACCAGCTGTTTATGAGGGTTTACAGGGCAGGATTCTAGGGTAGAATGTGAATAATGTTAGAACTAAGGAATGGATGTATTATGGGTATAACATGATTTCTACTTCAACAATTCAACTACAAGATTGTGGAAAGAATATAATGATGCTAAAACAGGGATGATAGATTTAAAGAACAAAGAAGTGGTATTACAATGAAGATAAATAAGAGTATGGAGTTAAGCTATACATTTAGAAAATTAACATTAAAGATGGGAACTTGTGAATTAAAAATACAAAAAGTTATAGCAAGTGGGGTGAGGCAAAGTCTCATTTGAGGAACTGGGAGACCTTGTAGTTTAAGAGGATAGTGGTGCATATATTGCAGTGCCCAAGTGAAAGAATAAGAATGTGTTGGAGAGAAAAAGAAAAATCCTATACACTAGGTATGGAAGTCTGTGGGAAATGGGAAATATAAAAGTGGATAAATCAAACAAACAAAAATATGGCCAGATGGTGTAAACATATTGGAATAATCTTGAAAGAGTCAGCAAGTTTGCCAAATGACAGTGGCAGAGGAAAGGTCTGTAAGTGACACTAAAGGGCAATGAGTATGGAAACTTCTCCTTCTGACTCGGTTTGTCTAGGGATGTAAGAGAAAGAACAAAAAGCCCTAGGGAAGGTGGTCAGTTATGCAATGTGTTCTAGAGAAAGAGATCCATAATTCCAACTAAATGGAAAGAATATTTATAAAAAGAGATATTAGGAATCAAAAGAAATTTACCAACAACTGAAAAGAGATTTAAAGAAAGCAAGAGGAGAAAAAAAGGGATTAGAAAGCATTAAGACTAACTTGGATGGGGATAAGAATTTAAAAGGAGATAGAAATGAAAAGAGAAATTTCATATTCAGGTAAGCTAATTCCTGCCCATTAAGACTAAAGACAACAGGGCATATGTACTTGTTAAAAATATTTATAATCCATGGTTCTGTGACAGCAGATGTTGATGGTGCTTTCTTCCCTCCTCATACATTAGAGATCTGGGCACTGGTGGCAGGGAGTGGCTAAAGATCTTGGTCTCCTAGAAATAGAATGATTATGATGTGGTAATAGAAACATTCTTGTCCAGGTTCACAAAGTTAATGAGTGTCTTTGGCCCATTTTGAACTCAGTTTTTCTGAATCCAGCTTCAATGTTCTATCCACTAACGCCTCTAATTTCAAGATGTAATAATTATAACAAAATAGACATTCCAAATATTTGGTATTTCAAAATATATGGAATTAAAAGGCTCTCAAAATATTAAGTACCTAACTGAAAAGATCAAAATTAGGGGAAAAGGATGGAATAAATATCCTCTCTGTTACTTTGCCTGATGTTGAATCTATACAAAGAAAACTTTGAGAAATTTCTTATTTCTTAGGCTTTACTTATGAATCACTCATTGCCTGTTGAACATTTCATATCAAATGCTCCCAGAATTATCTTAAATTCAACACATATAAAGATGAATTTATTATATTTCCCAATATTATTCTCTTCTAATTTTTTTATATTTTATAGAATTACCAACATCATTTCAGTGGCTCACATTTGTCATCTTGTCTTTATCATTATCTTCTCATTCTTGTCCATTATATATCTAATCATTGCCAAGTTGATATTTCTATCTTTATCATATCTCTCAGAACTGATATCTTTCCCCAACTCATATACTTACCACTTCAATTCAGGCCCTGATCACCTCTTAACTATATTATTTCAACACTCTTCTACTTGGCCTTCTACCCTCAAGTCTCTTATTACCCTATTCTCATGCTGCATATTGCAGCCAAATTTTCCTTAAGCTCTAATGGCTTCTTTTTGCTTCACAAACTTTACCTATGCATACTTTCTATATATCCTTCCTATCAATAAACATATTCATATGAATATATGTACATATTTACATGTGTATAACTACACATAAATGTACATAGTTTTAAAGCCTTGTAGAACTTGATCCCAATATGCCTTCTAGCTTCCTAGGAAGTTATTCTCTACCCTATGCCACAATTCAGAATAATTTTGTTTTTATAACTATACCACCTTTCTACTAAAAAATCTCCAGTAAATCCTTGTTGTCTCTTAAGTAAAATTGAAAGGCTTTTTCCCTGGTCTTCAAGATTTTCCTTAATCTAGTATCACTTATTCTTGCAATATATCTCATATTTTAGTCCTATTTTTATTGAACACTCTAGTCAAACTGGTTTTCTTCTGACCTTTGTTTATACCTTTCCCCATTTCTGGAATGCCTTCTCTTCTGTTTCACCGATATTCATGTATTGATTCCCAGCTCCAATGGCATGTACTGAAAAAGCCTTATCTAATTCTTCCTCACTCCCCACAAAAGAATACTTCTACCTTGTAACTTTCTGAGCCTTTTAATAAGTCTTATATTTCATTTATCACATAATATTTCTGTAATAATTATGATTGTTTCTAGTTTTTCTACTAAATTGCTTTTACAGAAACATTGTTTTCTCCAAACATTGTATTCATTCTAACACCTAGCAGTGCTCTATAAATTCTAAATTCTTTATAATTTAGTCATCACATAACTATTGGAAATTTTAGATGACTTTGGACACCATCAAAATCCATTAAAGGATAACAAGTGACCAAAATCATGAGTTACTTGATAAAGTTCAGGTCTCCATCTTAATGAATCTCGTCATTTTAATGACAAAAAAAAAAAAAAAAATCAACCTATATTTTTGGAGCTAAGTCTACTTCATCTTACAGACTTGGGTCATATAGAGAGGGTGTGTTAACCTTAAAGTTTCAAATAAATTTAAATGATTTTCATTTCAAAGGAAAAAACAAAACAAAACACTGTGAATTGACATTTCAGAGAAGATATACTGACTACATTATTCTGTATAATATATGGAAAGAAGATTCATTGTGAAGATTAATGAATAAAAATGATTATAAATAATATTGAAAACATAAATAGCCCAGAAGTTTCAAAACTGATAAAAATATGGGATAAAACTCAAATTATTTTGTTTCCCTAATTAGCAAAGTCTTAGTTGAACAATCATTAATTTAGAACAATAAGGGTCTTGAGAGATTATAAAATCCATTCACTTTTTGCTAAACTTGCAATATGGTAATTTAGGATAGTCAGTAATGCAGTTTATAGCCAGAATCCTTATCCAGTAAAATTTTATTTTAAGAGAAAAACATAAATTCAATATTAAAAGCATGTAATTGAATTATGAAAGTATAAAAAATATTAGCAACAATAAGGGTCTGATGGGAAGTGATTTTTTTTCCACCTGGAATTACAAAATAGTGTCTCAGATCAGGAAAGCCTTGGGACTTTTGAACTCCAAGAAGATGAAAGAGATCTGGGATGGATATACACTGATGATGAGCCAATAGCAAGTGAAGAGTACTGCTAAAATTGAACATAATCATGAACAGCTGGAGCTTTGTCAGTCTCACTGATCTGCTTAAGCACTGAACTGCTTTAGACAGATTTTGTTCTTTGACTGAATATGTCTGATTTGTCACTCCATGGGAACTGCTTAGAGTATCAATTCTCCCTCCTCCTGCTCTCCTATTTTTAGTGCTGCTGGTATAGCCTGAAGAATAACAGCTAGGAGTTTTCTGAACACATATAGACACACATAGGTTTTCTTTCTGTATTTTTATAATGGGTCTTGTCTCTAGATAGCAATAAGTTGTTTTTTTTTTAATTGTGTGAATACTTTGTGATAAAGGAAAGTACAAACTATATTCATAGTGAGGAAAGAATAAAGGATAAAAGGGAACCTGTGAGACCAATTGTTCTAGACATTAAACCTTCTCTCTAAAGGCAAAAAAGGAAAGGTTTAACAAGGGAAACACAGTGGAGATAGACATTTTCTAGCCTTTTCTATTTGGAACTCTACATTTTTATTTTTTTAAATCTAATATTTAGGTTTCTTGATTTTAGCTCTAATTTTCTCTGTATTTCACCCAAATTAAACATTTTTATAGATATGAATATTTTTTATTGTAGCTAAGCAAGCTAAATTGATCAATTTGTGCATTTTTTTGGTGATTAGTTCCATAAGGGGAAAATAATATAATGACAAGAAATGAAGTAGTAGAAAAAATTTTGCTGTATACACAGGAAGATATGAGTTCTTCCTCCTACTTCATGGAAGTAGAAGAGAAACTCCTCAGAGAAAACTTATTTGCTACTGATGAAATGCTCCCATTTCATGAAAAGTCTGTGATTTCATTGTGTATTTAAATTCCAGATGAAAAAATTTCCTCTGCCAACTTAGGTCTATGACTTCTGTGCAACTTATAGACCGAGTTTAAGTCATCTGCCCTGGATCACATAGTTGGTATATATCAGAGATAAGTTTTGAATACAGGTTTTCAGTTTTTGGAGCCAGAATACAATTTGTATCCTTACCATATAATCAAACTGTATATCTTTTGTTCATCCCTCAGTACATCTCAACTGCTAGCAGGTGGGATCTGATAACTCCTTGTCTGTAGACTGGAATATGCTAAACTTCTTGGTTTGGGACCATCAGTTTTTATTTTGTCTTTAAATTCTCCAGCATTTCAGTCCAGTCTCTTGTATCATTCTTTAATTTAATTGCCCCTCCTCTCCCCTTGAATTCCCTCCCATCCCCCATCCAAAAAAAAATAACTATTTAAACCCTCTCTTTAGTTAGGGATTCCTCATCAAATCAAGTCCTTGCCAATCAGATGTCACCAATCTGTAATCAGAATACAATTTTCTGGGGAATGTAATCCTGGGAAATTTTCTCTTGGCACAAAGCACTTTGGGAAATTTAGTTGAATTCATCTGAGGAAAATAAAAAATCCATAGATCTTGCAAATCACTTGGTTGCTAAGAAATATCTATAAGCACATATTATAAATATCATTTTTGCTTGAAATATATAACAATAACAGATCTTTATGAAAAAAAAAACTTTTTGGACAATAAGATCAATGGGAAATGAAGTCCATTGTTTTTTTTTTTTTTTTTAATCTATTAATGTGGAGCCAATATATGGGGATATGATCAAGTTGAGAATAGTATCGCATTTCTGAGTGCGGTTGATAAGAATCTTAAACAGGGATAACTGTAGGAAAGATTGGGCATCAGACAAAATTTGTCTTTCACCTTTCCACTTTCATAAGAAAAACCTCAGATTCAGCTTCTGATAACCTTGATAACTTATTTTCTCATTTCCTTTCCCTCAGGTGTTTATCCCATGGAAATTGATTTGATGAATATATTTATAAAAAAGATGACAACAATGACAATATTTATGAAAGCTCTGAAAGAATTTCTATAAAAATTCTATGGAAACAAACTTAAATGATATAACTTCACATCTTACAGGATAGGGATAGGCTAATATTTTTGAAAGACAAGTTTCCTCAATTAAGCACTTAGTTAGTAGTTTTAGAATTAACATTAAGTAGCATTCCTTAAAAATGTCAAAAAATGTATCTGTATCTCCATATACCCTCCCTGTCTCATTCCCTCCATAACTAACATAAGCACATGCATTGATTTTTATACCCAAGTAATAGAAATAAATATGCAAATCTAGTAAAAAGTATTTATTTTCTATTTTCCAGTATGCTCCAATACAAAAGTACAGTTTATTAGTAGTACATTAATGAACTTAAACATCTAAGTGACTGTTTGTCACAAATATTAATTTACATTTTACAAACATCCACTAAAACAATTTAAAATGAAATAAATATATTTATAGTTTAACTTTCTATTTTCATTGCAGTTTTTCATATTTATAAAATATATAACACTTTTAAATTTTATTCTCAAAAACAAATTTAAATGTTCAAATGAATGATAGGGTGTTTTAAATTTTTTCAAGAATAGAAAGAAATCAAAACGCCAAGATCTTGGAGGCATGAAATAGTAATTCTTTAAGAAGGCCTGTTAAGTACAATGATATTCATAGAAATTCAGGAGCAGTGGTTCTTAACTATGAAAGTGTTTCCACTTACCTTACAGAAATATAAGATTTTGCTTGTACTTTTTAAGCTTCTTTTGCCTTCAGCCTTTTGGCAGTAAACATGAATTTGTCAATATGATTACTTTTTTTCAAGGCCAGTGCAGTGTGGGCTTCTTTAAAATTTTAGGATTATAGTAGTGGGAAGAAAGGATAATATAAGAACTAATGAACACAAAAGTACAACTCTCTGCTCACATAGCTAACAGGGAATCAATGCAGTTTTTCAAGTAGTTGCTGAATTGAAATCCAATGAACAAATTTTTGAAATTAGAAGTCAGGAACACTCTGAAACATGAACAAGGAAATATTTATTTTTCCCACATAAAAACTTTGGCAAGATATTTTGATGTTAATACCTAGGTGATATGTCTTATTTTCTATTAAAAATAAATATCCTTTGATAGCTACTAAAATGACATAACTTAAAAAAAAATTCTGTAGCTAAATGCTGAATGTCAAAAATAAAATAGAAGTGTCATCCCAGAGAGCAAACCATATTACTGTATAGATATTAGGAAGGGTATGAAATGATACTTAAACCCCTTCTATGCTAGATAATGCTTTAAAATGTCCCTTTTAGTTCTGCAGTATGTACACTGTTGTAAGAAGATGAGGACTTAAAAGGATTTTTATAATGCAAAAAAACTCCAAGGCACTGAAGGAGTTAACATTTGTAATGTATATTTAGGTGCCTGAAGGTTCTACTATTCAAGTGTTGTATTATATACAACTGTAGATATCTCTAGGGATTGTAATAAATAAATTTCATGCAGCTAAATCTAAATTATATGGGAATATAGTTTACCTGATCACTATTTCACCATTTCTAAGAATTTTCATTCATAAATTTCAAACAATAATAAATAATAGTACTTAACAATTATGTAGCAAAAGTAAAATGAAATTATTAATTGTACAATGAATGGCCTTTAAAATGCATTTTCTAATATGAATGATGGTAATCATGTAACATCAATTTTGCCTTGTGACTCATTAAAACATCTATAATAAAATATAGAAAATGTTATGAATTTTAGCTCAAAGTATATTTTGTTGTCTAAATTAGAAAAGAATATGTGAGCATGAAATGCATGTATATTAATAGGTCATCATTTATAGGGAATATTTTTTGTAGTTTTTAATCATCAGTTTGCATGTTATGGGATACAAATAACATTTTTATATACTTCTCATTTGAGTAATAGATTAGGCAAAAGATCAATAATCTAGTATCCAATGAGTTTCACAATGAATTGCCCATTCATTTTTTTCCTCTTTAATTGCAATTAAAAAGGTTAATATTGATGTTCCAAATTAGTTTTCCAATATACTAGTGCTTACATTGAAATTATAGTACTACAACAATGGAATTTTTTGCTTTATGTAATAGTGATTCCTTATTCTCCATAGGCCAGTTGTCAGACAATATAATAGTGTTTACAAAACTCAACATAAGTTTGAGGCATTGAGGATAGTTCAGAATCAGTGCTTAAACATTTGGTGGAGTTCTACTCTACCCCCACTACCCAGTTGTCCATAATTGGGCTTATGAAGATTACATTTATGAAGACTTCAATATGATTATGTTTGTCTAAAATTGGCTATTTTGATAAATTGAGAACATGAAGATGCCAATTCTGCCATTTGCACAGGGATAAGACAGCTTCTAGTAAAGCAAGCTGGTCACTTTGAATCAGTTTTGCCACCCACAGAAATTCAGGGCTAGCTCTTCTTACTGACACATTTGATATGTCACATCTTGTTTCTTATTGAAACTCATTAGTTTTCTGGTAAATGTTTAACAACTGGCTCTCCAAAAACATCCACATATGACATACTTAAGTTTAATCTGAATTATTACCATCATCTCCATTGCTTTCTTAGTGAACAAAATGGGTAAACCTCAATTTGTAACATTTGGCAATTTCTTATGTTTAAATGTTCATACTCACATTGTAACAATTGATTCTTGAGATCTCACAGGGATTCCAGCACTTCTCTGCCTCATTATCTAGATTTCTTTAACATCCCACTGCTTCTAGAGTTAGAGGAAGCTTTTTATAGAATTATCCAAATAGAGAATCTGACCCTATTTACATGAATATGAAAAATATCAGATTTGGCTTTTTTTTTCTAGTTAGATCCCATTATAATTAGAACCAAAGAACTGTGTCAGTATACTCCTGCCTCACCCTGACTCCTGAAAAAAGAAAAAAAAAAGTATAGTTCTCATAATAATTTTATACTTATTCAATGATACTTTGAAATCTAAAATAGAAGATTAAATAATATCTCACAAAGTATTTTCTCATTCTGTTGTATAATTAATTTTGAATACTTTCTATCTTGGGGAAAATTAATTTTTTAGGCCACAGTTTTATATGATTTGAAAAAATTTAAAAATTAATGGTGAAATTTAAGACTTTTTACTTTCTTATGTCAAATATCATCAATATACCTAGGTTAAAAGATATCATTCTGAATTTTCAGATGGGAAAAAGTATATTAAGGAATATAGAGCATATTTCTATCTCAGCTTTTAGAAATGAAATAATCACTTCTGTCTCAGATCTAATCTACAAAATTTTCCAGGCTGACCATCTATAATTCAATTGAATTTTGACTGGTAAACTGATCTGGTCTCCCAAATATAAAAAAAGAAGAAGTCTATAACCAAGTATTTTGGTTGATAAGCTCAAACCAGCAACCATTATTCAGCTACCTGATAATATTGGACTAACTAGCTTGATTCCCAAATGGTTGTTCTATGCAGATAGTGCCCCTGACTCACACCATAAACCTGTGCTATATAATTTGAATGTTCTAGCCATTCAGAATTAATACTAATAAAAATAGAATTGCAGAAGAAAATATAACATATTGAAATTGGGTTATTAATGAAGGTTACTTCTTATCAATAATTCAAAAGATATTTTCCAATAAAATTTCATTAAATTATGATAGTTTCACATTTAGAACCTTTGGAAAGTATGCTTCCTCACATATGTATTTGGAAGGTAATTTTGAACACCTTACATATGTATGAGAAACAATAACCACATACTTAGAAAATATTTTCATAACTAAATTCTTCAAGACATAAAACATTTAGATCACATGTCAATTATGACATACATTCCAAACACACTCAACATACTATTATTAGACCCAAACCTTCAAAGAGCTAAGGCAGAGTGGTTTAAAAACAATATCAAAAAATTGAAAGCAAAGCTCACCATTACCTAAAAAGCAACAACTGACTGTTGGATTCAATGATATCCTACAGTAAATGAGTTATAAGGAAATGCTTTAAAAATGTAAAATCCCACTTTCTTTGCTGGTTCTTCTTGGTCCTTAGAAATGTTTTCCATTCAGCACATTTGAGAACCATTCAGGAATAAAATAAAATAATCACTAGTTACTCATATTCATAAAATCAATGGAAACAATAAAATATGAATGTAACGTTCATGTACTCTGTATAAATAGAGCTCTGGTTTAAGCTCCCTTTTAAGGGAGCCTTCTTTGCTTTAAAGAAAAGACATTCCATCTTTTTTTCAGTATTAAGTGGCACAGAGTAAACATTTTGTCATATTCACAAATGTGTGTTTGTGCAAAATTAATTTGAAAAAAATGACAGGTGAGGCTTGAATATTCATATGAATCTCCCAGTAAAGCCATAGCTCAGGACCAAGAAGATGGCTCAGGGTATTCAAGTAGTGTATTTTTGAAATCTGACCAGTAGAAGAAGCACTGACCATTCTAAATTTACAGCTCCTCCATTTTACATTCACCATGAGTCAAAAGATCAAGAATATACAATACATTCTTGTATTATGAGCAAGATGCAATCTTCAGAGAGTGAAATGTCTGTAAGATAATATTGTTCTATCATCATAGCTTGCTTATTTCATTTTCCTCTAATAGTAATATTATAAAGTAGCCATGCCATTGAACTAACAAATCCCTGGCTATAAGACTGTTTTGTAGTAAATCTGAGTACCTGATTTATTAATCAAATCTGAATGACAAAGACTCTCTCACCTATTCTCTCTTATATATTCTAACCTTTTTTATAATGAAAATTTCATTAGGTCACATACAGTAGGTTATTTCAACTAGGTCAATAAAGTACATTAGAATAAAAATAAATTGCCCCACAATAAAGATAGAAAATATGTGAAACTACCAAATCCAGTTACATCATATATAACTAAAATAATGGGTATTTCATTTTCAATCAGCATTTGCAGTGATCCAAGAAGTCATTTTATATTTTGTCTGTGATGAGTCAGCATGATTACCTGTTACAAATGGATTACAAAGGACTAAAGAAAAAATGATGAGAATAGAATGACAGTGTTACACACACTATGGAGCAGGGGTATAGGTAAAATTTTATAATAAGAATTAAAGTGCTTTCTTATTTGAGGAGTATTTAGACAAATGCTTTTCATGCTACTCTCCATGTAGCCATAGGGTCTGTCTGTCTTTTGCTTGCTTTATATCGCTTATAATACATAGCTGGGGTATGAGTTCAGGTTCAGGGCCTAGTATATTGTCATAAAAAATAACCTAGAAACAAGAAGATGACCATTCATTTGTAGTTTCTTATTGGGCAGTTGAAAATTTTATTCCATATTTAAGTGTTTCTTCATATTATTAATTCTTTTGTCTCTACTTTTGCTTAAAGTGGTAAGTTGGTACAAATAGATCACTGTAAAATCATATAGATGCTCTACTGGGTTCTCAGCTTGGGTTATTTACAGATGTCTTGCAGAACTGAGAGTAGTTTGTTATCCATTTGGACATTTCTTTTTGCCAAAACTGAAGTATGGACTTGTCTCTTGGATTGGTGAATTTGTGTTTTTTCCAGGGTCTGTTGTGATGAATATTTGTACAGAGTTTATTTGTGGCAGTATGAAATACAGGGTATCAAGTTGTATATTTTACTTTGCCAGTAGCAGCAGAAGAAGCAGAAGTAGAAGCTGAGGCAGAGGCCTGGTTGCCTAAATATAAAGGGTCCAAACAAGCTACTTTGGCAGCAAAGAAGGAATGGATACAATGGAGAACAGCAAACAGATTGGAAAACTCCAGCTCCTAAAAAGAAAAGCAGAAAACAGGTTATATGAAAATAAGCCAGCCACTAGTTCTTGAGAAAATTTACAATAGCAGTAAATATATCTGGGTATCAAGCTTCGAACAATGATTGCTTACATTTAAGATATAGAAACTTCAAGCATTCTATCAGTCTTAAAAAAACAACAACAACAACAACAAAAAAAACTAATTCTATATTTCATGCTCTGCAGTTCGGCAAGCTTATTTCAACTAATGGAGGAAAAGAAAATTAACATATATAGACTATAGTTTCCTAAGTCACTTATCTATTAATGAGCAATATATGGTAATAAAATGCCAAGTTATAGTATTATAAAAGTGAATTCTATTTGGGATGAATAAATTTCACAGTCAGAAAGTCTGAGTAGTTGGGTTGTAGGGCGGCAAAAAGTCAGCTAATAGTGCTAAAGAGAGCATCAATCCCTTTCCCACTCTGAGGCTGCTAATTTCATTAAATTAGACTTTTTCACTGAAATGGCAAAAGTAGTGCTTTTTGGAAGAAAGGAAATGAGGTGACCTCCCTTCAAAGCCCAGTAATTTGGCCCCAGGGTATGGTACCTTCTCCAATTTGCCATTATCATAATCTTTTTTTGTTGTTGTTGTTGTTGTTGAGTAAGTCTCTTGGGAAGCCTTTTTCTATTGGGCTTCCAGACAAGCTACACCATTTCTAGGGCAATTCAAAGACAGAAGTTAATATGTGAGCTTAAAGAGAGATAAATGTGAGCAGTTATTGAGTGCTAGTCATAGAGTTAAGAAGACCTGGGTTCTACTTAGAGTTGAGGATGACCTCAAACACTTGTTGGGGCACTTGGATAATATGATTCTGGTTAAATCACATCACTTTTCTCAGCCTCAGTTTTATTACATTGTAAAATAGAGGTAACAATAGTACTTAATTAAGAGGATTGTTGTGAGGATTGTGGAAGCATAGTAAAATGACTTTTTTAATTTCTCTAGAAATGATAAAGATAGTTTTTCTGATGACTGATTTTCGAAAATGGCCTTCCCAGTCTTCAGGTTTAAAGGTGGATTGTTGAGGACAAAAGGGCTTTCTTAGGTAAATTAAGCTATAACCAAAATTTGAACAAAGAATAACTCTTGTTCCTTTTAGATCATGTCTTCCTCATCCAGGAAGTAAATGAGCTAGACTTAGCTAAGGGCTGTTTTTTTTTTTTTTTTTTTTTTTTTTTTTTTCTTTATTTCCTGAATTGTTTGACTCTATGGCCCACTTTTCTCTTTTGAGAAAGGATTTAAGATACTGGAAAAGGTCAGTTGTTTTATTTTTGGAAAACAATTTGAGAGTATAGTCTAGGGAGGAAGGAAATAGTGTCTAACTTGGGGGATGTTATTACCACAGACTGTATTCTAATATATTATAATTATTTTCTTGTTCAAAATTCTCATTAAATATTACTTAGCATGATCTTGCTGTAGAAAGTCCTGTCTCAAGGTATAGAAAGAATGTCATTTTGGACACCTTTCTCACTAGAAATGCTTAGATATTAGATTAGTATTAAATTAAATGTAATTTTTTGGCAGAATATTTTCTTCTAGAATCAAATGAGATAGCATGTGTATCCAGCTTTGCAACACTACTGACATGGAAGCTATTATTCTCATTCTTAGGCACAGTACTAAAGGGCTAGAACGATGAGGACTTTCTCATATAATATCATCAAGATCAGTGTTCTTGACAAAATTTGAGATTGGACTAGATTGTCTTAGGTTTTGTCTACCTTTCAATCTTATGACCTTTTAAAGATTTCATGGAATTTTAGAGCTAAAAAAGACCTTAGAGAACATATATTTTAAATTTTCTTACTTATCTGTGAAAATGATACTTAGAAAAAAAAAAAATGCTTTACACAAATTCACATAGACAATGCTAAGTCTCAGACCCATGTCTCCTGACTATTCCATCCAGAGTTTCTTCTTTTATATCAAATTTGCCATTGGCTAGCATTTTGCTTTTACCTAACTTTCAGTAAATCAATCTTCATTTATATTGGAGCAGACC
This sequence comes from Sminthopsis crassicaudata, assembly GCF_048593235.1. Classification (NCBI taxonomy): domain Eukaryota; kingdom Metazoa; phylum Chordata; class Mammalia; order Dasyuromorphia; family Dasyuridae; genus Sminthopsis; species Sminthopsis crassicaudata. The sequence continues at coordinate 255,930,919 of NC_133617.1, read as the reverse complement.
ATATGACTTATCTTTTGTCATGGTTTTTGTTTATGAAGCTGGGATTTTATCGGTGTAGGGAAGTTCTGGTATAGATTTGTCTTTCTATTGCAGCAGATCAGGAGCTAATCTGAACTTTGTATTTTTAATTATCTAGTCCTCTTAGATGTTAAATGACTTGACAATATCAGTGGCAGAATTTGAAACCATTTTCTCTCCTCAAGGCAGGCCACCATGGCTGGCTGCCTCTCAAGGTTCTGCATGCTTTACAATGCACTGTATAGAACTACAAAGGAATCAAATGGCATCACTGCTGTCACAGATAAAGAGAGTACTACTATTAAAATGAGAAAAGAGATTACAAAAACACTGTTTGCAACTGTAAACTCACTCCTCCCATCCACCTATCACTCCATCCTAGCAAGGGATTTGTTTTTTCCCCTCCCTCTTTGGAGAGTCCAGTACCCAGCATTTTGCATAAAGTTAGGGATACTTCAGGGGTCCCATCTCACTCAGCATGAAAATTATAGTCTCTCTTTACTTTCTTTTCTCTGCTTAACTCTCAATCTTTTGCAGTCTGGCTTCCAACCTTATCACTTAAAACTGTTCTTTCCAAAGTTATCAGTGATCTCTTTGGAGGCTCCTTTCTCAATTGTCATCTGTCCATTCTATGCTACATTTAGCATGACTGGTTGCTCTCTTTCCTGGATAATCTCTCTTTTCCAGTTTTTTTTTTTTTTTTTTTTTTTTTTTTTTTTTGACATTCCAGTCTTTTTTTCTACCAGTCTAATTCTTCCTTCTTAATCTCTTTTGGTAGTGTATAATCCATGATATGGATTATGCCATCCAACTGCATTTAGAAGTATTTTCCAAGGGCTCTGCTATGGCTAAAATCTTTACACTGCTTGTTTGGGGAATCTCATCAAACCACTAGAGTTTGATTATAAATTCAGATGACTCCCATTCTTAAATAACAATCACCTTAATTCAAACCCTTTTCACTTCTTATCTAGATTATTTCACAGGTGTCCTCCCCCAATTGGTTTTCCCTGAATGAAATCTCTCTTCACTCAATTCAATTCTTCTCCAGGCTACCAAAAGTAATTTATATTAAGCATAGATCCTGAATGTCATTCTCATCAATAAAATCTACAAAGTTTCCTATTATAACAGGATGATCAAGCCAAAATAATTTCTCTCTTCCTTAGATGTAACATTCCAGAATCTCTCAACTCTGGACTTTTTCATGGGCCATCCCTCATTAGTGGATTACGCCCTTCTCCCATTGCATCCTTATAGAATAAATCTCTTTCAAGATTCAAGAAAAGGATGACAATATTCTAAGTTAATCTATTTATTTAGGGCTATACTAATAAAACTCCCAAGAAACTATTTTATTGACTTAGAAAAAATAACAACAAAATTCATTTAGAAGAACAAAAAGTCAAGAATTTCAAGGGAATTAATGAAAAAAAAAATGAAGGTAGTCTAGCTATACCAGATCTAAAACTATATTATAAAGCAGTGGTCACAGAACCATTTGGTACTGGCTAAGAAATAGAGGAGTTGAGCAGTGGAATAGGTTAGGTTCAAAAAACAAAATAGTTAATTGACTATAGTAATCCAGTGTTTGACAAATCCAAAGATCCCAGCTTTTGGGATAAGAACTCACTATTTGGCAAAAACTGCTGGGAAAATTGGAAACGAGTATGGTAGAAAATATACATAAAACCATATACCAAGATAAGATTGAAATGGGGTCATGATCTAGACATAAAGAATGAGATTATAAATAAATTAGAAGAACATAGTATAGTTTCCCTCTCAGATCTGTGGAGGACAAAGGAATTTGTGACCAAAGAAGAGCTAGAGATCATTATTGATCACAATTTTAATTATATACAAACAAAACTAATACAGACAAGATTAGAAGGGAAAAAACAAACTAGGAAAATATTTTTATATTTAAGAGTTCTTATAACAGCCTCATTTCTAAAATATATAGAGAATTGACTCAAATTTATAAGAATTCAAACCATTCAATTGGAGAATGGGATATGAACAGAAAATTTTCAGATGCAGAAATTAAAAACATTTCTAGTCATGTGAAAAGGGGCTCTGATCACTATTGATCAGAGAAATGCAAATTAAGATATCTCTGAGATAGCAATACATATTTCTCAAATTGTCTAAGATGAGAGGAAAAGATAATGATGAATGTTGGAGGGGAAACTGGGACACTGATACATTATTGGTGGAACTGTGAACAGACACAGCTCTCCAGTGATCTGGAGAGCAATATGGAACTATGCTCAAAAAGTTATCAAATAGTGAATACCCTTTGACCTATCAGAATAAAGGAAACTATTATCCTCTTTGGGAAGACTTTCCAAAACTTCCCAAAATGCCTTCTCTCACTAACTATATTTTATTTTTGAATTAACTTCTTATTTTTCTTTTTACTCTGCATACACATGTACTCACATTTACATATAAAGGCACAGCACATATATACATTCACACATGCACATTTACAAGGGTATAAACTATCCATTCATTTATATTTATATACATGAATATATACAGACATATATATGTTTGAAAGCAAAAATCTATTGAATTAATAAATAAAACCAAGAGTTAGTTTTATGAAAAAGCAAATAAAATAAATAAAACTTTGGTAAATCTGATCAGAAAAAGGAGAGGAAAATCAAATTGTTAGTCTTACAAATGAAAAGGGGATCTTTCCACCAATGAAGAGGAAATTAGAGAAATAATTAGAAATTACTTTGCCCAACTCTATGGCAATGAATTTGATAACTTAGGTGAAATGGATGACTACTTCCAAAAATATAGGCTTTCTCTATTAGTAGAGGAGAAATAAATTGCTTAAATTGTTTCATTTCAGAAAAAGAAATAGAACAAGCTATTAATCAACTCTCCAGGAAAAAATCCCCAGCACCAGATGGATTTACATATGAATTCTACCAAACATTTAAAGAACAATTAGCCCCAATGTTATATAAACTATTTGAAAAAATAGGGGATGAAGTAGTCCTACCAAACTCCTTTTATGACACAGACATGGTACTGATACCTAAACCAGACAGAGTGAAAACAGAGAAAGAAAACTATAGACCAGTTTCATTAATGAATATTGATGCTAAAATCTTAAATAAGATATTAGCAAAAAGACTTCAGAAAATCATCCCTAGGATAATACACTATGATAAAGTAGGATTTGTCCCAGGAATGCAGGGCTGGTTTAATAATAGCAAAACTATTAGTATAATTGACCACCATATTAATAATCAAATTAATAAAAACCATATGATTATCTCAATAGATGCAGAAAAAGCATTTGATAAAATACAACATCCATTCCTAATAAAAACACTTGAGAGTATAGGAACAAATGGACTATTCCTTAAAATAATCAGGAGCATATATTTAAGACTGTCAGTAAGCATAATATGTAATGAAGATAAACTGGAACCTTTCCCAGTAAGATCAGGAGTGAAACAAGGTTGCCCACTATCACCATTACTATTCAATGTTATATTAAAAACTCTAGCCTCAGCCTCGGCAATAAGAGCCAAGAAAGAGATTCAAGGAATTAGAGTAAGAAATGAGGAAATCACACTATCACTCTTTGCAGATGTCATGATGGTATACTTAGAGAACCCCAAAGACTCTGCTAAAAAGCTATTAGAAATAATTCAGAATTTTAGCAAAGTGGCAGGATATAAAATAAATCCACATAAATCCTCAGCATTTTTAAAAAAATTTTTATAATATTATCCCTTGTATTCATTTTTGCAAATTATCCCCCCCCTTCCTCCACTCCCTCACCCCAATGACAGGCAATCCCATACATTTTACATATGTTACAATATAACCCAGATACAATATATGTGTGTAAATACCATTTTCTTGTTGCACATTAAGTATTAGATTCCTAAGGTATAAGTAACCTGGGTAGATAGACAGTAGTGCTAACAATTTACATTCACTTCCCAATGTTCTTTCTCTGGGTGTAGTTATGTATGTCCCTCATTGATCAACTGGAAGTGAGTTGGATCTTCTTTTTGTTGAAGATATCCACTTCCATCACTATACATATTCATACAACACTGAAGTGTACAGAGATCTTCTGGTTCAATTCATTTCACTCAGCATCAGTTGATGTAAGTCTCTCCAAGTCTCTCTGTATTCCTCCTACTGGTCATTTCTTACAGAGCAATAATATTCCATAACCTTCATATACCATAATTTACCCAACCATTCTCCAATTGATGGACATCCATTCATCTTCCAGTTTCTAGCTACTACAAAAAGACCTGCCACAAGCATTCTGGCACATACAGGTCCCTTTCCCCTCTTTAGTATTTCCTTGGGATATAATCCCAATAGCAACAATGCTGGGTCAAAGGGTATGCACAGTTTGATAACTTTTTGGGCATAGTTCCAAATTGCTCTCCAGAATGGCTGGATTCTTTCACAACTCCACCAACAATGTATCAGTGTCCCAGTTTTCCCACATCCCCTCCAACATTCATCATTATTTGTTCTGTCATCTCAGCCAATCTGACAGGTGTGTAGTGGTATCTCAGAGTTATCTTAATTTGCATTTCTCTGATCAGTAGTAATTTGGAACACTCTTTCATATGAATAGTTTTAATTAATTTTTAATTTTAATTAATAGTTTTAATTTCATCATCTGAGAATTGTCTGTTCATATCCTTTGGCCATTTATCAATTGGAGAATGGTTTGATTTCTTATAAATTAGGGTCAGTTCTGTATATATTTTGGAAATGAGACCTTTGTCAGAACCTTTAACTTTAAAAATATTTTCCCAATTTGTTACTTCCCTTCTAATCTTGTTTGCATTAGTATGGTTTGTACAGAAACTTTTTAGTTTGATGTAATCAAAATCTTCTATTTTGTGATCAATAATGATCTCTAGTTCTCCTCTGGTCATAAATTCCTTCCTCCTCCACAGGTCTGAGAGGTAGACTATTTTCTGTTTCTCTAATCTATTTATGATCTCATTCTTTATGCCTAAATCATGGACCCATTTGATCTTATCTTGGTATATGGTGTTAAGTGTGGATCCATATCTAATTTCTGCCATATTAATTACCAGTTTTCCCAATAGTTTTTTCCAAATAATGAATTTTTATCCCTAATGTTGGTATCTTTGGGTTTCTCAAAGATTAGATTGCTATAGATGTACCCTTTTTCGTCCTTTGTTTCTAATCTGTTCCACTAATCAACTGGTCTATTTCTTAGCCAATACCAAATAGTTTTGGTGACTGCTGCTACGTAATATAGCTTTAAATCAGGTACACTTAGACCACCTTGCTCTGACTTTTTTTTTATTAGTTCCCTTACAATTCTCGATCTTTTATTCTTCCATATGAATTTTGTTGTTATTTTTTCTAGATCATTGAAATAGTTTCTTGGGAATCTGATTGGTATAGCACTAAACAAATAGATTAGTTTGGTGAGTATTGTCATCTTTATTTTATCTGCTCGGCCTATCCAAGAGCACTGAATGTCTTTCCAATTATTTAAATCTGACTTTATTTTTGTGGCAAGTGTTTTGTAATTTTTCTCATATAATTCCTGATTGTTCTTTGGTAGATGGATTCCCAAATACTTTATACTCTCAACATTTGTTTGGAATGGAATTTCTCTTTTTATCTCTTGCTGTTGCATTTTGTGGGTGATATATAAAAATGCTGAGGATTTATGTGGATTTATTTTGTATCCTGCAATTTTGCTAAAATTCTGAATTATTTCTAATAGCTTTTTAGCAGAGTCTTTTAGGTTTTCTAAGTATACCATCATGTCATTTGCAAAGAGTGATAGTTTGATTTCCTCATTTCCTACTCTAATTCCTTGAATCTCTTTCTCGGCTCTTATTGCCGAGGCTAGCGTTTCTAGTACTATATTGAATAGTAATGGTGATAGTGGGTAACCTTGTTTCACTCCTGATCTTACTGGGAAAGGTTCCAGTTTATTTCTATTGCATATTATGCTTACTGAAGGTCTTAAATATATGCTCCTGATTATTCTAAAGAATAGTCCATTTATTCCTATACTCTTAAGCGTTTTTAGTAGAAATGGATGTTGGATTTTGTCTAATGCTTTTTTCTGCATCTATTCAGATAATCATATGGTTTTTATTAATTTGATTATTAATATGGTCAATTATACTAATAGTTTTCCTAATATTAAACCAGCCCTGTAGTCCTGGGATAAATCCTACTTGATCATAGTGTATTATACTAGGGATGATTTTCTGAAGTCTTTTTGCTAATATCTTATTTAAGATTTTAGCACCAATATTCATTAAGGAAATTGGTCTATAATTTTCTTTCTCAGTTTTCGATCGAACAGGTTTAGGTATCAGTACCATGTCTGTATCATAAAAGGAGTTTGGTAGGACTCCTTCATCCCCTATTTTTTCAAATAGTTTATATAATATTGGGGCTAATTGTTCTTTAAATGTTTGGTAGAATTCACATGTAAATCCATCTGGTCCTGGGGATTTTTTCTTGGGGAGTTGATTAATAGCTTATTCTATTTCTTTTTCTGAAATGGCACAATTTAAGCAATTTGTCTCCTCCTCTGTTAATCGGGGAAGCCTATATTTTTGGAGAAAGTCATCCATTTCACTTAAGTTATCAAATTTATTGACATAAAGTTGGGCAAAGTAACTCCTTATTATTTCTCTAATTTCCTCTTCATTGGTGGAAAGATCCCCCTTTTCATTTGTAAGACTAACAATTTGATTTTCCTCTTTCCTTTTTCTGATCAGATTTACCAAAGGTTTATCTATTTTATTGGCTTTTTCATAAAACCAATTCTTGGTTTTATTTGTTAATTCAATAGTTTTTTTTTTTTTTTTACTTTCAATATTATTGATTTCTACTTTTAATTTTTGTATTTCAAGTTTAATTTTTGTTGGGGGTTTTTAATTTGGTCTTTTTCTAGCTTTTTAAGTTGCAGGCCCAATTCGTTATTCTTCTCTTTATTTTGTTCAAAGAAGCCTCTAAAGATATAAAATTTCCCCTTATTACCACTTTAGCTGCATCCCACAGATTTTGGTATGATGTCTTATAATTGTCATAATATTGGGTGAAATTATTAATTGTTTCTATAATTTGCTGTTTCACCCAGTCATTTTTTAAGATGAGATTATTCAGTTTCCAATTACTTTTTGGTCTATTTACTAGTAACTTCTTATTGAACATAGTTTTTATTGCAATTTTATCTGAGAAGAAGGCATTTATTATTTCTTCCTTCCTGCATTTAATTTTGAGATCTTTATGTCCTAACATATGGTCATTTTTTGTATAGGTTCCATGGACTGCTGAGAAGAAAGTATACTCCTTTCTATCACCATTCCGTTTTCTCCAAACGTCTATCATACCTAGTTTTTCTAATGTTCTATTTACTTTTTTAATTTCTTTCATATTTGTTTTGTGGTTTGATTTGTCTAATTCTGAGAGTGCAAAGTTGAGATTTCCCACCATTATAGTTTTGTTGTCTGTTTCTTCTGCAACTCTCTTAACTTTTCCTTTAGAAAGTTAGATGCTATACTACTTGGTGCATATATGTTTAGTATTGATATAGCTTCATTATTTATGCAACCTTTCAGCAGGATATAGTTTCCTTCCTTATCTCTTTTAATTAGATCAACTTCTGCTTTTGCTTGATCTGAGATAAGGATAGCTACCCCTGCTTTTTTGGCTTTACCTGAAGCATAATAGATTCTTCTACACCCTTTTACCTTTACTCTGTATGTATCTCCCTACGTTAAGTGTGTTTCCTGTAAACAACATATTGTAGGGTTCTGATTTTTGATCCAGTCTGCTATCCATCTCCGTTTGATGGGATCGTTCATCCCATTAACATTTACAGTTAAAATTACTAATTCTGTATTTCCTGCCATCATATTATCCCCAGATTATGTTTTTCCCCTTGACCCCCCTGAAACCCTTCCTCGATATTTAATTTATAGACCCCACTTGTGACCTGCAGCCCTCTCTTTTTTTAGTATCCCTCCCTCCTCCCTCCAAGTCCCTTCCCTTATTCTCCTTTTCCTTTTCCCTTTTCCTCTGCCCCCTTTTAATGAGGTGAGAGAGAATTCTCTGAAAAACAAACATGTCAATTATTTACTCTTTGAGCCTCTTCTAATGAGAGTAAGATTCACACAATGTTTCTCCCCCTCTCTAAATTCCCTCAGATATGTTATATTTTCTATGCCTCTTCCTGGGATGCAGTTTCCCTCTTTTTATCATTCCTTCCCTTTTTTCTGATACTACCCCCTTCCCTTTACTACACTCCCCCCCCTTTTTTTTTATATCAGTAAAATCAAATTATCCACGCGTACTTTCTATATACCCACAACAGAGATACAGGTTTCAAGGGTTCTTTGTACCTTTTTCTATTTCTCTTTAGTCTTGTGGATGTAGATCAAATTTTTTGTTTAAGTCTGGTTTTTTTCTTAGAAACATATGGAATTCCTCTATTTCATTGAATGACCATCTTCTTCCATGGGAAAAAAAAATGCTAGACTTAGATGGGTAGTTCATTCTTGGTTGCAATCCTTGATCTTTAGCCTTTCAGAATATTAGGTTCCAGGCCCTTCGATTTTTTAATGTGGAGGCAGCCAGATCTTGAGTGACCCTTATTGTGGCACCTTGGTATTTAAATTGCATTTTTCTAGCTGCTTGCAGGATTTTCTCCTTTGTGTGGTAATTCTGCAGCTTAGCCATAATATTCCATGGTATTCTTTTTTTAGGGTCTATTTCAGAAGGAGTTCAATGAATTCTTTCGACGTCTATTTTCCCTTATCTTTCTATTATCTCTGGGCAGTTCTCTTTGATGATTTCCTGTAAAATAGAATCTAGGCTCTTTTTTTGGTCATAGTTTTCGGGAAGTCCAGTGATCCTCAGATTATCTCTCCTAGATTTATTTTCCAGGTCTATAGATTTTCCCAGTAAGTATTTGATGTTATTCTCCAGCTTTTCATTTTTTTTTTTTTTTGTTTGACTGATTCTTGGGTTCTCAATGAATCATTCATTTCTATTTGTTCCATCCTGAATTTTAAGGAGTTATTTTCTTCATTCACAGTTTTTAGTTCTTTTTGTATATGCCCATTTTCGTTTTTAAATGAATTATTTTCTTTTTCCAATTCGGAAATCCTATTTTCTTGAGACTTTTTTATCTTTTCCATTTCATAAATCCTACTTTCCTGTGATTTTTTTAACCTTTTCTAATTCACAAATTTTGTTTCCCTGAATCTCCTGTGAATTCTTTATTTTTTCCAACTCCAATTTTAGAACATTGTTATTTTCTCTCATAGCTTCTCTTTCCTTTCCCCATTTTTCTTCAAACTCTCTTAATTTTTTAATAGTCTTTTCTAGGAGAGAGTTATGTGATTGGGGGCAGGAATCGTTCCCCTTTAGGCTGTTATCTGCTGACTCTCTGCTGTTAACTTCTTTGGGGTTGGATACCTGCTCTTTCTCTGTGTGGAAAAAATTGATTGGTACTTCTTTGCTTTTTACTCATATTTAAAAAATCTTTTGGGGTCTGTCCTTGGGGTAGGATATGTTTTATTTATTTCTTTACCAGCTTCCTCCCAGACTGTATGGATGCAGTGGATCCTGTGCTTGAGCTAAGAGAGAGCTCTGGGAGAGAGTTCCCCACCCCTTCCCTGGAAGTGCCTCAGAGGTGATTAGAAGGACTGTGCTTTGAGGACACTGTGTGTCCTAGCGACTTCCCTGAGGTTTAAGACCGAACAGTAAAGGCGACACAAAGCCGAGCCAATATCTCCTGTGGGGGGGATGTCAGCAGCTGATGTGAAAAGCCCCGGCGCTCAAAGTGGAAGTGTCTGCCTAGAAACCTCGGGCCCTATTTCAAGGGTTCCACTTCTCTGGGACTTCTGGGGCTGAGTTCCACAGCCTCCAGCCGAGCAAGGCACTGTGTGTTTCCTTGGGCCGTGTGTGATCGCTTTTCAATCTCTTAACTACCCCGAGGTGAGGCCCTGGACAGCCTAAATCAGCCACACCCACAGTGCCAAGATCTGTTGAGTCACTTCCACATTGGGGTGGTTCTAGTATCTGGCTTTATATTTTAAAGTGGCTTGATTTCTCTTCTGAACTGCTGTTTTATAAGCAGAGAAGAGCTAACAGCCTGTGCCAGATTCTTGTATCTCAGTGGCTTCTCTGATCCCAGAGCCCTCCCCAGCCCGATTGGTGCAGTGTGCTACAACCCCAACCATATGTGCTGGCCTCTTTTTTTTTACTCCCCTGGGAACCAACCTTTTCTGTTGAAACTCCAGTTTTTCTTCAGCTGGTAAGTCGTGCTTCCAGTCTTTGTGGTTTCTATCAGTCCAGCGTTATTTCTGAGGCTGATTTAACTAATTTGTAGTAAGAAGGGAGCTCACAAAATCGTGTGTATCTTCTCTGCCATCTTGGCTCAGCCCCCCCCCCAATCCTCATCATTTTTATACATCACCAACAAAATGCAGCAGCAAGAGATACAAAGAGAAATTCCATTCCAAACAACTGTTGAGAGTATAAAATATTTGGGAATCCATCTAGCAAAGAAAAGTCAGGAATTATATGAGCAAAATTACAAAACACTTGCCACAAAAATAAAATCAGATTTAAATAATTGGAAAGACATTCAGTGCTTGTGGATAGGCCGAGCAGATAAAATAAAGATGACAATACTCCCCAAACTAATCTATTTATTTAGTGCTATACCAATCAGACTCCCACTAATCTATTTTAATGACCTAGGAAAAATAACAACAAAATTCATATGGAAGAATAAAAGGTCGAGAATTTCAAGGGATTTAATGAAAAAAAAAAAAGTCAGATGAAGGTCATCTAAATATCAAAATAGAATTCTACCAACCAATAAGACTAAATGTTTTAATAAGCCACTTATGGATCATTTGGGTAGCAAGCACTTTAAAACTAAGACTTTAAAGAAAGGTGATATCAGATCATGAGGAAGATCAATGGATTAGAGAAACCCTTAATAAAGAACTATTGAGTCAGATTTCTTTCTCAGCTTTTTTATTTTAATTTATACAATTTTGAACCTATAGACATTTTGTTTAAATGAAGATCTCTAATCTAGTATTGCTTCTCTTATACTCTAGTTACATCACCATGAACAACTCTCTTCATTTTTTAATGATTTCATGTAAGGGAAATCTATTAAAAAAAACATGTTGGCAGTGGATAGAGCACCAGCTCTGAATTCAGAAGGACCTGAGTTCAAATCTGGTCTCAGATACTTAACAGTTCCTGGCTGTGTGACCCTGGGCAAGTCACTTAACCCCAGCCTCAGAAGAAGGGAAAAAAAAATTGTTATAAATCTATATTAAATTTCAGATCTGGATCTCTCATCCCTATCCACATTGAAATTTCTATCTTTGTTCTTTTAATATTCTAATATTAAAACACCATACTTTTGCCAATAAGAGAATAATGACTCCATCCTTCTGCATAACTCTTTCTGTGAGATACACTTGGTACAATGTCGATTCAAACTCCTCTACTACTTAATAGGTAAGTGTTAAGGCAAAAGTCTCAAATCTTTCTTTAATCATGGTACCTTAAAGGCTCGGTGTTTTTTTTAATTTTTTTTCAAAGCTTTCTTAGGCCAAAAATAATACCTAATAGTCTATTAAGCAGTTAGCTTCAAACAACTCCATAATCTAGATACTAAAAGCTCTGTGGCCATTAGAAACACATTAGAAAAAAAAATGAAAGAAATAACAATATTTTTATTACATTCTAAAACATAGTTATTGACTAAAAGGATGAATGTGCCTATTGAGCACTGTTAAACTTTTTAAATGAGACTGAATACTCCTACCCTCATTTCCTTTTCTACAATGATTATTATTGATAATTACATATCACTTGCTTTTTATTGCAGCTATGAGAGCTTTCAGTTATAACCTTAAAAAGAAAAAGATCTAGAAATTGTAGGCATAGCCTAAAGCAAAAATAATAAAAAATATATCAAACATTTGTCAACATATTAGATGTGGAACACTATTGTGTTTCCCTTGAAAATGTAAAATAGGGGCAGTTAGGTGGTTCAGTGGATACAGAACCAGCCCAGCCCTGAAGTTAGGAGGACGTAAGTTCAAATCCGGTCTCAGACACTTAACACTTCCTAGAGGCATGACCCTTGGCAAGTCACTTAACCCCAATTGCCTTAGGGAAAAAAAAAAAAAAAAAAAAAAGTAAAATATCCCAAGTTGTTTCTGGAAGTTTGCTACAACATCCAGAGATGCTAAGTGCACAATTTTAGCTTCTAATTCTTAGAAAGTTTTTGACGTACATAATAGTAAAGTGTAGACCTGACCAATATCATGCACACAGTAATTGCTGGAAGTTATGACCCTAAATGTAGTAATCTAATAAGTATACTGTGGAGTAATCACTACTGATCTTGCTTTTGCCATTTTAAGTGTCACAGAGCTGTGCATGCAACTCAATTAAGACTTTGCTTTCAAGTTCCAAGGAGTTTACTCCCATGCCCATTAAGTATAGCTCAGCAAGGAAAAAAAAATCTAGAGCTAATAGAGAGTATAGAGCAAAAAATACAAGAATTAAAGGTTGAGTTAGGGGTCAAACAAAAAAAAAAATCACATTACTAACAATTAAAAAAGAGATAAAAGAATTATAGGCTATATTATAGGTTGAGTTAGGGAAAGGACAAAAAGTTAGGTTACAGCAGTTAGAACAGAAAGAGTTCAGCCTACTGGCTGAAACTGAGAATGGAAAAAAAAAAAAAAAACAAGCAAAAAGTTGTTGAACATGCCTTGTGGAAATTAGCATGGAGAAATCCTCTTTAGTGTTTTGTTAATTAATCTCATTTGCTATTGTTTTACAGAATCTACAGAGAAAAGAATCAACTAGCCTACTAAAGGGAAGGGGTTTGGTTCTTTTCTTATGCAAAACTTGTTTTTAGCTCTAATTTTGGCCATCATCTAGCATGGACCTTTGGGGAATTTTCCATTTCTTGACCTTTTTCCCTCAACTCCACCTTTTTGGGCAGAAGGAGGAGGAATGTGAGGGACAAGGATATCATCAGCATCATCCACTAATTAGTTCCAACCTCCTATGTAGCCATTACAAAATGCTGGAATATGCTTCATTGCCTCAGGCGAAGAGCGATTATGTTGTCTTGAGCAATTGTTATTGTGCTCCAAGAGTCTTTGAAAAAGCAGCTCAGTTAGTCTTTAAGCAAGTCTGTGAGGGTAAGAGATTGCAGTTAGTCTCTGGGGAGCTGAAACTTGTCTTTGTTCACCTTATAGACCTTTCCCACCCTTTGAGAGTACTTATAAGAGTCTCTATTTAATGATTTGGGAAACTGAAGAATGTGTAGCTATTGTCCCAATCACTAATATAGATAGACAGTATGTGATCTGTGACACAGGAAGAGAAGTAATATCAGGCTTATTACAATTTGGTGATAGTTATTCAAACTTTTGACTTCCAGCAACAGAATTCAGGGATATTATAGACTGCAGCTGTTACAGCTGAATGTCCTTTGCTCATTATCTATATGAATGGCATAACATTGAAAAGGTTGATAGAAAGATGGAGATTGCACAGCTATTAGATGTGCCAGCTGGTCTAGTAATTGGCTAAAGATTACAGCAAACACCTATATGTCTGACATAAAATAATCTATACTAGCTAAAATTAGTGTTACCTCTTTAGATGGGAATTTAAAGATAAGACAGAAGGTTTTATTTATTTTACAGTTGAAAGGTTCCCCATTAATCAGCTGGGAAGAGACATTTTCAAAGCAAAAAAATTCAGACTTCATTAGGTATAGGACAGGAACAACTTGAACAAGGACATTCACAAGGTTCTCTAAGGACTTGGAATTCCCCTGAATTTAATATAAAAAGGAAATTTGTGGAATGGAGAATGTTGATTGATTCAAGAAAAGTAAATGGACTGGTGGAGACAGTGGAAGCTCTTCAGCTTGGGCTTCCATCTCAATTTTCTAAAGAATGGTCTTTTTGGATTAAGAATTCTATCCCTCTAGATAAGGAGGATATGAAGGGATTTGTCTTTTTAGTGTCCAGCTTTAATTAGATGAGCCCTATGAAGGATTTGAATGGACAGTTTTGCCAGAGGGTATGAAGAACAGCCCTACTATCTGTCAAATGTATATGACTGCCCTCCTGTTTAAAAAAAAAAAAATCTCCAAAAGTTAAGTTATTGCCACCATTAAGAGGAGACACTGCTTTAGACTCACCATGACAGTTTACAAAAGAAGCTCAAGAGGTTCTAACAGAGATCAAATTGGTTTATCTAATGTGGCTGAAAGATTAACTCAAAAAGTATTAGAAATATCCATTTTTGTTACAAAAGAGGCACTCGCAGCAATCTTTCATCAAGGAGACAGTATGATGACATGCGCAAATATCCCAGCACAATCAGTTCAGCCTTTTATTCCTTACTCAGTGTTTGTGGCTAGAATTTCAATAAAAGCCATTAAGAAAGTAGCACAATTATTTGGGGCAAGACCTGGCAAAATATACACCTCTTATACCAATGCACAAATTGATGTGCCTTGTGAAATCATCCCAGAGTGGAAAAATTTATTCACCTCAGCTCCAAGCCTTGCACATGGATATGTAAATAAAATTTTTGATTCAGCTTATTCAGCAGATGTGGTACAAAGCATTGCAACAGCCCCCCCCAAAAAAAAAAATTGTAGTTTTTAATATATATCACCAGCTCTTTAAAGAACTTTGAGAACAAGTAAGAAAGCACTCAGGTAAGTATTAGTTCCTGCATGTCCATTTTCATAGTGAACTTTCAGATCCTTTTTATCATCAGGCTGCTAGAGTTTTACATTTGCAAATTATAATAACTAAAGAGGAAGTCAGGAGTATAGCAAAAGTTTGTACAGTTTGCCTTCCTTTTCATTCTTCTATACTCCCTCAAGGACAAAACCTTTGTGGTTTGAGATCTAATGCTTTAAGGCAAATGGACATTACTTATGTTGAGAGGCAGAGCATCCTTGTAAACATGGATATACATTCTCAATTTCTTATGGCTTCATTCCATTAGGAGAAGCAATCAGGCATGTGATCAGCTATCTTTCTAATGTAGGAATCTCCCATGCATTTAAAACAGGTAGTGAATTAGTTTATGGATCTTCTGCCTTTAGGTCTTTTTGCATTGAATTTGGCATTGCCCATTCCACTGGCATCCCTTATAACCCTACTAGCTAAGTCATCATTGGACATACTATTTATAACCCCATGATGTTCCCATCCTACAAGAGAAGGAAATTTTGGATTTGCACAAGATGTGGCAATACATACATGTAATTGCCTGCAATTTTCAGATTCTTTGGATTTTACATCAGCAATGTGCTTCTGGAACATACAGAAAGCATGACTAACTACCAAGCTGATTGACAAGGACAAGAATTCTTTCTAAACAGTGATATGGAAAGGCCTAGATAGCATCTTGGAAAGACCCTGGTTGGGTCAAGGTTTGGGGCCCTGAGTATGCTCTTTTCATTCCAGATTCAGCTCAATAGCAGAGAAGTGGATCCGATCCAAGAAGAGAAGGACCAGATGACGGCCCAGAGGGATTGGCCAGATGTCTACAGCCCTTCAGATACTGATGGCAGTCATGTTCCTCCTGACTGTGACACCAGAGACAGCAGATGTACCTCCAATGTAACATCTTGGGTGATGTTCCCTACACACATACTGATAAATGGACAATGGGCTTGTGTACTTCTCCCCTGGCTACTCACTGTCAATATGATAGCCTGGGGAGAGGTTTTGCCCTGTTTTCCACTTATAGACTATATCTCTAAATTAGTGGGTGAAAAACCAACATGCCTATCTGCCAAAGTTAATGAGGCAGTGCTACAGGACATGACTTTTCTTGTGTACACCTTACTCTGTGCCTTTCTTATAACAAAAGGTGTATACAATTGAAACTACAGACTTGTGACAGACTATCTCATTAACATCCTACCTCCTTGAGCATGACTTTATTGAATGGGTTGAATACCATGTTATACATGCTTGTTTTTTGGCTACTGTTGGGCCTAATTCTTACCAGGAATGGTCTTTTTGGATTAAGAATTTTTGTTTTCCTTTATTCTGTTATATACACTCTGTAATCTCATCGATCAAGCATTGTTGATGCTAAAGTTAGCTTGATGTGATGAGCAGTCCCCTCTTTACAAGAAAAGGGAATTGTAAGGATCACAGGAAGAGGAGTCATGCACTTCACAGTCAGGAAATAAACAGAGGTTTTGAAGTCTTGAGATGCCCGGATGTGATTTGCTGTGAGCAAACAGGGACTGGCTTGTGAGGCAGAACTCTGGCCACATTAAGATCACATAATCAAAGGGGAGTGTCTCCTTCTCTAATTGGCTGTGCGTGTGACCTCATAGATATATTTAGGCAGTGGGATGAGGAAGTAAGTCTTCTCTGACCTGGTGTTCATTTGGGAATCAGCAGGAGGTCAGTAAGGGGTAAGATGTGAACACATTAAGAAAAGACCTTGAGCTTGCATGTGTCTGTTTTCTAGTGTTCTACTGTTTATCTAACCATTGTTCTTATGCAAACAATGGCCAGATCTCTAAAGACCTCAGACAGAGGTAAGCTTGGTAAAATTGGTTTAAGCACTGCAAAAGACAGTGACTGGAGATTTTTCTGAGGCTGTGGGAATTAAGAGAGACTGGCAATAGTAAATGCAGAGTAGTACAAAGATGTTCACAAATGAAGTGAATGCCTAGAGTAAGCATTTACATACCATATGTTCAGATTTGTATCTCTTCTAGAAATCCTTAACTATATCAATTCCAAATGCAAATGATTCTTGGAATAAGGAGATTATTTTCTTCCTAAATGCATACACATGTGTTCCACTTCTATGGTAATTGGAAGGAAAGAGTTTTTTTTTCAGCAAAGAAAATGCATTCAATTCCTTTTATAATTCTGAATTCTAAGTAACAAAAGAAAAATTAGGTTCACTAAGGAGAGAATAATAAGTTATGTTAGATGATATATCAGGGAAAATAATTCTTAGTTGAACTAAAGTGTGAAATTTCCATAACTACTAGTAAGTAAGAAGCTTTTTTGCAAATAGATGCTTCTTGTTTGCTTGAATATCTACTAATAGAAAGTTTCATATCTCTTCAAGTAAATAAGCTTCAGATATGATATTAAAGCTATTAGTTATTATTATCTAGCAATATACAATTTATTAATTTACTTTTCTGTTTTGCAACTTCTTTAATTTTTTTTTTTTTTTAAGTTAAATACTGCCTAATAATTTACACACAGATGAGTACTTTTTCACAAATCCATTGAATAGTTATACTGTTGGCTGTGGAAAATGTGTGAGAAGGAGGACTGGAGAAAGGAGGGCAGCAATAGATCTTTTGAAGAACCTTTGAAAGGTGGAGCCAAAATGGTAGAATAGAGACCAGGATTCAGCCCCTAAAGTCCTTCAAATACCTTTAAATAATGACTAAACAAATTCTAGTACTTCAGAACCCACAAAGAATGGGAATGGAACAATTTTCTAGCTGATGACAACTTGGAAGATCAATAGGAAAGGTCTGTTGCACTTGGGTGAGAGTGGAGCAGAGACTATTGTTCAAATCTAAGGCTCAGATCTGGAGGGAATTTTGGGCAATGCCCCCTGTAGAGTATCTCACTTAAAAAAAAAAAAAAAAAAAACAGCCAACCTAGAAAACATATTAAGAAGAGACAATTTAACTATATTAAAAGTTTATGCACCAAGTAGTAGAGCAACCAAATTCATAGAGAAGATTTTGAGCCAGTTACAGAAAGAAATAGACAGCAAAAATATTAGTTTGGCAACTTAACCTTTCCTTGACAGAATCAGATATATCTAAGCACAAAATAAACAAGAAAGAAATTAGAGAGGTTAATGGAATCCTAGAAAACCTAAATATAATAGACCTCTAAAGAAAATGGAATAGGAACAGAAGAAAATAGACCTTTTTCTTGGCAGTACATAGCACCTACAAAAAAATTGACCATGTATTAGGGCATAAAACACTCTTAATCAAATGCAGAAAGATGGAAATAGTAACTTCTTCCTTTTACGAGCACAATACAATAAAAATCATATTCAGTAAATCAAAAGGGAAAGATAGATTATTTAATTTCCTATTAGTTTTTAGTCTAATTCTAAATAATGAGTGGATAAAACAACAAATTATAGAAATAATCCATAATTTCATACAAAAGAATTACAATAATGAGCCAACACATCAAAATCCATGGGATGCAGCCAAAGCAGTTCTTAGGGGAAATTTTATATTTCTAAATAGTTAACATGAATAAAATAAAGAAAGAAGAGTTCAGTGAATTGTGACACTAAAAAAAGGTGGCAAAAGAACAAATGAAAAATCCACAATTAAATACCAAATTACAAATTCTGAAAATCAAAGGAGAGATTGATAAACTTGAAATTAGGAAAACTATGGAGTTAATAGCACTTAGAATAGTATTATAAAAAAAAAAAACACAACAATATAGATAAACTTTTGTTTAATTTGATTAGAAAAGGAAAAAAAAACAAAGCAAAAAAAAAAAAAACAATTCATCAATATCAAAAAAAAAAAAAAAAAAAAAAAAGTAAACTTACTACCCATGAAAAAGAAATTAAAGCAAGAATTAGGAGTTATTTTCCTCATTTCCTCAACTGTATGCTAGCAAATCTGACAATACAATTTAAATGGATGAATATTTACAAAAATATAGATTGTCTAACTTAACAGAAGAGGAAATAAATTACTGAAATAATCATATTATAGAAAAAAAAAAATGAACATGCCCTCTCTAAGAAAAAATTCTCCAGGTCCAGATGGATTCACAAGTGAATTGTATCAAACATTTAAAGAACAATTAATTCCAATATAATGCAAACTATTTGGAAAAAATAGGAAAAGAAGGGGTACTTTGAATTCCTTCAATGATACAATATGGTATTGATACTTAAACCAGAAAAAGCCAAAACAGAGAAAGAAAATTACAAAAAAAAAAAAAAAAAAAATTCCTAATTAATATTGTAAGGAGACCAAGTCAAAATAGTGGAGAGTAGACAAGTCTTTGAGCTCTTCCTGGCTTCCACCAGATCAAGCCCCTAGGTTTTTGAGTGAAATCTACAAATATTTGAAATGAAACACATTTCCAGAACATATTTGGAAGAATTTTAGTAAAGTTCTGTCTCAATCTGGCATGGGGTGAGGTGACCAAGTGTAGGCACAGAGCATAGGCCTCCATGTGCTGGTGGAATCCAGTGGTAGACTCTTAGGCAAAATACAGAGGCGTTTGCTACTTTGTCCTAGTTTAGAAGTCAGTGGATCAGCATAATAGCTGTGAGACCTCAAATAAAGATCCCTGAAACCCCAGCATAAGCTTGGCCATGCCCACTCAGCTTGGAAAGGAAGATGGCAGCACTGACTCAGGCCAGGGCAGCATGAAGCTTCTGTTGACTATAGGAGAAGCTTGTGACAATTCTCCTTTTGCCATAAGAGCAGACCTTTAAAATGAGCAAAACAGAAAAAAAAAAAAAAAAAAAAAAAAAAAAAAAAATCTGTGAACATAGATAGCTATTAGAGAGACAAGGAATAACAGACCTCAAACCCTGAGGACAATAAAAACAAAATGTTTCCAGATGAAACCTCATATGTGTTGCTCTGCAACTCAAAAGGGCCTCTTGGAATAATTCAAAAATATTATTAAAAGAGAGTTAAAAGAAAAATGGGGAAAGTGTTTTATAGCCCTGGAAAAGGAAACACAGACATTATGTGAAGAAAATCAGTCCTTAAAAAATAGTGTAATGGAAAAAGAAAACAACTCCTTGGGAAAAAAAATAAACTAAAAAAAATTAAAAAAGAAAGAATTAGTAAAATGGAAACTGGGAACAACTACCTAAAAATAAAATTGATAAAAATACTTCAAACGGCCAGAAAGAAACAATTCAAATATCGAGGAATCACAATCAGGATTACCCAAGACATTGAAGCCTTTTCAAGGATAAAAAGGTTTAAAATATTATATTCCTAGAAGGGCAAAGGAACTTGCTATACAGCTATGCAACAAAATTAGGCACTATTTTTCAGAGGAAAATATGTGCAATCAATGAAATAGGGGAATATTATTTATTTTTGATGTACTTTGGGCATATTTCCAAATTATTCTTCAGAATGGTTGGATAAACTCACAATTCCCCCAACAATGAAGTAGGATCTCTATTTTCAAATATCCTCTTCAACATTTAGCCAATCTGAACAGAAAAATTGATCTTCAAATACAGAACTAAAAAGAAGCATAAAAATGTAAAAAGGAAGGAAAAATATATTTTTTTAAAGATTAGAAAGTTTACATCCCTATAGAAGATGAGTTAAACATAACATTTGACTTTATTGTGATGATATAAAAAAGAACCTAGGGGTGGAAAAGGGATTGTACTGGAGGAAGAGGAAAGGGGAGGTAAAATGGGCTAAATTACAACACATGAAGAGGCAAAAATATCTATAACAATTGATACTCATCTGAGTATTGTGTGAACTTTAATCTCATCAGATTAGGCTAAAAGATATACAATAAAAATGAAGCAATAATATCAGACATATTTAGTTTGATAGAGAAATTTGTCTCACCCTTTGGGAAAGTAGGAGGGGAAAGAAAGGAAAGAGGAAAGCTAATAGAAGGGAGAACAGAAGTAGAAGGGGAAAACAATAAGAAGGGGGAGGGGCTATGAAGGCAAGGGATAATTAAGGGAAATGATGGTCAAAAGAAAAATACTGGAGAGAAGGGAAAGTGGGAAAGCAAAGAGAAAAGTATAACTTGGGCAACATAAATAATATTAATTTTAGCTGTAAATGTGACTTGGATGAATGGAAGCAAATAGATTGTATTAAAAGCCAGAATCCTACCAAGAAAAAAAAAAAAAAATCCTTGTTTGCAAGAAACACATTTAAAGCAGAGTGATACATGAAGAGTAAAGGTAAAACACTGCAGAAGAATCTATTGTGCTTTAACTCAAGGTAGCAATCCTGACCAGTATAAGCAAAAAGGAAAAATAGATTTAATTAAAAGATATAAAGAAAGACACTGAATTTTGATAAAGGGTACCACAGACAATGAAATAATATCAATACTAAACATATATGTACAAAGTGATATAACATCCAAATTCTTAGAGACTTTAAGAAAACTGCAAGAAGAATCACAGTAAAACAATATTAGTGAGGGATCTCAAACTTGCTCTCTCAGAATTAGATAAATCAAACCACAAAATAAACTAGAAAGAAGTTCAAGAGAGGCATATAGAATTTTAGAAAAGTCTTCAGTATGATAGACCTTTGGAGAAAATTGAATGAAAACAGAAAGAAATGGATATCTCAGGATACATGAAACCTACACAAAAATTGATAATATATTAAGGTATAAAAAACCTTAAAACCAAACATAGACCAAAAATTATTTGGAAACTAAATAATCTAATCCTAAAAATGAGAGGGCTAAACAATAAACCATAGAAACAATTGGTAATTTCACCCAAGATAATGACAATATTGTATTAAAGTGTTAGCTTTAGCAATAAAAGAAGAAAAAAAATAAATTATCACTCTGCAGATGTGATGACATAGAGAATCAACTAAAAAACTAATAGAATCAATTCACAACTTTAGAAATTTACAGAATACAAAATAAATCCATATAAATCAATCAACAGAATTCCTATAATGTTACCAAAAATGTCTACAAGCAAGAAATAAAAAGAATCAATTCCATTTAAAATAACTATAGATAATATAAAATATTTTGGCTTCAGGAATTATATGAACACAATTACAAAACACTTTCCACACAAATAAAATCAGATCTATCAACTGGAAGAATATCAAGTGCTCATGAGTAGTTCAAGCTAATATAATAAAAGAGAATTCTACCTAAATTAAACTACTTTTCAGTGCCATACCAATCACACTGCCAAGAAATTACTTCACAGAGCTAGAAAAAAAAAAAAAAAAACAAACAATAAAATTTATCTGGAAAAAAAAAAAAAAAGATCAATAATTTCAAGGAAATTAATTTAAAAAAAAAAAAGCCAATGAAAGTGGTCTAGCTGTACTAGACCTAAAACTATATTATAAAGCATCAGTCATCAAAATCATTTGGTAATATCTAAAAAATAGAGTAGTTGCTCAATGGAATAGGTTAGGTTCACAAGACATAATAGTCAATGACTCTAGTGATTCATAAACACAAAGAACTCAGTTTCTGGGACAAGAAACTTACTATTTGACAAAAATTGCTAAGAAAATTATCAGAAATCAGGCAGTGACCCACATGTAAGAATCTATACCAAGATAAGATAGCTTCATGATTTTGACATAAAGATTGATACTATAAGGAAATTAGAAGAACAAAAGATAATCTCCCTCTGAGATCTGTGGAGAAGGAAGGAATTTGTGGCCAAAGAAAAACTAGAGTACATTATGGAATGCATAATGGATGATTTTGATTATATTAAGTTAAAATATTTTTGTACAAACAAAAACAATGCAAATAAGATTAGAAGAGAAGCCATAAATTGGGGGGAAAATTACATGCAAGGATTCTGATAAGAGCTTCATTTTTATAGTGAACTGACTCAAATTTATAAGATTTTAAGCCATTCTCCAATTGATAAATAGTCAAATGTCACCTACAGACAATGAAGAAATAAAAACTATTAGTATTCAAATGGAATTAAATTATGGAATATTAGTATTCAAATAGAAAAAAAATGCTCTAAATCACAATAGATCAGAGAAATGCAAATTAAGACAATTCTGAGGTATTACTACACACTTCAGTAATTCAAGGCAATTCCAATAGACTGGATAGAAAATGCTATCTGTCTCCAGAAAAAGAACTATGGAGACTGCATATAAATCAATAAAACTATGTTCACCTTTTTTTTAACCTTCTCATGATTTTTCCCTTTTGTTCTGCTTTTTCTCTCCCAACATGAGTCATAAAAAATGTGTATT
Source organism: Sminthopsis crassicaudata (assembly GCF_048593235.1). NCBI lineage: Eukaryota > Metazoa > Chordata > Mammalia > Dasyuromorphia > Dasyuridae > Sminthopsis > Sminthopsis crassicaudata. The sequence continues at coordinate 255,907,815 of NC_133617.1, read as the reverse complement.
GAAAAAGTTAAGATACATGTATAATCAGAAAAAAAATAACAATCAAAAAAAGATAAATTGGAGTGCTTTTCACATCAGAAAACAACTTCTGAGTCACAAGAAATAAACTCACAAAGTAACTTTTAAACTACAACAATAGTAAATCGGCAACTGTTTGCAGGCATCATTATAATTTAAGAAAACCCATATATTTCAAAAAAAGGAATATGATGTGCTTACAAATATAATAATACTAAAATAATAATAAAGCATTTACCATGTGTCACGTTCTATGCTAAGAATTTTTCAATTATCTCATTTGAGCTTTGCAATAACCCTATGAGGTAGGTGCTATTATTATTCCCATTTTGCAGATGATTAAATTGAGACAGACAGAAGTGACTTCTGGGATAAGTAAGTGTGTGGGGCTTGACTTTATGAGCCTACATTTTAACTCATGTTAAACTCCAGACCCTGTGCTCAATCCACGGTACTATGTATACATGATTGTGTGTACCAAGCTTCTGATTTCTTTTTAGCATCACAGAATCTATCTTGGGAAATATAGAAACACTAGTCTATATAGGAACACAATGTGTGGCATTGGGTAAGTCTTTCTCTTCTCTGGGCCTCACTTTCCTCATTTTGGAAATCAGTTGTTTGGACTGAATTGAATAAGGTATGTTTCAACTTTTAAAATCTCTAAATACAGTCTCTTTTCATTTCCAAGAATAATAAAGGGAGTTATTGTGAATTTGCAAATAAAAGCAGTACTTCTCATCACTTTAAAGTGAAACATTATACATTTTCATTCCACTCAGGAATCTTTAAAAGTCATTAAGAGACTTTTAGAAAAAAGAGAAAAAAAAAGATAGAATTATTGGCTTTCTGATTAATGAAGTGAGAATTTATGAGCTTCTGCTGTCAATGATAAAAATAAAGTAGACTCCCTAGTTGCAATATCATGTTTAGATAGAGAATATAGAAAATTAAAGCAACAGAACAACAACAAAAAACAAATATTCCTTTGGATAGTCAGCAGAATTTCTAACTTCCTCATAGCCTAATTGTACTCAACAATCATTTTTGAAGCTACCATTTAAATTTTGTCAAGGACTGCCATTGTAAACCTCACTTATAGGAATACTAATCGGTATGCTTTCAACAAATTTTGCCCCCAACAGTATATAATAAGGAGCAAATAACTGATATACTTGATATTAAATAGCATAAAAGGGCCCCTTTTCACCTCATTTCATCTACCCATATTTTATAGTAGAAATATAGATTTTTAATTTTTTTTTCTTCCCAGTGAGTTTGCAATTATCACTAGCCCCATTCTGAATCTCTGAAAGGATAGGATATATTTATTTTTTTAAATATGTTTATAAACATTCTTGCAACATTAAACATGCTTGTTATCTGTTCCTTCTGCTTTCTTTTTCTTAATTGGGTGTAGATAGATTAAATCTTTCTTTCATAGTGATTTAACAAGTAATCATAATGTTCTTTTAGAGGATCCCAGCATAAAGATTTCCCCTGTTGTAGCATCCCAACTCCTATTTAGTCTTCACTCTCTGACTTGGCTCGCTCACTCTTCAGAAGATTTTCCTACTTGATCAGATCTTAGAGAATATTGATGATTATTTTCTATTACTTCATTTGTGTCTTTTAAGACTAAGTATATTTCACTTTCTGACTTGCAGAACCAACATAATATAATAAAGAAAATACTAGATTATCTGTCAAGAAGTTTAGATATTAATAACAAGTCATCAATTAATTAATTACATAACCTTGGCCAAGTGACTTCACCTCTCCAGGGCTAAAATTCCTCATCTGAAAAACGAGAGAGATTAGACTATAATATCTTTAATGTACCTTTTAGTTTTAAATTTGAATGGTCTTAAAATTAATTAGAAACATATATATATATGTATATATATGTATATACATATATGTACATATTTATACATGTATCTGAGTAATCTTTTACACAAAATGAGTTAATATCACTAAATTTTTATAAAAAACACAAAATGATATAAGTTTCAGTAATCTAATGTAATAAGTACATTGTGCTTTCCAAAAATTAATATGTCTGGCACAGAGTAGACATTTAATAAATGTTTATTGATGATTTATTTATTTATTATTTATTTATTAAAACTTTTTACTTATAAAACATATGCATGAGTAATTTTTCAACACTGATCCTTGCAGAACCTTCTGTTCCAAATTTTCCCCTCCTTTTCCCCACCTCCTCCTCTAGATGGTAGGTAGTTCAATAGATGTTAAATATATTAAAATACATGTTAAATCCAATGTATGTGTACGTATTTATACAGTTATCTTGCTGTACAAGAAAAATCAGATAAAGAAAGAAGGAAAAAAAAAACTGGGAAAGAAAACAATGCAAGCAAACAGCAACAGTGAGAGAATGCTATGTTGTGGTCCACACTCAGTTTCCACTATCCTCTCTCTGGGTTTAAATGGCTCTTTTGTTCACTGAACAAGTAGAACTAGTTTGAATAATGTCATTGTTGAAGAGAGCCACATCCTTGATGATTTATTAAAATCAACATGTTCATGGGGGTACTTTCATTGATTACTAGCTTATATTTAAAATGTTTTCATGTTGCAAAGTGCTGACATTTTAACAATTTGGTGAGGTACATATTCAAAGTTTATCCTCTTTTTAGAGATGATAAAACTGATGCTCATCATAAATAATGATTTGTCACTGAGGGTCATAATAGAGACCTATTTTTCCTATCTTCAAATGCAGTACCCTTCTTGCCTTATGCAGTAAAGAAAACTGCACCAATAATTTTGGAACATCTTGTGCAATGTCTTTATTGGTAGATTGATTATAGATGATGGTTGATTTTTTACAAATGAGTAGTGTTCAGTCTTGCAACTTTGGAATGTTTCTACTAATAGAGACAGTTAAAATTAAGTATTCCACCAATATGAACAAGTAAATGCACTTTTTCTTTTAAAATCATATTTCCTATTAATTACCATCTATTGCCTAGTATAAGTTACTTGCAACTCTTGTATTAAGAGCACAATAATGTAGAAGACTTTTACATTAAGTCATTGAAATCTCAAATAACAAAAGAAAACATTTAAAATTGAATACATTGGAAAATTTCTAATTTATTTTTTGTACAGCTATTCTAATTATTCCCTCTTGAAGAAAATGTGTTTGTAAAATTAAAGTGCATGAAGAAAACATGTTATTTTCAAAATGGGCCAGTTGAATTAAATTTTTCCATATTATAATTTTCTCATGTCTCTTGATCCATATTTTTTTAAATAAAGCTTTATATTTTCAAATTTTATGCATGAATAATTTTCAACATTCATTTTGCAAAACCTTGTATTCTAAACTCTTTTCCTCTCTTCCCCCAACCTCCCCTACATGGAAAGTAATCCAATATATGTTAAACATGTGCAGTTTTTCTACACATATTTCCACAAATATCATGCTGCACAAGAAAAAAAATCAAATGGTAAAAAAAAAAATGAGAAAAAAAACAAAATGCAAGCAAACAAAAAGAAAAAGAGCAAACATACTATGTTGTGATCCCTACTCATTCCTCTCTCTGGGTGCAGATGGATCTCTTCATCATAAGACTTTTGAAACTGGACTGAACCATCTCATTGTTGAAGATGATGAGAACTAGATAAGTGGTACCTAAATGAAATTAGGTTTATTGAGGTCTAGTGGCAAGTTCTGGGTACAGGAAGTCAAATAGAGCTCCCCTGGAACCTCTATGGATTCGGCGCAAGGATATAGAGTAAAATGAGGCCTAGTAGCAGCACAAGAGTTCTCTGTACAGGAATTTACAGACCTGAAAACCTAGATTGATAAAAGAGGTTTATATGGGGTTTTGGAAGTAAGTTAAAAAGGTGTTAAGTAAAGAGAGAAGGGCACCAGAGCCAGGGTTGGTTCCAGTGGGCAGAAATCCTTGATGTGGCAGGCATAAGGATGCCATGTTTGGGACATCTGCAAAGAGAGGACTCCAGTTTGGCTCTTTTTATAATAGGGGACTTTGGACAATCTGAAGGGGTTTGTGGGTGGAGTCCCAGGTTGGCTTGGGCTTGAGTTTTAGCCAAGGTTAGAATTTGAATAGAATTCAATGGGTTTTGGTATTGAGCCAGATAAGAATGACACTGTTTGTGCTTGGGGTGGAGTCCCTTCCCTAAGGCAGAGTCCAAGGAGATTTTAAGAGTTTGGGGATTTCCTCATCAAAGAGAGCCACATCCATCAGAATTGATCATTGTATACTTTGCCTTTTGTATTTTTTGATACATATTCTTGCTGCTTTGTGTTTTACAAAGTATTTGAATTGTTATTTAAATGTTTAGTAGAATTCCCTTGTAAATCCATCTGGCCCTGAAGATATTTTCTTAGGGAGTTCATTGATGGCTTGTTCAATTTCTCTTCTGAAAATAATGTTATTTATTTTATTTCTTCTTCTTTTAATTTGGACAATTCACATTTTGAAGATAAATTTCCATTTTGCTTAGATTATCAAATTTATTAACACACTATTGGGCAAAATAGCTCCTAATTACTTCTTTAATTTCCTCTTCATTGATAGTGAATTCACCCTGTAAACTTTTGATTCTAGTACTTGGGTTTTTTCTTTCTTATTTAAAAAAATCAAATTTACCAAAAGGGTGTGTGTGTGTGTGTGTGTGTGTGTGTGTGTGTGTGTGTGTGTGTGTGTGTTTTTACAATAAAGGTAGCTTTTATTTTTATTGATTAGTTCAATAGTTTTCCTATTTTCAATTTTGTTAATTTTTGATTTTCAGAATTTCTAATTTGTTATTTAATTGGAGATTTTAATTTGTTCTTTTTCTAGCTTTTAAAATTTGGTGCCCAATTCATTGATCAGCTTTGGCTATACACCAAAAGTCTTGGTAGCTGTACCTTATAGTCATTCTCTTTGATAAAATTATTAATTGTTTTTTATTATTTATTGCTTGATCCATTTATTATTTCTGATTAGGTCATGTATTTTCAATAATTTTGAGTCTATCTTTGCATGGCTCATTATTACATATCATTTTAGTTGCATTATGTTTGAAAAAGATGCATTTAATATTTCTGCTTTTCTGCATTTGAACCATAAAATTAGGGTTTTATGCCCTAATACATGGTTTATTTTTATGTAGCTATATTTTACCACCGAGAAAATGATAATATAACTTTCTAGACTTATTCAGTTTTTTCCAGAGCTCCATCATATCTAACTTTTTTAGACTTCTATTTACTTTCTTATCTTCTTTCTTATTTTGTAGATAGAATTATCTAGTTTTTAAATAGAGAAGGTAGTGATCCCCCACAAATGCAGGGTTTTTTTTTTTTTTAAGGGCATTTAAGAGATAATTAAGACATTAATTTTACCAGATATGAGTTTCCACTGGGGTATTATTACCTATGAGTTTTCTTGTTGTAAGGTTATTTCTGTGATACCTAGAATGAGACAAATTCATGACCTTTGTCAAGGAATCACCATATGTATAAACACCAAATAAAAGAACAAAGTCTTAGTGCATTATAAATGGAGATATTTATATCTTTTGTAGAGTTACTTCTTAAATGACAGAACAAAAATCTGACCCTTAAATTTGTTAACTGTTTTAACTTGTTAAAAAGGCAATAATGATAATATCTCTTAATGGGTGTGCTATTTACAATGAAAGCAACAATCATTTCCATCTAGAGTATTAGCATAATTATATCATATTTCCTACTTGTCATGTCCTTTAATGAGACATAATTTAGGCTGAAACATCTCTAATTGATACAGTATGTAATTTGATGATTGGCAAGAAGAAAGAAATGATATATTAGAAGGTGATGTGATTTTATTTTTTTACATGTTTAAATAATAGATTTAAATCATTAACACTTTCAGCAGTCTGATTAAACTTAAAGACCCCCTTCTCAGAATAATGATTGCAAATGCATATCATAAAATATATATAATTTCAAACAAAATCAATTGACATATGCACATATTTAATTATATATGCATACATACATATGAGTACATTTTATGTATATGCATATGTAGCAAAGATCATGTGTTCTAATATGTAAGAAATTTATCAGAAAAGTGTGTACACACAAATATATACACATATTAAATACATATATTGACATGTACATGCATAAATGCACATATATATGTATATATATGTCTATACACACACACACACACACACACATATATATATATATGTGTGTGTGTGTGTGTGTGTGTGTGTGTGTGTGTGTGTGTAATATCTGTGTATGTGTAAGCAGCTAGGTGATATAATAGATATAGCACAAGGCATGGAGGTAGGAAGTACCTGAGTTCAAATGTGGTCTCAGACATCTCTAAGCCTTGTGATCCTGAGCAAGTTGATAACCACATTTGTCTCAATTTCTCCAAATATAAAATGAGCTGGAGAAGAAAATGACAAACTACTTAAATATCTTTGCAAATAAAACTTCAAGTGGGGTCATCCACAAAGATATACATACACATACTTACTTACGTAGACACATCTATTTGCCTACAACCATCATTTTACTAAGGACTTTAAAATATATATATATATATATATATATATATATATATATATAGTTAAAATTAATAAACTAAAAAGGTCAAGAAATGAAGTTTTAAAAAATCCCAAATTAAAAATATCTAACTTTCCTCCCTATATATGTGTCTACTTTTATAAGTACATAATTATTTTTAGAGAAGTCTTGTCAAGGAAATTTACATTCACATATGATCCTAACATTTACTAACTATGTGATTCTGAATAAGAGCTTATTTAACTTTTCCAACAATAGGGGTATTAGTTGAAGAAAAGTTTTTAAAATACAATAGAATGGGTTTCTTACATCAATGAAACCACAGGTCTACACAAAAATAGGTATCTAAATGTACAAATACCTTTGTGTTTTAATTCTTTATAGTTGCCTTATTTTACTTTTTACTTATATTTATGAAAGATAACAGGTTATACAACATCATCTTTCTTTCAGTTTGCTGAAATTCTATATTGACATATGCATACACACATATTATATGCTGTTTGAATGATGAAAACCTTCTACTTTGTTGGATCTTACACAATTCTGATATAAAACCTTTGTCATTACTGTACTCAACTCCATCCATGTACATAGTTATAAAAATAATTTGGCGCATTTAATTATATTTTGTTCTTAGTCTTTACTGTAAGCCTTGTGATGTTTACTGACATCCTCAGATTCCTTTTATGTCTTTTACTATATCAGTACTTTAGAAATATGTATGAATTTGCAAAGAGCAAATACTAAAGAATTCTCTTACAAGTTTCCATGAAAATCAGATGAAATGAGTTAAAAAGACAGAAAACATTAATGTTATTTTCAGAGACTGATTATCATTATTCCACCTGTATTTATTTACTTTATGGATAAATGGAACAATGTTGCTTCCCCTTATGGTTTTATTTTGTGCTTATTTCATCATATTTAGCCTGAAAAGAAATTCTCATGTTTTCACACTGTATAATCAATTCAAAAGAACTTCAGAAAGAAATCTTAAGTCTGTAAAGAGTTTACTGTTAGGCATGTGTATAGGTTACTTAAAAAAATAACTTCAGCATATAGCTTTCAAAATATTTTTCTAAAAAATCAATGAAATAATTTTGCCCTCAAATCATGTGACTCAAAATCCAAAGGAACAACATGTCTGATTGGTCACATGTTTCTTCCATTTGTTTCTGAAAATATTCATCATTTTTCCCCTTGAAGAGAATCATGCACTTTAGGTGGAGGAATAAAACTTGCTCTATAGAGGAACTAGATAAAACCCACATACTGGGAATTTGGAGAAATCATCTCCCCGGGGGGGGGAGGGGGGGGAAAGGGAGGGGGGTAAGACTCATTAGATGTCAAAGAAGGGGAATTGCAAGGTTGTGTTAGTAGATAGATTCTCAAAATGTATTTTAATGCAGCTAGATAAGTCCATTCATTCTATTTTAGGGAAGGATCCCTTATTTTTGGAGACCTCCTGTTCTGATGAGAATAACTGGAGACCTTTTTTATCTCATGCCCCACCAAGATACTTTGATGGAATTGATGGAAAAATTCCTACTAAAACAAACCTGATCTTTGCTTGTCTAAACAATAAACTTAACAATTTACATCTTTGAGATTACGCCTTTGTATTATCCACATCACTTGACATGCTTTTCTTTCTATTTAACCTTGCCAAGTAAAGAAAGTAACTGAACATCATTTGATAGTTTACATTTGCCACTTGTACTGTTGCCCTAAAGTTATATTGTAAATGCTGATAGAGTTACTGTCCTCCTAACAATTGCCCACAAGCTGATACCAATTGAATGATTTTACCTTTTAATGTTTTCCTCTTAATTTATATATCTTCATCCAAATGGATTAGAATTGAAAGATCTCTGAATTGAGGAATTCTTCAATGCTACAACAGACAAGGACTACTTTTTTCCCTGTATTTCTATAATAACTGTTGATGAACTAGAATTGTTTCAAAACTTTATTCATGTCTTGTATAATAATAGATCTATGAAGAGTTTTGTCATTATTCTAAGGGAATTTTATTTTTATTTTTAATTTCCTTTTATTATTTGTGTCTGAGAGCCATTTCTCTTATAAATTTTTATTCAATGAAAGTGCGTTTTTAATTAATATTCATTTACCTGACCAAAATCTGACTCATCAAATAAAGGAAGATCATTTGATGTTCCTCACACAGATGTCAAAGGTAAGACAAAGTATTTTAGTTATTTGTTAGCCTCCCTAGCTAATTGTTGATTTTCCTGACAGTCTTTTTGATTATCTTGATAACATATAAATTTTCCCCCTCAAACAAAGTATTTGTTAACCTGCTAAATATTAAACTTTAAAATGATTTAGCTAACTTTATAGATTTTTTTGATGGAGTTTATTTCCTTAGGGTGTGTATGAAACTAGAATTTTTAAAAATTATTTACCTTCTATAGTATTGAAGGCAATGTGTTAATGTGAATTTTTCTTTTATTTAAGTTTTATGCATAGTTCAACAGGAACATACAAGACTGATATATGTCAAATACTCATTTCTCTGCCCTCTGACATAATTTTTCCTATCAAAAAGCTTCTGGTCCTAATAATTGTTCAGGTTTCCTCTGAGCACTAACCTATGCTTGATCATAGTAATAAGACCCAAGATATTATCTCTGTGAGTTCTATGTTGTGGAAAATATATTTGGGTAGTGCTTACCTACCATGTGAACTCAGAGAGGAGATTTTTCCCTCATAAAATGATGCAACTTTTGTGAAAATGCAACTTATGTCAGAGGCTACCATAATACTTTACTTTGAAGTAAGTTCATTGTTATTATCATGATTAAACTCTCCAACGAGGTTGGCATTTACCTTATGATATTATTTGTGACTTGGATTTGAGCAGAAATGGTGGTCAATTATTTTAAGTAATAATAAACTAAAAATAGAAGGGAAAACCTGATAAAGTAGAGAGTAATTTGCAAGTTGGATAACAGATGAAATTTTGCTTATAGGAAATGTGAAAAGTTCTATTTTCATGTTTAAAAGTAAATAAAATGATTATTTATTTTGTTTTTGACAAAGATTAATTTTACCTCAAAGGAAGTTAGTCATTATTCTTGAATCAATGTATTCAACACAATTCTATTTATATTCCTTTGAAGTGGTTTTGGCATTTTTTACATTCTAGTTAAATCTTTTCCCAAGTTTATTTTCCAGCAAGTTAATGAGAATGTACCCTGGATTGTGTGTGTATGTGGTTGGGTATGTGTGTGTATCTGTAAAAATGCTCAAAAATATGGAAATAAAATTAAAAACTAATGGAAAAATACAAATATAAACCAGGTTGTGCTTCTCATTCTATATGTTAGGCATTATATATTCTCATTCTATATATTGGGCAATTACTTATGACTCAAGTAATTTATTAAAGTCCATATTGAAATCTGAAATCCATACATATAGATTTATATGTACATTTTGGCATATTATATGTATATGTGTATATGCATATGGTATATATATATATATACACATACATATACATATACATATATATATACATATATATGTGTGTGTATTTGTTGTAGTCTACATAATCGTTTTATATAGGAAATAAGTATTCATTTAACAGATCTGGACAATACACAAGTATTGAGTCATAAATTAAGAATATTTTTATATAATTCCCAAAAATGGGCTAATCAAAAAAAAACAAAACAAAACAAAACAAAACAAAAAAACATTTAATCTCATGCTTTTATATTTTCTTAACAATGATAACATGTTTTTAATTTTTTTTTAAACAATGACTTAACATAACAACAATAGTAAAGAAAGCAGAGTAGAAAAAAATGTAAGGGCCTTTCATATAAATAGATCTTATAGTAAACATCTTGCTTGATAAAGTAAATTTGCTTTATTGCTCACTTTTCAGGAATCCACATACATTTTATGCTTATCCAATTAATTTCCATCTTAAAAAATAGAATTATATTCCATGGAGGAAGTCTTCATGCAAGAAAAAAAAAATCACATTTAAGAATACAGTATTTTCCCCAAAGATTTACTTAATGAAAAGCAATAATCTCTTGAGAAAACTTTGATCAGATTTTAAAATAAACCACAAAATAGAAATACCAGATACTAAGGATTCTGTGGGGAGCTTTTCATGTCAAAGATTCTCACTGCAGCTTCATTTCATTCCTAAGTGTGACCACTCCACCTTTACTTTTTATAGTCATGATTTAGTCCAAATTTTATGCCTCATTCATGTGGATTTAACAAGTGTGAGTGTTCTCTTATCAAACTTTTCTTCTTTTGAGTGACTAGAGGGAGATGTTAAAAGCTTCTAGTTGATTAGCTTTTGCTTCCTTTAGAAGTGACAATTTAGAAAGTATTCGAGGACTTTGTAACTCTTTATAATCTTTTAAAATTTAACTCCCTTTCCTTCATACCACTTCATAAAGACTGAAATAGTGAAATAGCAAATCACAGTATAAATATACAAAGCAATTGAATCAAATAAAATATTTTTTTTCTTTTTTTATACATTATTGAGAAGCAGCATGATATAGTGGATAGAGAACCATCCTGGAAGGAAAAACAATTACTGGGCTCAAATCTTATTTCTGTTACATACCTACTTTATCATATTGAGGAAATAGCAACTTTTCTATCCTTTAGACAATTCTCAAGCACTCTAAGCTAAAAAATTTCTAGATAGAATTTTTAAAATGCTTCTATGAATTCTATGAAACACTTTTTCATATACCTCATTTAGACTACATAACAATGCTTATATCACTCATTTTACCAATGACAAAACTGAGGCTGAGGCAGAATTGAATTCAGGTGGTCCTACTCCAAATCCAAAACTAGTATCTACTATTCCACCTAACTATCTCTATGTAAAGATAGCTACTAGTGGATGAAATTTCCCCATTAGGAGTTCTCTATATGAAAATAATCAAAAAGCTGTCTTGTCTCCTCTCCTTCCTCCAAGTAAATTTTAATAGCCTTATTTTTCCAAGCATATGCAAATAGTTTACAACATTCACCTTTTCAAATTCTTGTGTTCCAAATTTTTTCTCTCCCTCCATTCTTTCCTTTCCTCAAGCAATCCAATATAAGTTAAACATGTGTAATTATTCCAAACACATTTACATATTCTTTATGCAGTGCAAGAAAAATTAAACCAAAAGAGGGAAAAACATGAGAAAGAAAGCAGACAGCAATAGCAAAAGGTGAAAATGCTATGCTTTTATACACAGTCTCTACACTTCTCTCCCTCTGTATACAGATGGCAATTTCCATCACGTCTATTGGAATTGCCCAAGTAAAATTAAAAAAAAAAGTTATCAGTTATACATTCATAAAAATACATGAAAGATAATTTTGTCTTTAGAATGATCAGTGATGGACTGAGATCTCTTCACTTCAAATAGGTAGAAAAGACAATGATATAAATGAGGGGAAAGTTATTCTTTAATAGATTACTACCCTAAATCTTCTCCATATTAAGGTTTTTTAAGTTTTTTTTTTGTTGTTGTTTGTTTGTTTTTGTCTCTTTCCATTATTCTTTTTTTCTTTTTGCATTTCTGGACACATCTGTTCATATTTCTAATGGTTTGAGTTGCATGATCAAATTTGTGAATTACTTATTTTATCCTTTATGAATAAAGAGAATAGATGCTTATCATAAGATTAATCAAATATTTATAAAACAAAAATGAAACAACAATAAAGTCATTTGACTCAATAATGGGTTTTTATGATGATCATGCATTTATTATCATTTCCCCCTATTATGCAATTATTTTCATTTTCTTCTGATAAGGAAGGATAATCAAAGTAAGTGAATGATAGTTTAATGTTATTTCAGCTTTTCCTTAATATCTAAGAAGAACTAACTCTTAAAATAACAACAACAACAAATTAAAGAGGAGGAAGAGATCTAATAAGGAAGATTTTAGTATAGGGGAAAATCATCTGAGAAACTGAATAATTAATCAGAGAAAAACAATAATACAATTATAAGTACTATAGTATGAAAGAATTTCATGATAAAATTAAGAAGATAATAATTGTATAATAACTAGATAAGATCATGATGGAGTATGGAATAAAAACAATAACCCTAAAAATAGTTTCAAAGAAATTTTTTTTTTCCCCTGAGGCTGGGGTTAAGTGACTTGCCCAGCATCACACAGGTAGGAAGTGTTAAGTGTCTGAGTTTACATTTGAACTCAGGTCCTCCTGAATTCAAGGCTGGTGCTCTATCCACTGCGCCACCTAGCTGCCCCAATTTCAAAGAATTTAAAACAGCTAAAATAGAAATACTGCATGGAATAGAAACTCAGGAATTTAGGAAAGTATCAAAGGCCATTAAAAAATAAAAGGATGAGTTAGATTTGAAAAATCCAATATTATAGCAAACAAAACAAAACAAAGCAAAAACAAACAAACAAACAAACAAAAAAAAAAACAGAGGAAAATCAAAAGATTGCAAACTTGAAAAAAAAATCAAGTGCCCAAGCAAGTACTTATTAAGCACTGCTATAAGCTATAAGCTTTGTTAGACTCTGAGGAAAATGATAATAATGAAACTAAACCTGTCCTTTAAGGAGATTACATTATATCACAGGAGGTATTTATTATAACAACTAAAATAGAAATCAGATTTAAGGAACAATTTAAAAATTTTCATTTCCTCAAAAATTAAGTTTAAAAAAAAACACCTGAATACTGTAATATATTGAATCCCAAAACAAATCATCAGAAGTATAAGGTGAGATCAGAATGCAAATTAATAAAATTCACAGAGATAAATATGAGGGTTCAGTACTTATATTCATAAAAATGAATTAATTTTCATTAGTTTTTTATCTTGACTATTTATTAAATTTATAAATATTCTAAGACGAAAGAAGAGGAGGAGAGAATTACATTTAAAGCTCCTAATAATATAGAAGAAAGGAAATCATGAATCTGGACTTTAGAAAAGGAAAGTTAAAGGAGTCAAGGTAAGATTGAAAAAGAAAGGGAGACAGACACTGAGTAATAGATTAAGAAACAGAGATAGAGATACACCGAGAGAGAGAGACAGGAAGAGGTATAGAGAATGAGTGAGGCTACATTTAATGCAAATATATAAATTAAACAGTAGTAGATATTTTTGACTTTGGGAATAGAAAAAAAAAATAATAACAGATATTTACATCACTGATTTAAAAGACAAGGTAACAAAAACAAATATGAATTGAAAGAGAAGTGGGAATTAAAGTAACTGGATGAAACTATTCTAATATAATAACCACTAAAATATAGTAAAAATTGCATACATTTCACAAGAAATACTATAACAGAATATCTCGTAGAGAATTTAATAATTATTCCTATTAATGTGAAGGCATTAATTTACTCATAAAATGAATGAGGGTGCTAGAAAGCGTTAGAAGATTAACCTCAAAAAGTTGTAAAGTCAAAAAAAGTTTTAAAGAGAACTAAAATTAAGAGTTGGAATATAATGCATTATGAATTTTTTTAATAGAGCATGATTGACAATTTTAATCTCAGAAAAAAAATATTCATGACACAGATATAGCTGAGAAAGACAAGGAGGAAAGTAATATTATCCTTAAACCATAAATGATAGAAAAAGAAATATGAAGGAAGATTTTGGAAAGGCATCTAAGGGAAATCTAATTAGAAAGCAATCACTGTTGGTGACTTCTACATATGCCTTTCCTTACAACTATATATACTAAACCTACAGACACCAAACAAACTAACCAACCAAAAAAAAAGCACCCTAATTAAACATTTCATTAATTGTGGCATTATTTACATTTTTATCACTAAAAACAATAATTTCTAAAGTACCCTTTTCTTATCTTTCTGATGTATGCTTTTTTGGGGGGGAAATATATTTTCTACTATATTTCCACATAGTAAACTTTCAAGAATACATTTATACCACAAGGTATAAAACACTAATGACAGTTCTCCCTGTCATATATAACATTCTTGAGTTTTGTGGGTGAAGCCAAGATTGTGGAATAAATGAAAGTATTAGTTCTACCTCTCCCAGTTTCCCTTGTAAACCACATAAAACTAAGCTTCTGAAGAGAGTCTGAAAGAATGAAAGAATGAACCACTCTCAAGTTCAAGATAGATTGGAAAAACTTTGAGAAAGTCCAGTTCAGACAGACTCTGGAAAAGCCAGTGAGAAATACTTAATCACAACAAATCAGGACCTGAGATCCTAAGTGTTGGCTCAGTACAAGAACTGATCAGTAGGGTAGCTTTCAGTCTCAGTCAAAAGACAAACTCTGAGACATCAGGCAGTTTCCTGAAAAAAGCAGACAAAGCCTATCCCTTGCACAAACAAGGGTGCTTGTGCTCAAAACAAAGGGTAGGAGCTACATAGGAACCTTGGGATAGTGACTGTGTTACCCCAGATGCAGAGTTAGACATAAAACATAAAAAAAAAAAAAAAAAAGAAAACAAAGAAAATATAAAAAAAAAAAGAAAAGAAAAGAAAAGAAAATGAATGAGAAACAGAAAAGAATCTTGACTACTATTATGGAGACAGGAAAGAGCAAAACACCAAATAAAATGAATACAAAATGTCCACAGAGGAAATCTCAAAGAGTTATATGACTTGATCTCAAGCCCAAAGTCTTCTTTAAAGTGCTTACAAAAAAATAAATAAATAAATAAATAAATAAATAAAAGACAAATAAGAGAGGTAAAAGGAAAAAAAAAAACAAATGAGAAAAGAAATGAGAGATATGCAAGAGAGATTCAACAGCTTGTAAAAGGAAGGTAATTCCTTAAAATAAAATTGGAAAAGAAGAAAAAGAGATTAAAGGAACTAAAGTAGGTAACAAGGAAACTTAATTATCACTTTTTGTAGATAATATATGATATACTTAGAGAACCCTAGGAATAATTAGAAATAATCCACAATTTTAGCAAAGTTGCAGGATACAAAATAAATTCACATATATCAGCAGCATTTTTATACATCCCTAACAAAGTCCAATAGCAAGAGATACAAAGAGCAATTTGATTTAAAATAACTGTCATTAGGATAAAATATTTGGGATTCTATCTGCCAAGGGAAGGTCAGGAACTATATGAACAAAACTACAAAACACTTAGCACACAAATAAAGTCAGTTCTAAACAATTGGAAAAATATCAAATGCACTTGGATTAGGTCGAGAGAATATAATCAAGATGACAATACTATCTAAACTAATCTATTTATTTAGTACTTTACAAATCAAATTCCCAAGAAACTATTTTACAGAGTTAGAAAAAATAGTAACATATTCCATCTGGAAGAACAAAAGGTCAAGAATTTTAAGGGAAATAATAAAAAAAAAAAAAAAAATGCAAGTGAACATGGCCTAGCTGTACTAGATCTAAAACTATATTATAAAGCACTGGTCATCAAAGCCATTTGATACTGGCTAAAAAATAAAGTAGTCAATCAGTGGAATAGGTTAGGGTCATACGACAAAACACTCAATGATTATAGTAATCTAGTGTTTGACAAATCCAAAGATCCCAACTTTTGGGATATTGGGATAGAAATTCACTATTTGACAAAAACTGCTGGGAAAATTGGAAACTATTATGGCTGAAACTAGGCACTGATCCACACTTAATTGTATACCAAGATAAGGTTGAAATGGGTTCATGATCTAGATATAAAGAATGATATTACAAACAAATTAGAAGATCATAGGATAATTTACCTCTCAGATGTGGGGAGAAGGAAGGGATTTGTGACCAAAGAAGAACTGGAGATCATTACTGATAACAAAATAGATAATTTTGATTACTATATATATTTGTACAAACAAAACTAATACAGACAAGATTAGAAGAGAAGCAATAAACTGGGAAAACATTTTTATGCTCAAAGGTCCTGATAAAGGGCTCATTTCTAAAACATATAAAGAATTAACTCAAATTTATAAAAATTCAAGCCATTGTCTAATTGATAAATGGTTAAAGGATATAACCAATTTCAGATGAAGAAATTGAAATTATTTCCAGTCATGTGAAAAGGTGCTCTAGGGTGGAGCCAAGATGGTGGA
Organism: Sminthopsis crassicaudata; assembly: GCF_048593235.1. Taxonomy (NCBI): domain Eukaryota; kingdom Metazoa; phylum Chordata; class Mammalia; order Dasyuromorphia; family Dasyuridae; genus Sminthopsis; species Sminthopsis crassicaudata. The sequence continues at coordinate 255,891,133 of NC_133617.1, read as the reverse complement.
GAAAATACATGTTTCTTTCTGAGGTCTCCTTCTACCTTAATACTAATTGCAAAATTAAGCCTCTGAAATAATGCTGGACTGGCAGAATCCATGAATATTGGGAGCACAGTAAATTATCAGTAGAAATTATTTTAAAGATCACTAGAAAAGGTCTGGTTCAGCCAGGTGCAGGATGCTCAGGGAGAAAGGAAGAGCATGAAGGCCATTGCATGCTGTACAGATCTGGGTCAGAGTGCAGTCTCCACAGTTTTGTCCAGACTCCTTGCTATGGAGAGTCTACTGCAAGGACTTTACCACAGTATTGCTTACTCTGCCTTGCTTGCAAGTCAGTAGATCAGCAGAGAAGTTAAAAAGCATCCAACATAAACAAAAAAGGTAAAGAATGAACCCCAAAGTATCAGAGTCTCATGGAACATGGCTCCACCCACTCAACACTGGGAGTGACTCAGCTCAATCCCAGCCCAGCTGCTGCCATTTCTTGGTCCCTGTAAAGGAAGCTTGGAAAGCTTTCCTTGCCCTAAAAGAAGATCCCAACTTTTTGAAAAAAATAAGTAAAAAAATGCAAAGTGAACTTTAACTATAGATAGCTTCTATAGTGAAAGAGAAGAACAGATTTCAAACACTGAGGAGACTAAAAGCAGATTGTCTCCAGATGAAGCCCCAATGGCTGATATAACCTGGTACCAACCACACAAGGCTCTCCTAGAAAAAATTAAAAAGGATCTCAAAAGAGAGCTAGAAGAAAAATGGGGAAAGGAAAGGAAAACTTTGCAAGAGGGTTTGGAAAAAGTATATAACTCATTAAAAGATAGATTTGATAAAGTAATAGAAAGAAAAAAGAAAGGTTTGATAAAGAAAATAAACCAACTCCCTAAAAAAAGAGAATATGTGAAATAGAAAAGGTAAAGAACTCCCAGGAAAACAGAATTTTTGAATTGGAAAAGGCAAAGAACTCCCAGAAAAACAGAGTTTGTGAAATGGAAAAAGAAAATAAGTTCTTAAAAAAATTTTGTGAAATGGAAAATTATTCCATAGAACAAAATAACTGATTTAAATACCTAATTTGACTAATACACAAAGAAGTTTGAAAAAAAGTAAATGATGAAAATAATTTACTAAAAATCAGAACTGAACAAATGAAAATAAATGACTCCATGAGACATCAGAAATCAGTCAAGCAAAACCAAAAAATGAAAAAAATAGAAAAATTGTTAAATACTTGCTTGAGAAAACAACAGACCTGGGAAATAGATCTAGGAAAGATAATCTAAAGGTTATCAGACCCCCTGAAAATCATGATGAAAAAAGAGCCTAGACATTGTTTTTCAGGAAATCATCAAAGAGAACTGCCCAGATGTCATAGAATCAGAAGGTAAAATAGCAATTGAAATATTCATTGAACACCTCCTGAAAGAAACCCCAAAATTAAAACTCCAAGGAATATTATGACTAAATATCAGAACTATTAGATCAAGAAAAAAAAATATTACAAGCAACCCGAAAAAAAAATTCAAATATTGAGGAGCCATAATATATATTACTCAGGATCTAGCAGCTTCCACCTTAAAAGATAAAATCTGACATTCCACATATTTCTGATGAAAAGACCCAAGCTAAAAAAAAAAAAAAATTGACCTCCAAATGTAACGAGCTGTTGTCTCTAGAAGCTGCCGGATCACTCTCTGGGAAGAGATCTGCTGTGTCTTCTCAAATCTCTTAGACAGATTCTTCTTCCTGTAGTGAACCGTTGTCTCCAGGTAGTTGCTGTTAACTCTTGTCCAGAGAAGTGACTTCCCTTCCTGCAGGGAGCCCCGTCAAGCCTGATGCAATGCAGAGTCCTCTTCTTGAATCCTGGCTCTGAATCTCCTCCAGCTCTTATCCTTCTCTAGGCCGATCTGCACTCCAGGCCAAGTGCTGTCTCTTTTATCCTCCCAGAGAATGGGCGTGGGATAATGCAAGGGCTTCTGGGAAGAACCACCCCAGCCAATGAGCTTGCCCCCTCTATCAAGTCAACCTGAGTTCTCACCTTGTAATTGTCCAGAAAACCTGAATTCTCACCTTGTCACTATCCAGACAACCTCAGTTCTCACTTAGTAATCCTAACATCCAAATATAGGATTCAACAGAAACATATAAAGGTAAAAAAGAACTTTTGTGAACTATATTTGTTATGAGAATACATAAAGAGTGCATGTATAATTCGATTTTACCATTATAACATGAAAAAGGAATGAGACATGGAAAGGGGATTGTACCAGAAAAAGGGAAAAGTGAAAGTATAAACAGGGAATTTACACCTCATGAAGAGGTGAAGAAACCTATTGTGTATGAGGGAAAGAAGGGAGGGGAATAAAAATTTTGTGAATCTTACTCTCATTAGATTTGACTCAAACAGAAAATATTAGACATATCTGGTTTACAGAGAAACTTCTCTCATCTTATTGAAAAGTGTCAGGGGGAAGGCAAAAAAAGGGAAGGGATAGGCTAAATATAAGGGAATACAAAAATAGAAAGGTATAAGAAAGGAGGAGGAACTCTAAAGAGGGAGGTAATGTAACAGGGGAGAGCTGCATGAAGAAAGTGGTACTCATAATTTTAAAAATAGGGAGGGGGTAAACGGAAAAGGAAAGAGAAAAGTATAATCTGAGCATAATAAGATGGCAGGAAATAGAGAATTATTAGTTTTAACTGTAAATGTGAATGGGGTGAACTCTCCCATAAAGAGGAAACAGAGAGCAGACTGGATTAAAAACCAGAATGCTACAATATGTTGTTTAAAAGAAACATATTTAAAACAAAGTGATACATGTAATATAAAGGTAAAAGTTTGGAGCAGAATCCATTATGCTTCAGGTGAAGTGAAAAAAAAAAAAAAAGCAGGGATAGCTATCCTGATTTCAATCAAACAAAAGAACAAAAAATGATCTAATTAAAAGAGATAAGGAAGGAAATTATATCTTACTAAAGGGTTCCATAGACAATGAAGCATTATCAATACAAAATATATATGCATCAAGCAGTATAATATGGAAATTCCTAAAGGAGATGTTAAAAGAGCTGTAAGAAGAAATAGCAAAACAATAATAGTGAGAGATCTCAACCTTTCATACTCAGAACTAGATAGCACAAAATAAAAAAGAAAGAAGTTAAAGAGGTAAATATAATACTAGAAAAGTTGGGTATGATAGAACATTGGATTAAATTGAATGGAGGCAGAAAGGAGTACACTTTCTTCTTAGTAGTTCATGGAACCTATACAAAAGCTTACCAAAGATTAGGACATAAAATGCAGAAGGGCAGATATTTTAAATACATTTTTTTCAGATAATGATGCAACAAAAATTATATTCAATGAAAAGCCAGGACAAAATACACCAAAAAGTAATTGGAAAATTAAAACATATGATCATCTCAATAGATGCAGAAAAAAACATTTGCTAAAATCCAACATCCATTCCTACTAAAAACGCTTGAGAGTATAGGAATAAATGGACTATTCCTTAGAATAATCAGGAGCATATATTTAAGACCGTCTGTAAGCATAATATGTAATGGAGATAAACTGGAACCTTTCCCAGTAAGATCAGGAGTGAAACAAGGTTGCCCACTATCACCATTACTATTCAATATTGTATTAGGAATGCTAGCCTTGGCAAGAAGAATCGAGAAAGAGATTAAAGGAATAAGAGTAGGCAATGAGGCAATCTTGCAGATGATATGATGGTATACTTGGAAAACTCCAGAGATTCTAATAAAAAGTTATTAGAAATAATTCATAACTTTAGCAAAGTTGCTGGATACAAAATAAATCCACATAAATCCTCAGCATTTTTATACATCACCTATTAAATGCAACAGCAAGAGATACAAAGAGAAATTCCATTCCAAACAAATTTTGAGAGTACAAAGAAAAGTCAGGAATTATATGAGCAAAATTACAAAACACTTGCCACAAAAATAAAGTCAGATTTAAATAATTGGAAAGACATTCAGTGCTCATGGATAGGCCAAGGGAATATAATAAAGATGACAATACTCCCCAAAGTAATCTAATTATTTAGTGCTATACCAATCAGATTCTCAAGAAACTATTTTAATGACCTAGAAAAATATAACAACAAAATTCATATGGAAAAATAAAAGGTTGAGAATTTCAAGGGAATTAATGAAAAAAAAAATCAGATGAAGGTGGTCTAGGTGTACCTGATCTAAAGCTACATTATATAGCAGCAGTCACCAAAACTATTTGGTATTGGCTAAGAAATAGACCAGTCAATCAGTAGAACAGATTAGGTACAAAGAACAAAAAAGGGTACATCTATAGTAATCTAGTCTTTGACAAACCCAAAGATACCAACATTTGGGATAAAAATTCATTATTTGAAAAAAAAAAACTTTTAGGAAAACTGGAAATTAGTATGGCAGAAATTAGATATGGATCCACACTTAACACCATATACCAAGATAAGATCAAATGGGTCCATGATTTAGGCATAAAGAATGAGATCATAAATAGATTAGAGAAACAGAAAATAGTCTACCTCTCAGACCTGTGGAGGAGGAAGGAATTTATGACCAGAGGAGAACTAGAGATCATTATTGATCACAAAATAGAAGATTTTGATTACATCAAACTAAAAAGTTTCTGTACAAACCATACTAATGCAAACAAGATTAGAAGGAAAGTAACAAATTGGGAAAATATTTTTTACAGTTAAAGGTTCTGATAAGGCCTCATTTCCAAAATATATAGAGAACTGACCCTAATTTATAAGAAATCAAACCATTCTCCAATTGATAAATGGTCAAAGGATATGAACAGACAATTCTCAGATGATGAAATTGAAACTATATCCACTCATGTGAAAGAGTGTTCTAAATCACTACTGATCAGAGAAATGCAAATTAAGACAACTCTGAGATACCACTACACACCTGTCAGATTGGCTAAGATGACAGGAACAAATAATGATGAATGTTGGAGGGGATGTGGGAAAACTGGGACACTAATACTTTGTTGGTGGAGTTGTGAAAGAATCCAGCCATTCTGGAGAGCAATTTGGAACTATGCCCAAAAGGTTTCAAACTGTGCATACCCTTTGATCCAGCAGTGCTACTACCAGGCTTATATCCCAAAGAAATACTAAAGAGGGGAAAGGGACCTGTATGTGCCAAAATGTTTGAGGCAGCTCTTTTTGTAGTGGCTAGAAACTGGGAGATGAATTGATGTTCATCAATTGGAGAATGGTTGGATAAATTATGGTATATGAAGGTTATAGAATATTGTTATTCTGTAAGAAATGAGCAGCAGGATGAATTCAGAAAGGTTTGAAGAGAATTACATGAACTGGTGCTGAGTGAAATGAGCAGAACCAGAAGATCACTATACACTTCAACAACAATACTGTATGAAGATATATTCTCATGGAAGTGGATATCTTCAACATAAAGAAGATCCAACTCACTTCCAGTTGATCAATGATGGACAAAAACAACTACACCCAGAGTACGAACACTGGGAATTGAATGTAAACTGTTAGCACTACTGTCTACCTACTCAGGTTACTTATACATTCGGAATCCAATACTTAACGTGCAGCAAGAAAATTGGATTTACACAAATATATTGTTTCTAGGTTATACAGTAACTCATGTAAAATATATGGGATTGCCTGTCATCTAGGTGAGGGAGTAAAGAGAGGGAGGGGAAAATTTGGAAAAATGAATACAAGGGATAATGTTATAGAAAAAGTTACTCATGCATATATACTTCAAAAAAATTATAATTATAAAATTAATTAAAAAATTCAATTTCCACTTTTTGGCCACTACAAAAAGGGCTGCCACAAACATTTTTGCACATGTGGGTCTCTTTCCCCTTCTTTAAGATCTCTTTGTGATATAAACCCAGTAGTAACACTGCTGGATCAAAGGGTATGTACAGCAAAACTACAATCTTAAGGGAAAAATACTGCAAATTTTCTGACAAAACCAGCATCTGGTATGTTCTATAGTAGAGGATCAGAGGACCTGGAATACCATCTCACAGAAGGCAAGGAACTGAATTTACAACCAAGAATTAACTACCCAGCAATACTGAGCATCATCTTTCAGGGGAGGCAATAGATCTTTGATGAAGTAAGATACTTTCAATCAATTCTATTAAAAAAAAAATTCAGAACTCAACAGAAATTTTTTCTACCAACACAAGACTCAAGAGAAGCATAAAAAGGTATATAAGGGGAAAAAAAGATATATTATTTAAAGTTTAAACTGTTCACATAGCTGAATGGGAAAATGATATCTGTAATTCTTGAGTACTGCATTTGTTCCTGGGGCAGACAGAGGGGGTAATCCCGTGGATTAAGGGTGTGATTGTGAATGGAGTCTGATGTGATGATATCAAACAAAAAGACATTAAGAGATGGAAAAGTATGTATTGGAAGAAGAGAAAAGGAGAGGTATAATGCCACAATTAGATCACATGAAAAGGCACAAAAATCCTTTTACAATAGAGGAAAAGAAGGGAGGGGGATGAACATTGACTGAAAATTGATCTCATCAATTTTGGCTCAAAGAAGGAATAATTTAATCATTTATTTTGATATAGAAATTTGCCTAATTCTATAAAGTAGGAGAAGAAAAAGGAAAGAAAAGGAAAGGGATGGAAAGAAGGGAGACAGAAATACTAGAGAAAAAGGTGAAAGAAAGGGGAGGGGTGATATAAGGTAATGTAGTGAATGAAGTGGGTTAAAAAAATGCCTAAAACATAACACAGTAATGACAGGTTGCAAAAAGAGAACAAAAGTATTTAAAGAAGAGACAATAAGAAGGAGGGGAATACAGAGTTAGTAAAGCTAACTGTGAATGTGAATGGGATAATGTCTCCCATAAAATGGAAGTGAATAACTGAGTGGATTAAAAAACATTATATAATTTGTTGTTTGAAAGAAACACATTTGACACAAAGAGGCATATACAGAGTAAAGTAAAAGGCTAAAAACAAAATGTATTGTTCTTCTGCTGAAGTAAAAAGAAAACAAAATACAGCAGTATCAATCCTGATCCCAGATAAAGCAAAAGCAAAAATGGGTCTTATTAAAAGAGCTGAGGAAGGAAAGACCATCTTGACCAAAGATACCAGAATTAATGAAATAATAACTAAATATTAAATATATATGCACCAAGTGGTAGAACATACAATTCCTAGAGAATATATGAAGCCACTTATAGGAAGACATAAACAGCAAACTTGTAGCAGTGGGGGATCTCAAACTTCCCTCTCAGAATCAGACAAATCCAACCACAAAATAAACATGAAGGAAACTAGGGAGCTTAATGGGATTTTAAGAAATCTGGATATGATAGATCTCTGGATAAAACTGCATAGAGATATACAGGAATATATATATATTTTCTCAGCAACACATGGCACCTACACAAAAATTGATCATGCATTGAGGCATTAAAAACTTCACAATCAAATGCCAAAAAGCAAGGATAATAATTGCTTAATCTTCCAATCATGATGCAATAAACATATTCAATAAAGAGGCAGGGAGAGATAAACTAAAAACCAATTGGAAATTCAATATTTTAATTCTAAAAAATGAGTGGGTTAAACAACAAATCACAGAAACAATCTGCTATTTCATCCAAGTCAATGACAATGCTGAGATAATATCCCAAAATTTATGGAATGCAGTGAAAGCAGTACATAAGGAAAACTTTATATCTCTAAATAGCTACATGAATAAAATAGAAAAAGAGAATATCAATGAATTGGGCATGTGACTAAAAGAACTAGAAAAAAAAGATAAAAAAAATTAATTAAATGCCAAATTAGATATTCTGAGACTCAAATGCAAATGAAATTGAAGTTAAGACATTTATTAAACTAATAAAACTAAGAGTTGATTTTTTGAAAAATTAACAAAACAGATAAAACTGGTTAATTTGCTTAGAATGAGGAAAGAAAAAAAAATCACCACCATCAAAAATGAAATGGTGGTAAATTCACCAATGAGAAAAAGAAATTAAAGCAATAATCAGGAGCTATTTTGCTCTATTGTATGGCAGCAACTCTGACAATCTAATTGAAATTGATGAATATTTACAAAAATGTAAATTGCTCAGGTTAACAGAAGAATAAATAAATTAGTTATATAGGCCCATTTTGAAGGAAAAAAGATTAAAACCCAGAATGCAGGGCTGGTTCAGTATCAGGAAAACTATTATCACAATTGATCATATCAATAACAAGACCAACAGAAACCATATTCTTGTCTCAATAGATGCAGAAAATACTTTTGACAAAATACAGAACACATTTTTATTAAAAAAAACATAGAGAGTATAGGCATATAGATAGTTTTCATTAAATTTATAAGCAGTCTCTATGTAAAACCAACAGCAAGCATTATTTGTAATGGAGAGAAGTTGGATGCATTCCCAGCTTCTGGAATAAGGACTCACTATTTGATAAAAATTGGAAAATAATGTGCTAGAAACTTGACATAGACCTACATCTCACACTCCATGCCAAAATAAGTTCAAAATGGGTACACAATTTGGGCATAAAGGATGATACCATACACAAAATAGGAGAGCAAGGGATAATTTATCTATCAGATCTTTGGAGAAGGGAGGAATTTATGAACAAAGAAGAACTAGAAAACATTATGCAAGGCAAAATGGACAACTTTGATTACATTGAATTTTTTTTTTTTTCTCAAACAAAACCAACAGAACCAAGATTAAAAGGGAAGTACAAAGCTGGCAAAAAAAAAAAAAAAAAAAAAAAAAAAAAAAAACCCTTTAAAGCCAGTGTTTCTGATAAAGGCCTCATTTTAAAGATATATAAAGAACTGTGTCAAACCTATAAGAACACGCTTTATTTCCCAATTGATAAATAGTTAAATAATATGAAAATATAATTTCCATGAAATTAAAGCCATCGATGGACATATGAATACCTGCTCTAAATCACTATTGATTTGAGAAATGCAAATTAAATAAACTCTGAGGTACCACTTCACACCTCTTAGATTGGCTAAGATGACAGGAAATTTTTCCTTTAAAGGTTTTTTGTTTTGTTTTGTTTTGTTTTTGCTAGCTTTGTACTTCCCTTTTAATCTTGGCTGTATTGATTGTGTTTGAGAAAAAAAAATAACAAAAAAATTGTTGTAGGAGATGTGGGAAAACTGGAACACTAATGTATTGATGGAGTTGTGAAATGATCCAACTATTCTGAAGATTAATCTGGAAGTATACTCAAAGGGCTATCAAACTGACTTACCCTTTCACCCAGCATCACCACTACTGAATTTGGGGCCTAAGAAAATCATGAATGAGGGAAATGGACCCACACATGCAAAAATGTTTGTAGCAGCTCTTTCTTTGGTAACAAAGAATTGGAAAATGAGTAGTTGCCCATCTGTTAGAGAATGGTTGAATAATAACTGATATATAAAGATAATGGAATATTATTTTATATAAAAATGATGAAAAATATTTTTAAAAAGTCTGGAAAGATTTACACAAACTGATGCTGAGTGAAACAAAGAGAACCCAGAATACACTCTATACAATAATAGTATGACTATGTGATGATCAATTAAAAAATACTTGGCTCCTCTCAGTGGTTGAGTGATTCAAAGAAATTCCAATACCCTCTGGACAGAAAATGCTATCTGTGCCCACAAAAAGATTTATGGAGATTTAATGTAAATTAACACATTTTATGTTCACTTCTTTTTTCCCCTCCCATGGTTTTTCCTTTTTGTTCTGATTTTTCTCCTCTAATATGATTCACAAAACAACGTGTATTAAACTAATTAATAAATCAACTAAATATCTATTTATATGAATAAAACATTATTTTCCTTTAGCAAATATGATTTTTGACTTGTATGAAGAAAGCCATTTTTCAAGAAGACAATGTTTTAAATGTAGAAATACAAAATGACTGAACCTCAGCAGTTTCTCTTGTTAGAAAAGTATTTGTTTTCTGACTTTTATGCTTTGATTAAATCTTTAAGAACTTTATCTGAAAGACCTATTCCAGATTGTTCTTCAGTAGATCATTTTAATAATATCCCTTTTGTCAAATTATTGTAGGAAGAATGCTTTTAATGTTGCCCAACATAGTGACATCAATGTGAAACCTACAACTTACGTAATATGTTGTATAAATACTTTGACTTCAGTGATGATGTCAAGAGTCACTAAGTTCCTAGCAAAGGACTTGTAGTAAAATTTTTGTTATAATAAAAATGGTGGGGAAACTAAGTGTAGGTAAAATTGTATTTAAAGTACATTATTTGTGTTAAGCATGTTAATTATTAATGATAATAGTATAAAGTAATACATTGAATGACAAGAAAATTGAATCAAGAAACCTTAGAATTATAAGCATCCTTGAAGCTTATCTACTAGTCTAACCTGTAAATGAACTTTTTTTCTACCACATATCTAACCAGTGGCCTGTCCATTGATTTTATATCCAGAATATTTCTTGTATCTCAGCATTCTTTTTTCAGTTATATCATCATTTTAGTTTGGTTTCTCATTTTCTTTTTTACTTTTCTATTGTACTTGCCATTAATTAATGACACAGACTTTATTTTCTCTCTTTCATCTTTTATATTGCTATAAATGTAGCTTTTCCTAAAGCATAGCTCTCATTTTCAGACTTCTAGCATGTTTACAAATAATGTTTACCATTGTATATCAAAGATAATGCAAATTGTTTCATATGCCATTTAAGAGCCTCTATAATCTTGTTCCAATCTACCTTTGGAGGGCATATTTAATAGTATTAACAACAAATTTAGAACTGGAAGTAAACTAGTTCATCTAAAACAAACTCTTCATTTTCTAGCCTAGGGTATAGATAGGATATCGACCTAGAAATGAGTCTAGTGCATTATTCACTAAACTACATTGCTGTCTGCTTATATGTTTTCTGTTCTTTAGTCAAAATTGATGAGAAGCCAATATGGTATAATGTGAAATATATTGGCCTTAGAGTCAAAAAAATTTGTGTTTAACTTTCAGCTTTATACACTTATTAACTGTATGATTTTGAAAAAAGCTCTTTGTCTTATCTGGGTGTGAGTTTTCTTATCTTTCGGTCCATTGTTAGCACAGGTTTGTCTGAGCTAATAATGTGTGTTTCTATGTCTTTTCATGACTTTTATTTTGTTCTCTTTTGTCTTCATGAACACTTGCTCTGTGCATAGAAGGTCCTGTCTCCATTCTTACTTATTGATATACATTTCTTCCTTTAAAACTCATGTCAGATATAATCCTACATGGTTAGTATTGATCCCTTTAGTTAAAAGGAACCCTTCCCCACCTTGAATTTCTTGAATTCCTTTTTATGGTAACTTTTGTGGATTTAATATCAAAGTTATAGTTATTCTTATCAATACTTTACTAGAATATAAGCTCTGCAATCAATGAGGTTGTCTTTTTCATCTTTGTATTTCTTAGTACATTGTTTTGTACATAATTAAAGCATATCAAAATTTAGTTTTAGAAAATTATAAGGAAAGTACTTTTCAACATGTGTATATATTAATAAAAGAAACATATTAAACATACATTTATGATTTTTATCATCAAAATAATTTGTTTTATTTTAAACAATGTAGTTTAGCTTTTTTCAAGTTTATTTTTTCCCACTAATTTCCCTTTCCCTTTCTTATGCTCTCAAATACCATATGTGGGATGATAGTGTATAAGTATATAATATTATATATATATATATATATATATATATATATACATATATATATATATATGACTGAAAGTCTTAGAGAGCTTTTAATCCAATCCCTTAATTTTACAAATGAGGAAAATATTGCACTCAAGGATGTCTAAAGTTGAATTTGAATGGAGGTCTTCTTGACTTCAAGTCTAGTTAGTGCCTTCTTTTCTTTATCAGACTGCTTCCCATGTACTTTCTGCCTATATTGTTTGTGGTGTATCTTACATGGTGATGTTTATTTGAAATCATGTTGAAGTCATATTAAAGTCATATTTTGTTACCCATACCTAAACATGCTAAGAAAATTAGTAACTTAACATTCAGAATATTTAGCATAGTATATTAACCTTATAAAACTAAAAATTTACAATTGGAAGAAAGAATATTAGTCTCACCCCCTTTTATTCCATATGCACCTACTGAGGTAAAACATATCCTTGTATTAAATATAACTCTTAAGGTTAATAATATTTTGCATTTCTTTACAATAATACAAGCATATCACAACTACATATTTATAAATGATTATTTTTTGCAAAAATACCATGATGTATAACTAAAATTCTCCATTACAAATTACAAAGTGATTAATGAAATAGTTTGCATTATAACAAGTTGTTGTGGCCTCATGTGCATATAGTTTATAAGATTAGACAATGAAAACATAGAATAACTTTTCTCTGTTCAGGTTTCTTTTCTTTTTTTCTTTTTTTCCCTTTTAGTATGGCCATTAAATAGTCTTTACACAATTGTGAATCCAGCCCATGCTTTGGGACATGATGGACATCCAAAAGGAATAAGTACACCATTGAACATTTGACCTCACCAATTCATTCAAGTTTTCTGTACTTCCTATTGGTTTTGATATAATTATAGGTGAATAATAGGATAGATGTTTGCTTTTACCTTTGCTTCAATCTGTTTAGTATCTGGATTCTGAAACAAAAATTTGATTTTGCTTTTGCCGTCATCTGAAGAACCTTTAAGCTGAGAAAACTTGTACCTCCAAAGTACAGCCTGAAGGGGAAAAACACACACACACATACACACACAAAAAAAATATATGTCAATGAAATTAATATCAAGCTGTGGAGAAAACAAAAAAAAATTCTTTAAAAACAACATTATATAATATAAAAGGCAAATAAGTCATTTTATCTCAATTTTAGAATGACTCACATTTCATGGTAGCCAAAGCACATGAATATAAGAATTTATCATAATATCCTTTGGTTTCATGACCTTTGTAGCCATTGGACTGGGCATACCCCCCAGTTTACAAATGACTTAAAACTACAGTCACTCAGATACTAATGAATTCTTTTTAAAGAGATAAATGTCACTTTAATAAGAGGTGTTGTTTAAAAATGCAAACACATTACTTACTGCTTTAGCATTCAATATTAATATCTTCTTTTTTATTTGGTAATGCTGTAACTTCCTGACAAAGCTCTAAATGACAATCTCTATCAGATGATAGAGATGTTTTCTAACAAATAAAAGGTAAAATTACATAGGAATGAAAAAAAGATGACATAGCATTCTTGTGCAATAAGAATCCAAAGAACATTGTTGCTGCTATTTCCTCATCATCATGTTAATTCTTTACTAGTGAGATCTCTAACTACAATTGATCTGTGAAGTGTTAAGTGGGATAAAGATACTGGAAAGTAAGTTGTGAGTTTTTTAAATAACAAGGCCAGAACAAAGCATATTTAAGTGACTAATCAGGGAAAATAACCCATTGAGGAATAATGTTCCTTGTTCCGCGTCCTAATCACTGAATCCTCATGCTTCAGAGGAGTTAGTTATAATATTGGGTGCTTCAGAATGACCACAGATAAAGGAGTTCAAATAAGTAAAGCCCACAGATTAAAGAGTTCGAATAATAAAAAAAAAATATAGTTAGTGTCAATGACATATTGGAAACCAGGGATAAATATAAACACAGAAGTAAAATCTTAGACATACTAATAAGTATACTACTTGGTATTTCACTCCTCATTCATTCTTTCTTACTCCAATCAACCACTGATGTGGAGAATAACATGAATGACTTCAGACCCTTCAGTTACAGCTACTTCAGCTGACATTGGAAAATAGAGCTGGCTGAAGATACAAAAAAAAACATGAGAGCAAAGGGAACAAACGACATCATGCATGCTGACCACTTATGCCCTGTAGACAACTCCAGCTTTCAATGGAGCACAAATTAATAAATATTTTTCTTTACTCACTCATTTGAGTCTTTCCTACAATGTCTTTAAAAAAAAGTAGAGCCACATTCAATTTTAACCTCACGTAAGACCTGGAAAATGCTATTATTATCTTCATTTTATAGATGAGTAAACGGAGCTAAACAGGTTAAGTAGTTTGCCTAAAGACACACAGCTGTTAGGTCTGAGATCAGAATTTAGCTTAAACTTTCTTGAATCCAAGTCCAATTCTCTATCCATTGTACCAAATACATAGAAGGGAGCCATTGTGAAATTCCATGAGTGAATCTGAAATTAGCAGGTTTTCTGAACAGGGCCATTAAAAAAAAAAGTATGGTTATACCATAGTCAGGCCCATAAAAACAAGTCCTAGCCATGATCTATAAGAACAGGAATGAAGAATAGAAGAAACACTTTAGGTCACTGTTTAGGGAGATAGTGTGGAGTTAGTATCTGAGAACACTGCGAATCATAGGAGAAAATACTGTCCACTCGGCATCCAAGTAGAAACAGGAGGAGGCCTGAAACAAATGTGCTCTCCAGTATCTTGCTATATCCTCTCAGAGTCCCAACAGGAAATAGAACTAACTCCTGATTGATTATTGTGCAAAGAATAACAGAGACCTGAACCCATGATATATAACCAGCAAACCAAGATGTAAGCTGGGGACAGAAGCAGTGAGTGCAAGCTAATACCAACCAACTACTCCATCAAAATTGGTAGAAATAATGGGATTCAAATCCTAGAAGAAATAGTAGCCAAGAGTTCCAGTAAATATTAAATTGGCCAGAACAAAATATACCAAGACAAGAACTGAAGTTGAAAATATGAGTAATCAAAAAGCAGCAGATATGGTGATAAATATTATTTGGTAAGAAAAACATAAGAGAAAGCAGAAGGAAAAAAAGAGAGCTGAAGAAAAGACAAAGTAAGCATGGTTTTATAAGTATCATCATGTAAAATTTTAATTATATCCTCCCCCAAAATAAACTACACAAAGTTGAAAAGAAGAAAAGTATAAATAACAGATTTACAACTTTCTTTGTAATCCTATCATAATAATGATCTGCAAAATATTTGTGTTTGTGTTCTGTAAGAAATGACCAGCAAGATGAATACAGAGAGGCTTGGAGAGACTTACATGAACTGATGCTAAATGAAATGAGCAGAACCAGGAGATCATTATACATGTCAACAACAATACTGTATGAGGATGTATTCTGATGGAAGTGGATATCTTCAACAAAGAGAAGATCTAACTCAGATCCAATGGATCAATGATAGACAGAATCAGCTATATCCAGAGCAGGAACACTGGGAGATAAGTGTAAACTGTTGGCATTTTTGTTTTTCTTCCCAGGTTATTTTTACCTTCTGAATCC
This sequence comes from Sminthopsis crassicaudata, assembly GCF_048593235.1. NCBI lineage: Eukaryota > Metazoa > Chordata > Mammalia > Dasyuromorphia > Dasyuridae > Sminthopsis > Sminthopsis crassicaudata. The sequence continues at coordinate 255,875,761 of NC_133617.1, read as the reverse complement.
AATTCTTCTTTTGCAATACCAACAACAAAATTTTGGTTCTGCACACATATATTGTATCTAGGATATATTATAACACATTTAACATGTATAGGACTGCCTGCCATCTAGGGGAGGGGATGGAGGGAAAGAAGGGAAAATTCAGAACAGAAGGGAGGGCAAGGGATAATGTTGTAAAAAATTACCTATGCATTTGTACTGTCAAAAAAGTTATAATTATAAAATTAATAACAAAATATGTATAAAATGTTTGTGTTTGTTGATATTTATGCAGTTTGCAATAAAAACTGTAACTTGAACAATTTAAAAAAAAAGTAGAACAGGTATAGACCTCAATCAGTAGAATTTCAGTTTATATCAATTTGCTTTAAGATGTGATTTGTGATAGGAAACCATATCCTTTAAAATAAGTAAATGTATTTTAAGTAATATAATATCTTCCATGATGTATTTTACTTAATTTCTCCATAATCTCTGTTTCTATCCCTCTCCCTCCCTTTCTTTCTCTCCCTCTCACTGTCACTGTCTTTCTCTTTCTGTCTCTGCCTCTATCTCCCTCTCTTCTCCCCACCTCTCTCTCTGTTTTTCTCTCTCTCCCTACCTCCCTCTTTTGTAATACATTGCAGCCTCTTAAACATGCAGTCTACATACCACATAGCTTTCCATTGTCCTTCTTTCATTGGTTATTCATTTTTTGATACTAGCAGCATTCCGTGTCTCACAATATCATTATCCAATAATCTTTGTATAGTATTAATATTAAAAAATGCCATTCATTTTCAATAAGTTTTGGGATACTAAAAAGGATACTGAAATTTCCTAATATTAAACAATCTATTTCATATCTCATGATCTATTCTATTTCCAACTTATTATCCAATTGCTATATCTAGCCAAAATGCACACATACACACACATGATGATGGATGAGCTCTTTAGGTTGCCCAGGCATTTAAAAAAGGTGCATGAGCAAAAGAAAAAAAATCACTTCTTATGTGTTGAGAATAAGGGATAACTCCTTTAGTATTCTTTCAGTTATGGAAGGTTGTTAAGTGACACAGTGTGAGTAGTAGTGGACTTGGAAGACTTAAATCAAGCCTCAGATAACTACTTAAATTAATCTCAATCTGTCTGTTTTCTCATCTGTAAAATGGGTATATAATAACACTTATCTCTTAGGTTCATTATGAGGGAAAATGAGATAATATTTGTAAAAGTTATTTGTAAACCATAAAATACTAGTTATTGTTGTTGCTAAAACATAGGAAGCCTTTCCTTTTTTTATTAGGCAAATTAGGTGGAGAGATATTTTTCTATAGTAGATAGAGTACTAGACTTGAAGTCAAGAAAACATGGTTTCAAATTATTTTTCAAATCCTCACTAGCTTCTATGTATCTGGGTAAGTCACCTAACTTCTCTTGTGCTTAGCCAGCTGTAAGGTAAGAATAATAGGGAGGGTAAATGGCTAAGAAGGAAATGAAAAGTTGAACTCTGTGACCTTTTAATGTACCTTTCAGCTCTATATCTTTGACTCTATATCTAGTAGTGCTACAGACAAAATTCACAAATAATTGACTACAATCAGCATGTTGGAAAGAATATCCACATTTTTGAGGTCACAATTCCACTTGAGTAATTTAAAAATATTTAACAAAATCACTAAAGCATTATCCCCCCTAAGATTCTCTGAGAATTTAAATTCAACCAATTTCTCAAAAGTTCTAATAACTTTCAACTACATTCTGTAATCACAAGGTACCCAAATTACTTTGAAAGGTAATAGCAGAACCAATTCACTCCAAGACAAGCAGATCTCCACATGCTTCTTTGTCTCTCTCTCTCTCTCTCTCTCTCTCTCTCTCTCTCTCTCTCTCTCTCTCTCTCTCTCTCTCTCTCTCTCTCTCTCTCTCTCTCTCTCTCTCTCTCTCTCTCTCTCTCTCTCTCTCTCTCTTTCTCTCTCTCTCTCTCTCTTATCTGAGTCTCTCTCTCTTTTTCTTTTCCTCTCTTTTATAAATCATGAGGCATTTTTCATACTTGGTTACTTTATGGAATAAAGGTAGACAGGAAGGGGGAATAAAAAAAAATCTACACATGAAAAACAACATTCCCATATTCAAAAGGAAGGATTAGCACTGTGTCATTTTAAAAAGAATATAAAATGTATTATGTCTCAACCATAATAATTTGTCCTTATTTGTACTGTTTAAAACTCTACCTTGATGCTTTTGGTCTTTGAATGAGGGCATGCTGCTTGGCCTGGCTCTCAAAAGCACATTATATAACATATGGTCCATTAAGTACTCATTTGATAGTTATGAAAAATGTAATAGCTAGTCTTAGGTAAAGTATGAATTGCTACCAACTGTGTTTTCTGAAGGTGAACAAAGCAATAATTTGATGGTTGGCCAATCTAGAGTTCTAAGGAAAGTATTAAAAAAATTTCATTCTCTTTCCTCCCATTCTCAGTGGCAAGAAGAATAAATTGCTTAACATTTCAAAGAAAGTTTATCAGCTATTGATAGCCATATGAACTTTAAAAACAACAGAAAGCATTTATAAGTTATTATTACTAGTTTGTTGTTCAGTCTTTTCAGTCATGTCCAATTCTTCATGATCATATTTGGGGTTCTCTTGGCAAAGAAACTGGAGTGATTTGCCTTTTTCTTCTTCAGCTCATTTTACAAATGAGAAGACTGAAGCAAATAAATAATGTAGGAAGAGGCAGCATCATATGAGAATGTAAGCCTAATACAGTGAGTAGTTTATTATAGGTATTAAGTTGTTAATTTATTAATTGATCCTTGGTAAAGTCCTGAACACAGAATCATATTGAACTGAATTTCAAGTTCATTCTTTGATATATTATACTTGTTTATATGGAGGTAATGGGCTTTATTGTATAGGGGAGAGATATGCTTAGACATTCTTTATGAAAATCACTATTAGGTGTGTATAAAGAAAACATAGGCTAAGAGAGAGACTTGATCTAGAGATGCCATAAGAAGAGCATTTCAATATCCTCTGCAAAAAGATATGAGGTCTTGAAATAAGGCAATGAGTATCAAAGCATTTAGAAGCAATTCATTGAAAGAGACATTATAGAGACAGAAATGACATAATTAGGCAAATTTATTTTATATAGTAGTTGAACATGAATAAGGAATAGAAAATAATTCTTTATGAAACTGGGTGATTGGAAAAATGGTGATGCTTTTTACAAAAATAGGAAAGGGGAATGATTTTGAGGGAAAAGATAAAGTATTTGAAATTCACCCTTTTTGTACCATTATCGCTTCCACATTGTGACTTTCTCCATTACAATTTTGATATATTTTTGGTTGGCATAAAAATTAAGTGGGAATTTTGAGGGCTTTTGTGGAAGCTACAGATGACATGCAAAGGCCAGCAGATGATAGATAAAAAAACTTTAGAAACTCATAAATGCATAAAAATATATGTATGCCATTTCAAAATATCAACAAATTTTATCTTTTCATATTATAATAAAATTAAAACTTCTTTTCTGGTATGAAAAGAAGGAGCAAAAATTTTATGTGAATTTTCCAGAGGATTTTTCAGAAAACTAGGTGATGGTGGTATGAGATGGGATGATGGTGGGAGGTGCTTTGCCCCTAACTTTTTCAATGTGAAAGAGATCATTATATAAATAACCTATACTAGTAAGCAGATAATAAGTGTGATCACATGTCAGCTATGCTCAGTGGGGTATCTTGTTTATGCATTAATTGCACCAAATGGTTATTGAGGTGTTGAGATGCTGGAACTATGGACACTGTTTACTGCTTGATTTATGGTTTTGTGTTAAATCATTACTATAAAGAATCCATGGAACCTGACATACCATCTTAACATCACTATATCTGGATTAAAGTCAATTCCCTTCTTTTTTCTTTTAGAAGACACATTTTTAAAGCTATAAAAGATCACAGAGCTTTATAACTCTTTTCTAGTCCTGAAGCTTAAATTAACTCTAAGGGAGGATTGCTGTACAATATGAGGAAAACAAATATCTTAAGGTATGTATATTCCTGCCTATAAGATCATCAGATTATCTGATTGGCAATATTTCAAAAAAGAATTATGCAAAGCATGTTTTTTCTAGAAGAAAACCAAATCACAATTTTTATTTTAATGAAAACTTCAATTAGCTATTTTGAATATCAAATAGCAACAGATCTATTTGTTTATATCTATGGTTTTTTAAATAAAATTATCCAAATTTTATCATAAAGTTTTGACATGTGGAATGAATCTAAATGAAATAGTTCTAACTAAACATAAGGAAAAAATTCTGTCTTAATTAAAGAAGATATGTTCTATTGATGCTTTAAAAATATTTTATTTTCATTCAACAAGACTTTCTTAAACATTGACTATGTGTCAAGAGAGGCAATATTTTTTAATAAATACAGAACTAGTTTTAGAGTTAGGATACCTGGGTTTAAGTTATAATTCGGACCCGCTATCAATATTGTCTGTGAGTCCCTAGGAAATCACTTCTCAGACCCTTAGGTATTATAGCATATCATAAAAACTGTTGAAGTGTACAAGTGTTCAGAAAGACTGCCTCTTTTGGTACTAGGTGTTAGGGCTGTTGAGATCTTTTTAGGGCTACTTTTCATCTTTTGTGTCTAATGAATGGGCCAAATTCAGATTGAGAGTAAGTATTGGAATATAAATTACTGAAGAGTTATTGATCTCCTATACCTTCCCACCCAGAGGTTATGGTTACCAGTCACGCCTAATTCCCAGGCCTTCAGAAAATCTCTGTCCACTGTCTCATACAGTGATTCTTTATCAATCTTACCTCAATCAGAGGTCTTCAGAGATTTCTGGCCACTGCCTTACCAAGTATGGTTCTAACCATCAGCAGAGCACCTTAGGACAGCTGCATGCAAGCTCAAGATCTTTATTCCACGTATTCACATCCTGCCCTCTCCTGTACTTTTACTGACCTCCTACTGACTGCTAGTGAACTCCACTTACATCCTGGTCCCCACTACATATATTGTGTCTATGAGGTCACACATACAGCCAATTAGAGAAGGAGACACTTCCCATTGATAATGAAATCACAATGCCACTAGAGCTTCTGCTTTGTTCACAGAAAACCACATCCTGGGACCTCAGGCTTCAAGGTTTTTGTGCTTCCTGGCTGCACTGTGGGAGTTTCCTCTTTGGACCCTTACAATCTCCTTTGCTAAATTTTTTCTCCAGTTTGGAATTGCTAACAACACTGAAAATACAGAGTCAGAATATCATTCACTGTCCTCTCAACATGAATCTTCCCCCCAAAAAAGTGTCATACACATGCACAGCTTTTTATGTATGTACTCCATTCTCATAAAGAAGATATTTTATCCATATATCAAAGCACCATAGTGCATTACAATGGTCACAATATCTAGAGTCCAGGGACATGGGTTCCACTACTGATAAGTCTTAGCCATATATTAGAGAAGTCATTTAAAAGTTCCTGGGTCTAAGTTTTGTTGCTTATAAAATGATGGGGTTTCTTCATGATTAGTCTTGGAGATTCTTTCTAGATCTAGATCTAAGAACTTATGATCCTATGAAAACATGCACAAGGTTCATTAAAACATCTCTAAGGTACCACCATACACATATCTGATTATCTAACATGAAAGAAAAGGAAAATTTCAAATGCTGAAAAATATGTGGAAAAACTGATCTAATCATTCTGCAAAATCTGGAACTATATCCAAAGTGGGGGGGGAACTGCTCTGGACTTCTAGGGATGGAGCCAAAATAGAATGGAGCCAGGAAACTGCTTAAGTTCTCTGTTTCCCTAAAAAATCATGAAATCAAGAGTGTCACTAAATGAAACCTCTCTCCAGCTCAAGAAAGACTGGGAAAACTTCAAAAAAGATCAGTTTCACTGGGGTGAAAAAGGTGGTCAGCCCAGCTCAGACAGACTCTGGGAAAGCTGTGAGAGGGTCTTAATCACAGCAAATCAACAACTAATATCCTCAGTGCTGGCTCAGGAGAAGAACAAATTAGGGGGACAGTTTCTAGTCCCAGTTCAGAAGGCAAACTTCAGAAAACTAGACTGATTCCTGAAAAGAGCAGGCAAAGCAACCCCCTGCAAACACAAAGGGCCTCTTTGCATAAAGCAAAATTTAGAGCTACACAGCAAGCTTGGGACATCAACCCCTTTACTACAGGAGCAGAGTTCAACCATAAAAGTAAATGAGAAAATGCTAAAAGAAAAAGAAAGAAAATAAGCAAAAAACCCAGATAAGAACCTTAACCACAGAAAGCTACCATGGTGAAAAGACAGACAACACAGACAAGGACAAAATGTTCACAGAGGAAAGAATAATATAAATTGGTCTCAAACCCAAAGAGGTTTTTGGGAAGTGCTCATAAAAAATAAATTAAAAGTCAAAATAAGAAAGGTAAAAGAAAAATGAGAAAGAAAATGAGAGGTATGCATGAGAGAATCAACAGTTTTGAAAAGGAAGGAAAAAAATTGCCTGAAGAAAAAAACTCCTTCAAAAGTAGAATTAACTAAAAGGAAAAAAAGACACAAAAGGTAACTGACAAACCACACTTTAAAAACTAGAACAAGGCAAATAGAAGCTAATGATTCTGTGAGACAGCACGAATCAATCAAACTAAAATGAATGAAAAAAAAATCAAAGAAAATGTGAAATATCTCATTGGAAAAACAGATGACTTGGAAAATAGATCTAGAAGTGACAATTTAAAAATTATAGGCCTACCTGAAGACCATGACCCAAAAAAGAGCCTGGATAGAGTTCTTCAGAGATCATTAAGGAAATTTCCCCAATATTCTAGAAACAGAGGGGGAAATATTCATTGATATAATCTATTGATCACTTTCAGCAAATATCCCACAAGAAAACCCCAAGGGACATTATTGCAAATCTCCAGAACTACAATATCAAGGAAACCATATTGGAAGCTGCCAGACAAAAACAATTTGAATATCAAGGAGGAATAGTCACCATTACCCAGCATCTGGCAACTTCTACAATAAAGGATTGAAGGGTTTGGAATACCATATTATGAAAGGAAAAGAACTAGCTTTGCATCCAAAAACTAATTATTCAAAAAGACTCAGCATCTTCTTTCAGGGAAAGAAATGAATCTTCAATGAAGTGAGAGACATTCAATCATTTCTATTAAAAAAATTTAAATTTTAAATTTAAAAATTAAATTAAATTAAAATTTAATTAATTAATTAAATTAAAAATTTTAACATATGTATATACATATATATATATATATGTAATATATATATAATTTAAATGTTTAACTGTTTAGATCCCAACATTGGAAAATGATATAGGTAATTCTTGAGAACTGTATCTATCACTGGGACAAACAGTGGTAGGCATCACATGAATGAAGGTTATGACTAAGAATGGTCTCTGATGGAATGAGATCAAAGAAAAATACATTATGGCGTGGGAAAAGGTCTGTACTGGGAAAAAAAAAAAGGAAAGGGAAGGTATAATGGGACAAGTAGTTCACATGAAGAGGCACAAAAGACCTATTACAATCCAGAGAAAGAAGAGAGGAAGATGATCATTGTCTGAAGCTAGACCTCATAAGTTTTGGCTCTAAAAAGAAAGAACTTAATCATTCATTTGGAAATAAAAAATTATTTTACCCTATACAGGAGTGAAGAAAGAGGAAATGAAAAGAAAGGGAGGATAGAAGAAAGGGCAGAAACACTAGGGGAAAAGGTAAGAGAAGGGGGAAAAGGGGTGATGCAAGATAAGATAAATGGGTGGAGGGGGTTAAAAACAGCTGCTGAGAGAAGAGGGAGGGTTGATAGGAAATAAGATAGTGAGTATGGTGGGTAAAATTCATCTAAAGACAGGGTGGAAAGAGAAAAAAAAAACGGATATTCAATGAAGAACATTGGATAGAGGGAAGCATGGAGCTGGTAATCACAACTGTGAATGGGAATGGGATGAATGTGCCCATAAAAAGGGAATGAATAGCAGAGTAGATTAAAAAACAAAAAATGTATTTTTTCAAGAAAGACATTGGGAAAAAAAAAAAAAAAAGAAAGACATTGGGCATAGGAAATATAGAATAAAGGTAAGAGACTGAAACAGAATTATTATGCTTCAGTTGAAGTAAAAAAAAAAAAAAAATCAGGGATAGCAATTCTGACCTCAAAAAAAACAAAAGTAAACACAGATCTAATTAAAAGAGATAAAGAAGGAATGTACATCTTGATAAAGGGTACCATAAACAATTAAGTAGTAAGGATACTAAACATATACACCAGATGGTAGAACAGCTAAAGTCTTAGAGAAGATTTTAATCCAGCTACAGGAAGAAGTAGATAGCAAAACTATAATATAAGGGACTTCAACCTTCCCTTCTCAGAATCAGACAGATCTAAACACAAAAGACATAAGAAAGAAATTAAGGAAGTGAAGAGAATCCTAGAAAACCAGGATTTGATAGACCTCTGAAGAAATTTGAATATGGACAGAAAGGAATACCATTTTTCTCAGAAGTACATGACACATACAAAAATTCACCACATATTAAGGCATTAGAATCTCACAAACAAATGCAGAAATGAAGAAATAGTGAATGCTTCATATTCAGACAACAATGTAATAAAAATTATATTCCACAAAGAAGCAGGGAAAGATAGAATAAAAACCAATTGCAAATTAAGTAATCCAGTTTTAAAAACTAGTGAGTCAAACAACAAATCACAGAAACTCTCCATATAATCATTCAAAAGAAGAATTGTAATCAGACAACATACCAAAACATATGAATACAGCAAAAGTAGTTCTAAAAGAAAATTTTATATCTCTTAATAGCTTACATGAGCAAAATAAAGAAAGAGCAGATCAATGAACTGAGCATGCAACTAAAAAGCTAGAAAAAAAAAAACAAATTAAAAACCTTCAATTAAATAATAAATTAGAAAATTTTAAACTAAGGAGAGATTAATAAAATTGAAGATAAAAAACTATTAAACTAAAAAATAAAACAAAGAAATGTTTTTTAAAAAATAATAAAACAAATAAACTTTTGGTTAATATGAATACAAAAAAAAAAAAAAAAAGAAAAAAAAAACTCACCAATATACAACCAATGGAAAAAGATATTAAAACCATAATTAGGAGCTCTTTTGCCCAAATGTATGGTAGCAAATCAAACAATCTAATGAAAATGGATGAACATTTGTAAAAATATAAATTGCCCAGATTAACAGAAGAGCAAATAAATTACTTAAATAATCCTATTTTAGAAAAGGCAATAAGACACGGTATTAACAAACTCCCAAAGAAAAAATCTCCAGTGCCAGTTGGAGTCACAAGTGAATTCTATCAAGCATTTAAAGAACAATTAATTCCAATACTATGTAAACTATTTGGAAAAAACATTTAAAGAAGGAATACTGCCAAAAAAAAAAAAAAAAGTAAATAAAAAATAAAGAAAGAAAGAAAATTACAGACCACTCTCCCTAATGAATATTAATGCAAAAATTTTAAATAAAATGTTAGCAAAGAGATTACAGCAACATATCAGCAGGATAATATACTATGACCAAATGGGATTTATACCAGGAATTCAGAGCTTGTAGAAAACTATTTCCATAATTGACTACATTAATAACCAAACCAACAGAACTTATTTGCTAATCTCAATAGATGCAGAAAAAGCTTTTGACAAAATATAACATACATTCTTATTTAAAAAACACTAAAAAGCCTATAGATAAATGGAACTTTCCTTAAAATAATAACACTATAGGGGCAGTAAGATGGCACAGTGGATAGAGCAAGGGCACTGAAATCAGGAGGCCCTGAGTTCAAATCAAGTCTCAGACACTTAACACTTCCTGATTGTGTGACCCTAGGCAACTCATTTATCCCCAATTGCCTCAGCAAAATAATAATAATAATAATAATAATAATAATAATAATAATAATAATAATAATAAGCAGTGCCTATTTAAATCCAAAAGCACTATTTGTAATAGAGAGAAGGTGGACACATTCCCAATAAGATCAAGAGCGAAACAAAAATGCCTATTAGCACTACTATTATTCAGCATTGTACTAGGAGCGTTGGCTTTACCAAAGAGAAAAGAAAAATAAATTCAAGTAATGGGAACAGGCAATGAGGAAATAAAGCTATCACTCTTTGCAGATGATATGATGATATACTTAGAAAATCCTAGAAAATTATCTAAAAACCTTTTTAAAACAACTCACACCTTTAGCAAAGTTACAGGGTGTATAATAAAGCTACCCAAATCATCATTTCTAGATATTACTGAAAAGCCCATCATCAAGGGATAGAAAGATAAATTCCATTTAAGATAGCTTTAGACAAAATAAAATACTTGGGGGTCTATCTGCCAAGACAAACCCAAGAATTATATGAAAACAATTACAAAAAAAAAAAAAAAAAAAAAAAACTCCTTATACAAATAAAGTCAGATCTAAACAGTAGGAAAAATACCAATTGCTTATAGACCAGCTGAGCTGATAAAAAAATGACAATTCTCCCTAAATTGGTCTACTTGTTCATTACCATATTAATCCAACTGTCAAAAATATTTTATAGAACTAGCAAAAATAATAATAAAATTCATCTGGAAAAACAAAAGCTCAAGAATATCAGGGGAATTAATGAAAACAAATACAAAGAATGTACAAAGAATGGTGGCTTACTGTATCAAACTTAAAACTATATTATAAAGCAGCAGTCATCAAAACCATATGGTGCTGGCTAAAAATAAGAGTGATAGATCAATGGAATAGATTAGACTCACACAACACAATAATCAAAATCAACAGTAATCTAGTATTTGATAAACACCAGCTTCTGGAATATGAGCTTACTATTTGGCAAAAAATTTCTGGGAAAACTGCAAAATAATGTCACAAACTCAGCATAGACCTACATCTCACATCTCACATGAAAATAAAGTCAAAATGACTACATGATTTGGGCATAAAAGATACATAAATAAAGTAGAAGAGTTAGGGATTATTTACTTATAAGATATTTGGAGAAAGGAGGAATTTATGACCAAAGAAGAATTAGAGAACATTATGAATGTCAAAGTGGACAACTTTGATTATATTAAATTAAAAATCTTTTCTGGAAAAATAAAACTAACATAAACAAGATTAAAAGATAAGCACAAAGCCAGGGGAAAAATCTTCGCAGCCAGTATTTCTAATAAAGTTCTTATTTCTAATATATATCAAGAACTCTGTCAAATTTATCAGAATACAAGTCATTCCCCAATTGATAAATTGTCAAAGGATTATTAACAGACAATTTTCAGATCATGAAATTAAATCCAGCTACATTCATATAAAATGCTCTAAATTAATATTGAATGAAATGCAAGTTAAAACAACTTTGAAGTAGCACATCACACCTCTCAGGATACAGAAAAGGTGCTGATCCACTATAGAAAGTGATTCCTTATCTTGGTAGTCTTTATGCTTATGAAATTCCAGTTGTTCATTTTTCAGTCATGTATAAGTCTTTGCGACCTCTATTGAGGTTGTTTTGGTAAAGATTAAAATTAGTAGTAGTAATAGTAGTAGTAGTAGTAGTAGAATTAGGAGTAGTTTGGCATTTCCTCCTCTAGCTCTTTTTATAGATGAGAAAATTGAGGCAAACAAGCTTAAAAGATGTAACCAGGATCATATTCTCAGTAAGTGTCTGAGGCTAGATTTGAACTCAGGAAGATGAGTATTCTTGACTCCAGGTCCAACACTATTCATTATGCCACTAGAGGTCTGCTCTATAATTCTCTATCTTTCTACATTGTACTTTCAATCAAAGCATTTATGGTTTATTCTATAGTTATTTTTCTTATACATATTGAAAAAAATGCTTATATTTCTTGAATTAATTTGTTCATTCTTGATACATTGTTCTTGAAAGATAATCCTGTGAAGCAAAGATCACCAAAGTGATTGTCCTAAAAATATATATATATTTAATTTTTAATTTCCTAGTGAGGGAGTTAATGTATTTTATAAATAACTAATAAATTCTGAACTCCTGTCTTCTTGATCAATTAGTATTTTTCCCAAGTTTTCTCTTAATTTAAAATTTAAGTTACTTTTAGTCAGGGATTTTTTTTTTTTAATGTTTTCTTTGTATCCCAGCTTATGAATATCTATCACATGTTCACTAAATGATCATTCAATTGATTTTAACAATGTCTTCTGTGAATCAAAAAAATTTTCTGCTATCTAAACATTTTTCCCTTTAGAAAGAGACCACATTAGAAATATCATAAACTCAATAATTTGCCTACCTAAAAACTCTTGACTAAAACATTATCGTTCCACAAACTATATTTATTTTTCTCAATCAGAAAAAAAAATCAATAATTAATTCTTATAGCTTCAATACTATCACTATCACAAATATCTTTATTTATGTGGCTTTTTTGTGTGGAGCATGCATTTATGTTATTGTTAAATATACATGAAATAACTATTTATATTGCATATTTCTAGAGGGCAGAAATTACTTTGCTTATATTTTAAATGGTACCCCAACAAATATTTTTGGATTATTTTGTACTGCAAATGGGTTTTACATACTTTGGTTCAGATAAAGTTTCTTATCAGATAATCTCAGAGAAAGAAAGTTATGATGACAGGCTTGTGAACTTTTTAAACTATAGATATATATTCATCTGATCTTTGTAACAACACTATAAATCAAATGCTTTATTAGCCCCCTTTAAAAAAATAGAAATTGGAGCACAGAGAAGATGAATGACTTGCCCAATGTTAGGAATCTGGCATATATCTGAAATGGAATTGAAGTTTAATCTCCCTGACTCCCAAAACTACATAAATGTACTCTTCTTAACAAACATAGGTCTTGACTCTTAGCCTATATTATAATTAGTATATAACATTAATATTATGATTACAATGATCCTCATTTTAGAAGTGTCCATGAGTTCCAAGTTTCAATATGGGTAAAGTCACTTGTAATACAGATTGGTTAATGAGAGAGAATCCTCTGAAGGAGAATAATTTAAGAACTTTTATTTAGAGTTGCCTAGAGCTCATTGTACTACACTGGAAAGCAAACTTCATTAGGAATCAAAGGAGCTAGTTTCAAATTTAAGTTTTGCCTCTTCTTCCCTGTATGACCCTGGGCAATCCCTTTACTTAACTAGACATTAAATTCCTCATGTATAAAATATGAAAGTTTGACAAAATAGGCATTAAGGTTCAATCCAGCTTTTATATGAAAATATATCTTTCAGTAAAATAGCCATCTTAAGAACATGATGAGTATAAACAATTCGACAGTTTCAATTCTACTCATGCATAATACTTATGGATAAAAAGGAAAACATTTATTATGAATTAAAATTCCACGAGGCAGTTATAAAATCTCTCTAAAGCTTTAAAAAGAAATATTTCTTTAAAAAAAAATCCAAAGAGCAGCCAGGTGGTGCATTGAATCAAGCAACAGTCCTGAAGTCAGGAGGACCCGAGTTCAAATCTGGCCTCAGACACTTAACACTTCCTGGTTGTGTGACCCTGGGCAAGTCACTTAACCCCAATTACCTTAAAAAAAAAAAAAAAAAAAAAAAAAAAAAAAAAAAGAATAAGAATAATAAGAAGAAGGTGGTAGGGGCAGCTAGATGGTGCAGTGGATAGAGCACCAGCCTTGAATTCAGGAGGACCAGAGTTCAAATCTGGTCTCAGACATTTAACACTTCCTAGCTGTATGACTCTGGGCAAGTCACTTAACCCCAGCCTCAAAAAAAAAAAAAAAAAAAAAAAAAAAAAAAAATCCAAAGAACTGTTTCTGATATTTATAATCACTTAACTAACCAACAGAGCCAGGAGGCAGCCTTTGAAAAATGTTTCATATATGACATCATATTGTCAGCACTAACCTGCTTCATAAGTAGCAGTAGCTACTATCATAATGCACAGGAAGCAATTGATGAATGCTTATTGATTGATTTATAAATTGAAAAATTAGTTCTCTCCCAATTTTCAGTGAAAATTTAACCTAAGGTAATACTGGATAAAGCAATTCACCTAGGGAAAAATATTAAGTGAGCCATATGACCGAATATTTTAATAATATTTTTCATTGGTTTAAAAAATATAGTCCTCAACAACCCAAAACAATTCCAGCTGACTGAAATGTGGAACCAACACATTGAGGATCTCTCATTATTTTTTTTTATGAAAAACACAAGCATTTTGAATTCATGTTCTGTGTAGGCTGCATAAAAGGCACAATGAGAAATAAAATCAATTCTATTTTACTGCTAAATGGCACTTGGAAGATAGAAAAAAAGTGTTTTAATTTTATAAAGAGTATACAACAAAATTAAAAGTTCTAGCAATGATTACAACTATTTTCTTAGCACAATAGAATGACTATTGAGTGAAAAAACTTAAATTTCTAATTACTATATCCATATTAATACTTTGAAAATACTTCAAATTTATTTGAATGTTTTTAAAACGTATTTATTTTTAATGTATTGCTTTATAATTATATTAGGAAAGAAAAATATGAGCAAAAGGGAAAAATCATGGAAGAGGGGAAAAAACAGGAAAAAAAACAAGTGAAATAGTATGTGTTGATTTACATTCAACCTATGTATTTCTTTTTTCTGCAAGCAGAGGGCATTTTCTGCCCAGTCTATTGGGATGCCTTTGGATCACTGAAACACTGAGAAGAACCAAGTCTTTCATGATTGATCATCCTACATTTTTGCTCTTACTGTGAACAATGTATTCCTGGTTTTGCTTGTTTCACTCAGTATCAGTCCATAGAAATCTTTCCAGGCCTTTTAAAAATAAGTTTAGTTCATCATTTTTATAAAACAATATATTCCATTATATTCTTATACCACAATTAATTCAGCCATTTCCCAAAGAGATGGGTATCTAATTATTTTCGAATTCTTTGTTAACACAGAAAGAGTTGCTACAAACATTTTGGCAAATGTGGGTCCTTTTCCTTTCCTTTAAGATTTCTTTGATATACAGACACAGTTTTGGCACTTCTGAGTCAAAGAGTATGCATAGTTTGATAGCCCTTTGGCTATATTTCCAGATTGCTCTCTAGAATGGTTGGATCATTTCACTTCTCCCTCTACCAACAATGTGTGTGTCCCAGTTTTCCAACATACAGTCCAACATGTATCATCTTTTCCTTCCATCTTAGACATCCTCAGAGCTGTGAAGTGAGACTTCAGAGTTGTTTTAATTTGCAATTTTTCTAAACAATAGTGATTTAGAGTATTTTTTTCATATGACTATAGTTGGCTTTAGTTTTGTCATCTGAAAATTGTCTGTTCATATCCTTTGAGCATTTATCAATTGGAGAATGGCTTGTATTCTTATAAATTTGACAAAGTTCTTTATATATCTCAGAAATAAGACTTTTATCAGAAACACTGGCTATAAAGATTTTTTTTCCCTAGCTTTGAACGTCCCATTTAATATCATTTGTTAGGTTTGCTTGTGCAAAAAAAATAAATAAAATAAATATAATAACTTAATGCTAATCAAAGTTGTCTACTTTGTCTTTTATAATGTTCTCTATTTCTTTTTGGTCATAAATTCCTCCCTTTCCTCCCTTTCTCTTTTATTTTCTTTATTATGTCATTCTTTAAGTCCAACTCATGTACTCATTTTGACCTTATTTTGGCATGGGACATGAAATTTAGGACTGTCAAGTTTCTGAGATATTATTTTCAGGTTTTTCCCAGGAAGTTTTATTAAATAGTGAGGTCTTATATCAGAAGCTGGAATTTGAGGGTTTATTAAATACTAAATTACTATTTATTATTGTGTCATGTTTATCTAATCTATCCCACTGATGTATCATTCTATTCTTTAGCCAATGCCAAAGCTTTATAATATAGTTTTAGGTTTGGTACAATTCTTTATATTTGTTTTAATTCCCTTGATATTCATATGTTATTTCCTTTAGTTCTGTAAAATAATGTTTGGCAGTTTGATTGGTATGGCACTGAAGAAGTAGAAACATTTATGCAAAAATGTTATTTTTATTATATTAGCTCAGCATACCCATGAACATTTGATATTTTTCCTATTGTTTAGATCTGACTTTTTTGTGTGAGAAGCATTTTGTAATTGTGTTCATATAGTTCTTGGGTTTTCTTGGTAGATAAACCTCCCAAATGTTTAATTTTTCTATAGTTATTTTAAATCAAATTTCTCTTGCTATCTCTTGGTGATGGGCTTTGTCAATAATAGAAATGCTGATGTGTGGGGTTTTTTTTTTTTTTTTACATCCTGCAACTCTGCTAAATCTGTGAATTATTTCCATTAGATTTTTGGATGATTTTCTGGAATTCTCTAAGTATATCATCATATCATCTGCAAAGAGTGATAATTTTATTTTCTCATTGCCAGGAATGAGCAGGTCTTTCATAAGGTAGATAAATTTTTGCTTCTAAACTATTCAGAATGAACTGCAAGCTAAATCAATGTTTGGTCTCCTCTGATCCTATCAAACTTTTCCTTCTACTCTCTGCATAGCTCACCAGAGGGGTCTGTTCTTTGCCATTCATTCTATGAAAGGAGTCTTCCAAAATCAGCATATAAAGTATCTTGCTTGACTTTGGGGTGGTAGAGAGACAGTGGTGAAGAAAGAAAAGAAAAAGAGCAATCACCATTCCATGTCCATGATGCTCAAGATTCTTAAATTAGTAACACATGGCCTGCACTAGTACCTTGTTTTCTTGAATTGTATGTATCCTAGAAATCTTAAACTCAACACAATGATACTTGAACTCATAATTATTTCTTTGAAGCCTCCTTTCTACCTAACTTCTCTATTATATTAGCCATATCATCTTAGTTTACAATCTAGATGTCATTCTCAATTCTTGAGTCTCTCTCATTCTCCTTATGCAATCTTTTGCTAACTGATTTCTATTCTATTTTTTTTTTATTAAAGCTTTTAATTTCCAAAACATATGCATGGATAATTTTCAGCATTCACCCTTACCAAACATTATGTTCCAATTGTTTCCTATCCTTTTCCCCACTCCCTCTCCTAGATGTCAAGTAATCCAATATGTCAAACGTGCAATTCTTCTATACATATTTCCTCAAATATCAAGTTGCATTTCACATCAAAAAGGAAAAAAAAAAAGAAAGAAAACAAAATTCAAGCAAACAACAACAACAAAAGAGTGAAAATACTATGTTGTGATCTATATTCAGTTTTTACAATTCTCTCTATGCTTACAGATGGCTCTCTTTAAAATACAAGACCATTAAAAATGGCCTGAATCATTTCATATTAAAGAGAGCTACATCTATCAGAAGTGAAAATCTTGCTGTTGCCATGTGTAATGATCTCCTGGTTCTACTCATTCCACTTAGCATCAATTCATGTAATTCTCCCCAGGCCTCTTTGAAATCAGCCTGCTGATCATTTCTTATACTACAATAATATTCCATAAAATTCACATACCATAACGTATTCAGCCATTCTCCACTTGATGGGCATCCACTCAGTTTTCAGTTTCTTGCCACTACAAAAAGGGCTGTCACAAATAGTTTTGCACATGCAAGTCCCTTTCCCACCTTTATGATATCTTTTGTCAAAGAAGCCCAGTAAAAACACTGCTAGATCAAAGGGTATGCACAGTTTGATAGTCCTTTGGGCAACGTTCAAGTTGCTCTACAAAATGGATTAATCAGTTCACAACTCCACCAACAATGTATTAGTGTCCCAATTTTCCCACACTGGGAACCAACATTCTTCATTATCTTTTTCTGTCATCTTAGCCAGTCTGAAAGATGTGCAGTGTTCTTAGAGATGTTTTAATTTGCATTTCTCTGATCAATAGTGATTTAGAGTACTTTTTCATATGACTAGAAATGTTTTTAATTTATTCACCTGAAAATTGTTCTGTTCATTTGCTTTGATCATTTATCAATTGGAGAATGGCTTGAATTCTTATAAATTTGAGGCAGTTCTCTCTCTATTTTATATATAAGGCCTTTATCAGGACCCTTGAATGTAAAAAAACAAACAACCAAAAAAAAAAAAAAAAACTTCAATTCATAACTTCTTTTCTAATCTTGTTTTCATTGGTTTTGTATGTACAAAAACCTTTTAACTTAATGTGATCAAAATAATTCATTATGTAATAATGTACTCCAGTTCTTCTTTGGCCACAAATTCCTTCCTTCCCCATAAATCTGTGAGGTAAACTATCCTTTGTTCTTCTAATTTGCTTATTTAGATATAAATAGTGTCTTTATGTCTAAATCATAAACCCATTTAGATCTTATCTTGATATAATGTTAAGTGTGGGTCAATGTCTAGTTTCTGCCTTATCAATTTCCATCAATTCTATTTTCAAAATATCTCTCATCAATGTCTCCTTCAGCTCTAAGGCCTGATCATCTTTTGGCTGGATGCTTCATTTTTGTATGTCTTCTTGCTCCAATCTATCTTCTATTCAGCTGTGAAAGTGATCTTTCAAAACTCAGATCTGACCATCCTTCTCTTATTCAACAAAAACTAGTGACTTCTTATCACATTCAAGATCAAATGTAAACTACTTCTTTTGGGTTTTGTCCTGCCTTTCTAGGCTTAAGAGATATCTAGGGGGATGAAAGTGTAGATACAATATGTGCATAGAATTAGAAAAAAGCTGAATTTAAATCTGTTGTCAGAAACTTATTAGATGTATGATTCTGGACCAAGCACTTAATCTCAGTTTTTCAATATAAAATAGAGATAATAATAGCACTCATATACAGGGTTGTTATGAGGATCAATTTGAGATTAATATCCAATTTTTAAAGTACTTGAGCACTGTGTGTGGCACATAGTAGGCATTTAATGCTTATTTTCCTTCCCTTTATTTACCTTTGTCCTTTAAAAACACTGTAATCTCCAGTTACATTGGCCCCTTTGTTGCCCATTGTTTAATACTCAACTCTTCCTTGGTTCATTTTTATTGGCTATTCCCTGTACCTCAATGCTCCCTCTTTTCATATCCTCCTTCTAACTTCCTGACTTCCATCAATTCCCTGCTAAACCCCATCTTCTTCAAGTAGATTTTTCCTAATTGTTTTTAATGCTTTTCCTCTGAGATTATTAATACTTTATCCAGCATAATACTTGTTTGCATGTTGTCTCCCTCAATAGATTGTGAGTTCCTTTTCCATTTGCTTTGTATCCCTGATAATCTCATTTCCACTACACCTAATCTTATATCATTAAGTTTTTCAGGGATTTATTAATTGCTAAATGGAAGAGACTTTTCTCGGCCTTCATCTTTCTTGATTTTTCTGCAGAATTTGACATTATTGACTACCTCATTTTCCTGGATACCCTCTTTACTGTGCTGCCCTGGTTTCCCTACTCCCTCTCTTATTCTACCTTTTAATTTCCTTGGCCAAATCATCATTCATGTCACTCCAAAGCCTGGAGCTTATTGCTGGAACAAAAACAGCTTCCAGTTTTGACCTGGATCCTTTCTCAAGGAAAGTGTTATGTTATATTTCTTCTCGAGTTGCTTTAATTTATCCATACCTTTCACCTGCCTTGACACCCAGAACAAAGACTATAATGAGCTTCCATCTCTGCAATTTTCCTGATGGAGTCTCAGTTGTTTTGATTGGTGAGTCCTGCTCCTGCTCCATTGCTTCACCAAACTCTAGGAATGTTTCTACTACTACTACTGCTACTGCTGCTGCTACTACTACTACTACTACTACTACTACTACTACTACTACTACTACTATTACTACTATTACTACTACTACTACTGCTGCTGCTACTGCTGCCACTACTACTACTATTACTACTACTACTACTACTGCTCTTACTATTACTCCTAATACTGCCACTATTACTGCTACTACTACTACTACTATTACTACTATTACTGCTGCTCCTGCTGCTGCTACTACTGCTACTACTGCTACTATTACTGTTACTACTACTACTATAACTATTATTACTACTACTACTACTATTACTACCACTGCTACTGCTACTGCTACTGCTACTACTACTACTGGTCTGCTGCTGCTGCTACTACTATTACTACTACTACTACTACTACTATTAATATTATTACTACTACTACTACTACTACTACTACTAGTACTACTATTACTACTATTATTAGTACTATATCTACTACACTCTTCAACTACGAGTAATCTTGCTGCTGCTATGTACATACATTTTAAAACAAACATCCTATTTGCATCCTAACTTGAATGGTATAGAATGGTGACTTAAGTTTGCCTCTAAAAATCAGTATTCCATACTGGTAAGGAGATAATCTCTTTATAGCCTTTGTTATGATCTTTTAAATTTTTTATTTTATTTTACATTTAAAAATAATATAAAAATATAGTCAGAAGCTATTGTGCTATACTATGATGTATTTCTGTGAAATCTAGAACAGAAGTTATTAATTTAGGAGTCATGATTTTTTTTAAGTTGGCAACTATATTTAAATATAATTGATTTATATTTGGGTGCACATTGATAATAGGTTTATGTAGATACACACGTATATGCACCAATAATTGTTTGAAGAAGGAGAGAGTAATAACAATACTATGAAAAGTTGAAGGAAAGAATGTAAATTAGGAAGCTACCATGGAAGTCTAGATGAAAGATGAACCAATAAGACTTGGCTTTAATTAAATGGGAAGCAAGGGGGTAAAAGAGGAAAAAAAGAATTGATAATAAAGCCAAAATTTTGAGCTTAGGTAGTCAGAAGGATGGTTGTGTCCTCAAACTAAATTCTAGAATCAACTATATTTATTGAGTACCTATTATGTGCCACTCACACATATATATGTATATGTCTACATGTGTATACATCTACAGTTACATATATAAACATGTAAACAATAATTTGGACATAATTTCAAAGGGAAGGCATGAAGATTAAGGAGAATAGAAAAAAAAAAGCTTTTTGCATAAGGGACTTAGCTTTGACTTGAAATAGGATGCATTTAATTTTATGCATATAAAATATCATTCTGGGTAGTCTGTAAAGTTCACAGAACTACCAAAGGGTTTATGACATAAAAATTATTCTCTTAATATAAACAAACTTCTTAACAAATAGCAAAGACACTGTTATTGAGCAACTCAAGAAAGATTTTTATAAAATTCTATTTGTAAGTTTATTAAGATAATTAACAAAGTGTGCCTATTTTAGTTCAATATTAGAGATCAGGATAATTTAGCAATCAAAATGTTAATGTGATAAAAGGATATTGACTAGGGAGTTGATAGTTTTTTTTTTGTTGTTGTTTGTTTGTTTGTTTTTTTTTTTGTTTTGTTTTGTTTTGTTTTGTTTTGTTTATTTGTTTTCTGTCAGACTACTTCTGAAATCTTCCACTTTGGGTCACACTGCAAATATCCAAAGCAAGGCAATAAGGACAGTGTGAGGTATTAATATTGTATCAGATAAGTCTTAGTTTAAAGAACCAGGAATGGTTACTCAAAGTAAAGCAGAGTCAGGATAAATAAGAAGTTTCTACTAGTATCTGAAGGGCTATCATGTAGAAATGGGATTAACTTTGCTTTCTTTGCTCTTATAGGGCAGAACTAAGAGTTTTGGGTGAAAGTTTCAAAGAGGAAAAATTTAAACTTAATGTTAAAGGGAAAAGGCTCACAATATTGCCTGAAAGTACTATGGGCTGCCACCACAGGTTTTAAACAATCATCGATCTTCACAGATCCAATTTTGGATAAGGAATAGTATAATTAAGATTTTTATTTTATTTTGTCCATTTATTTGAATCTCACTATCAATATTCAAACATTTAAGAAAAGAAAAAAAAGTTGTGAGGATAAATATATTGCTTAATTTTTTTATAGGTAATAACAATAAAGGTATCAATATTCAAAATTTATATGGTATTTTAAGGTTTGCAAAGTTTTTTAAAGCAAATAACTCATTTGCTCTTCACAACAACCTTGTGAGGCAAGTATTATTATTATAGTCATTTTATGACTGTGGAAAATGTTGCACAGAGAAGTTGAATAACTTGCCAGGCTCAAGACAACATAGCTATTAGCTGTCAGGCAGGATTCACCTCTGATTTTCCTGATTCCATGTGCAGCTGTAATACCAGAAGTGAGATTACAAATCTCACATGCTGTCAAGGCTCTATCAGAAATAGGTATATTTAATTATGTACATATGTGGATGTATGTGCATTTTTGTATGTAAATATCTATGCATGTCTGTATTTGTATATGAATGTTCTGTTTTATTTTAGAAACTGGAACTTTCTACAATGTAGAAGCAATGTTGTTACTAAATTCCCTCGTCCCCGCCCCCCCCCCCCCCAAGGAAACAACAACAGCAAAAAAAATTTATCCTGAAGGTTTAGAAAAACTAGAATAACAAAAAATCAAATAATCTTTTTGTCTGGGTTGCTGAGATCACAGTCTTTCATGGATGGCAAACAATGAATTGGAAAATTCAAGTTTATTTTAATTATAGAAATTGTATGCAAGAAGGAAGTAGACTTGTTTTGGTTTCCATACCCACTGGAATCTAAGATTTAAGGTCAACACATTCAATCACAACAGAAATCCGGGTAAATTAGTTACAATTAATAAGGGATCTATGTGAGCTATATTTGTTTGATGAGGAGATGTTAAAATGTCAGACAGCAGTATCATTTCTGTGAAGGGTAAATAGTCCAGACTTGAAATATATTATTCATATTCAATAAGGCCAATAAATTAAAAGATATCTAAAAGTGAAGAAACCCATCACCCAAAGTCATTTACTATTTTCTTCAGCTATTAAATGAGGAGATATATCTACTTGATATTGAATAGATATCTGGCCTTGAAATCAAGAAGAATTTTGTTTCAATCAAGCCTCTCATATAAAATATATAGTCTTGGGAAAGTCATTTAATCCCTTAGAGATATTGGCAACTTTAAGATAATCAGAGAAAATGCCAACCTAAATGAGTAGAAGATAGTTCCTCATTTGGGGATGGGGGAAGTCCCATTATCAATAAAATCACATATCCAGTTCTTATAGTCATCTCATAAATAAGAGCTAATAAAATAATAATAATAGTATAATAAAATCTTACATCCCCTCTTGGCTATATTGAAGTGCTTTAAATGAATGTAAACAAATACATTTGTAGGTTATTCCTTCTAGGAATTTAAACAAAATTGAGTATAGAAATATTAAGGTTGCTTGCTCCTGTTGGAATCATGTCTGACTTTTGATTATTCCTTTAGAGGTGATCTTATCTAAATTTCTAGGACTAATCAACAAATACATTTGTTTACATTCATTGGAAAGATGATCCTTCTCACTGTTTTGTACTGGCTCAATGTTTGCCGTTAAGATAATCATAGTCAAGGATTAGAGGGTGGAGTGACAGAGACCAGAGACTCACTTGGAGGCGGGATGAGGTGGAGAAAGGTGAACATTCTGGACTCCAGAATTGAGAAGAGATCTTTGGCAAAACTGGCAGTTTGCCAGTTTGCCTGCTTCTTTCACTCCTTTCCCTAAAGACCAAAGATGTTACTTATCCTGACTCTGGTTGATCCTGAGGCCTCCTGGGAGCTATCCCAGACTTAACACTTCTTCATCTCATTTAGGAAAACAGAATTAAATGACTTGCCCGGGGTCACATAAGAAGTGTATGAAGCTGTATTTGAACTCAGGGCCTCTTACTTTAGGGCTGGTGTTCTATCCACTGCATCACCTAGCCACCAACTGTGTCCTTCTAGTAAACTAGAAGCTTTTTTGAGTTCAAGAATTATAGCATTTATTAAAAACAAACAAACAATCAACAACAAAAAAACATCCTTATCACTCAAGTACTTAAATCCTTGCATATGAGTACCTTTTAGATCTTTTTATTGAATTATTGTTACATAATGCAAAACTGAAGCCATTGATAGAGTTTATATTTTTAAGTTCAGAGTAGACAAAACAAGAAAATTCAAATAAACTAGTGCCATCAAACAAAAAAAGATCTTGATCTGTAACTTTCACAATTAAAAACCATAACATTCTAATTTAGGATAAAAAAATGTGTTTAAAATATATTGATGACTTAGGTACCATTAAAAATATGTCTGGAATTTATTATATTTATGTTTTTGCATTCTAACATCTTCCAAAACAATTTATAAACCATATGAGTTATTCTTTCTATGAGGTTTGATGAAGCAAAAATTCTGCTATTTGGCTCATAGATAAGGACATGTGCTTTAAATTTAAACTTTAGCAGTTCTTGCTAATTTTTTAGATCATTCTGTTTAAGGTTTAAGAACAAATTTTGCTCTGTCTTTAAAGTCCCTACAATACCAATCATATGGCATTTGACATTAACCCAGACTACCACCAGCAAGAACTACAACCTAAATGAAGTTTGTTTGTTTGTTTTTATCAATTCTGGTTAATCATCTTCTTTGTCAAGCAGTCTTATTTTCCAATATGGCAACATTTCTTTCTTGTTTATCCTTTTTTTTTTTTTTTTTTTTTTTTTTTTTTTTTTTTTTTTTTGCCAGTAAGAATAAGCAGAAATAGATATAATACAACAAGGTGATTGTGTCTCTTCTCATTCTCATCACAATTAACTAAGGCTTATCTGGGCCTCTGATAGGCATATGTTTAGGATTGAGAATATTATTTATTCTTCTTTCATATATATACTTTTTCGTTTATTTCCCATATATGTGAAACACATTTTCAATAATACAGTTTATAGTACTATTTTTTCTATCTATAAATTCAAATATATCTGTTCATGAAAGAAATGGAAACAAAGTTGTTTAAGGATTCAAAAAAATGAAACTGCTGAATAATATTTGGAATATAGATATAGACTGTCCTCAAAATTTTAGAACAGTTCAAGCTTTAATAAACTTAATTTGTACTGTTATGATGGTCAGACAGACAGAGAGAGAGATCTAAATTGATACATACATACATATATATATATTTGTGTATGTATGTATCAATTTAGATCTATATATATATATAGTATATATATGAAAGAATATAAAGTTTATAAAGTATATATATATGAAAGAAGAATAAATAATATTCTCAATCCTAAACATATGCCTATCAGAGGCCCAGATAAGCCTTAGTTAATTGTGATGAGAATGAGAAGAGACACAATCACATACACACACACACACATAGACACACACACACACACACACACACACATATATATATATATATATATATATATATATATATTTATACTCATTACTTTAAGAAGCAGGCCTTTCCATTTGGGGCCAGCATAATGTTTAGTGATTTATTTCTTTTTCTCATATGTATTTGAAATTTCTTTTTTGTTGGATATCTCGATTACTTATAATACTGCCCCCTTTTCTAAAGGAAGCAGAAGAAATCTGATGTAAATATTTGAGGAAGGCTATCATTCTTCACCTATGTCTCCTTTATTCCCCCAAAACAATGTCAGTTGTGCCTGAGATATGGAATAGTTTCAAGTACTTTCATCATTGTGATGATCCTCACAAAGTGCACACTACTTTATCAGTGTCTACTTGTAACATATAGTACATATGAATGTAATTTTTCATATGTGGTCTGACCAACATAGAGCATTGCAGGAGGATAGCAAGAATATCACCTTCTTTATCCTAGATTCTGTGTTCTTATTAATAACGTTTAGGATCAGAGTTTTTTTGTTATTGTTTGTTTTTTTCTTTGATTCTTTTAGCTGCCATGTCCCACCATTATTTTTGGGTTTTGGTACCTAAGAACAAGTGTCCATCTTTCCTGTGCTACTGACAGTTCTAAACCCAAATATAGGACTTTACTTTTCTTACTATAAATATGATGACATAATCATTAAAGTAGAAAGACAGCAAGGATAGAAACATTATTTCTTTTTTTTTATTAATAATTTTTTATTATATATATATTTTTATAATATTATCCCTTGTATTCATTTTTCCAAATTATCCCCCCCTCCCTCTATTCCCTCCCCCCGATGACAGGCAATCCCATACATTTTACATGTGTTACAATATAGTCTAGATACAATACATGTGTGTGAATATCATTTTCTTGTTGCACAATAAACATTAGATTCCGAAGGTACATGCAACCTGGGCAGACAGATATTAGTGCTAACTTCCCAGTGTTTCTTCTCTGGGTGTAGCTACCTCTGTCCATCATTGATCAACTGGAAGTGAGTTGGCTTTTTTTATGTTGAAGATTTCCACTTCCATCAGAATACATCCTCATACAGTATTGTTGTTGAAGTGTATAGTGATCTTCTGGTTCTGCTCATTTCACTCAGCATCAGTTGATTTAAGTCTCTCCAGGCCTCTCTGTATTCCTCCTGCTGGTCATTTCTTACAGAGCAATAATATTCCATAACCTTCATATACCATAATTTACCCAACCATTCTCCAACTGATGGACATCCATTCATCTTCCAGTTTCTAGCTACAACAAAAAGAGCTGCCACAAACATTTTGGCACATATATGTCTCTTTCCGCTCTTTAGTATTTCTTTGGGATATAAGCCCAGTAGTAGCGCTGCTGGGTCAAAAGGTATGCACAGTTTGATAACTTTTTGGGCATAATTCCAGATTGCTCTCCAGAATGGCTGGATTCTTTCACAACTCCACCAGCAATGTATTAGTGTCCCAGTTTCCCCACATCCCCTCCAACATTCATCATTATTTGTTCCTGTCATCTTAGCCAATCTGACAGGTGTGTAGTGGTATCTCAGAGTTGTCTTAATTTGCATTTCTCTGATAAGTAGTGATTTGGAACACTCTTTCATGTGAGTGGATATAGAGAAACCTGATTTCAAAATCCTCTTTCTGACACATACTAGCTACAAAAATCACTGAAATTCACTGTTGTTATGTTTTTTCATCCTTCCTTTTTGAAGAAGACCAGTGACATCGCAAATTGATAACCTGACTTGCACATGAATTGAAATGAGGTAGAATTGTTACATAGTCAGCCTCATTCTCTCTTCCTGAATCATTGAAGTCCAACAGCAAAACAAAGGGCAAGACAATTGGTGATCTTCTAAGATGCAATGAAAGATGACCTTGGTTTATTTGGTAACTCACTGAGCTCTAAGTACTTTATAGAATTTGATTATATTACTTTCATGGTTATTGGAAGACATTTTTCTCATGTCTCTTCTGCTGGAGAAGGTCTTCATATGCTGAGATTATATAGAAGAGTTTGAATATCCACCAAGTTACAGGGAAAGTATATTGATAAAGGGTGTTTGTTCAGGTGAGAGTTTTTTATACCAAGAAATTAGTCCAGTCCTATTTCTATATTATTAAGGAAAGCAGAGAATGGTTCAACTGTTCCTTTTTCCCTGCCAGAATTTGAGCTTCAGCAAATGAGATAGTTTGCTCATTTCCTCACTGCTTCAGTTTTCCTTGTTTCTGATATTTATTCATTCATTTATTAATTTGTTTATGTATTTACTTATTTATGTTATCCTATGAATTCTGGGATTGGAGGTAGATTAAATGATCCTGGGAGAAATCCATGTGCAGGGTGAAGGATGAATGCTGTATTTCTCTTGCCTCTCATGAGTCTAACTGATCTAGAACTTCTGAGGAAAAGAAGAGTATGGCTAGCTTGAATCAGAGGCTCGGTGGTCATATAGTGGTTGCCATAATCAAGGCATGATGTGATGTTCTTATCTAAAATATGTATATTCCAAGGAAACAATTTCCAAATTAGCTGGTAGAATGGAACTTTTTTTTAATAAAGAGCAAACTACAACATACTTTGTAACTGTTTAGAGTATGTATGTTAAAATGGTAACATGTGAAATGTGTGTATTTAATATGATTAAACAGCTTTTTGCATAATTTATTTTATATATGCAAGACTGCATGATAAAGTACATAGAGAACTAGCCTTGAAGCCAAGTCTTCACTCTAACATGTATTGACAATGTGAGTGCAAGGCAAAATCTGCTAATCTCTCAGTGCCCTAGGCATCCCTATCTAATTATAAAACATAGAACAAATGCTAGTGTTTCTTTGTAGCTGGAATATTTTATACCTGTGTAATCTCAAAAAAAAAAAACAGTGTTACATTAGAATATGTTACACTCTCCACATTACAAGATAAAAGCATTTCTTCTTATTTATTTAGCCTTGACAGCCTAGAAAAATCTATTTATTTAATAAGAGAAAAGCTGAGTTCCTAGGAAGAGGAAGCTTAAAGGAAACTTCTTGTGAAGTTTCCAGATAGGGAGAAATGATTGAGGTTCTGGCTGTGGAAACTGGAGTTCCCAAAGAAAAACCCAGGAAGTTTAAAAAAAAAAAAAAAAAAAAAAGTTTAAGAGTGACAAAGAAAATTGCAGAACCATTTTTCTTCTAAGTTCTGTTAAATCAGTTGAAAATCAATTGACTTTCATAATGCCTAGAAAATAAAAGTTGATAAATAAAACTGCCTGCCTGCCTGCCAAGAATTGCCCTATGCATTGTAAAATTCAAAAAATCATCCAAGACCTTAAGTTAAAATTCACACAAGCCTGAGAGACTGAGCCTGATTAATCAAGAAAGAGGGAGTGTCTAAGTCATCTCTAGTTACTGACATTGCTATTCTCTCGAACTTGTTCATTTCTTTTCTTCTCCCTCCCTTTCCTCTCTCTATTAACAATAACATTTATTCAGCCTGATGGTTCTATTGATATTGTTGGATTCTGATTCAGAAAGTCTTTAGAATTCTGTCTCAAATATTAGTTTTGTTATTACATAGCAATTTACTTACCCTGTTTTTTTTTTTTTTTTCTTCAGTTTCCCAATCTATAAAATGGGAATAATAATAACAGCCCACAAATGAGTTACATGTCAAGAACTTTGCAATTATGGAAAACTAAAGAAATATTAACTATTATGTTTTTAGTGTGGCATGAGAGGGGAACAAATATGTAAGCATCTATTATTTACTAAGTGCTAATTTATGGTCTTATTGAGCATTTTTTAAAGATTTGAAAAACTCTTTCCAATTTATGATATATAGTATGATATATTTAACATCATCTGCATCTATTAATTAGTCCAAACTTATAGTTAGTAAATGTCTTAAGGAGGAATTGAACCCATATTTCTCCAGATGCCATTCCATAACTACAAAACATGGATATGCTTATACATGAATCCTAAACAATATCTATTAGTAATTAATAAAACAAAAAAAAAATTGGTCTTTTGTAAAATGTGTTGAATGCTCAGAATTTGAGCCATTGGTCCAATTGGTTGGATTTCATATCAAAAGATATCATTGCTTTGTGGTTGTAACTACAAAACTGAACATCAGCCCAGGAAATGTTTCTAGGCCAGCCACATGTAAAAGTTGTAAATGATATTCTCTGAATACTGAGAATATCGTTCAGTCTATATTGCTTCCTTTAACAGCCAAATACCTCTGATGAAATTCTGATTGTTACATGACAGCTTTCTTTGTCCTGGTTATTATTTCCTTACAACCTACAGCTATGTCACATTATTGTGATCTGAGCTTCTGTGTTTCCTTGGCTTTCATTTGTTACTATTTTCTAATCTCCTTTAACATGTAGAAGCTACTTGTACACTATGTGGCTGTATATTTTCCATTATAGTGGAATTTAAGCATGATGAATATTTTTCCAGTGACAGAAGCCTAGGAAGATAATAATAATAATAATAATAATAATAATAATAATTGCTTAGGATTTACATAGTAGTTTAAGGTTTGCAAATATCTTTTTTTATTAATTTTATAATTGTAAATTTTTTGACAGTATATATGCATGAGTAATTTTTTTATCATATTATCCTTTGTATTCATTTTTCCAAAATTTCCCCTCCCTCCCTCTACTTCCTCCCCTAGATGACAGACAATCCATTACATTTTACATGTGTTACAGTATAACCAAGATACAATATATGTGTGTAAATCCAATTTTTCTTGTTCCACGTTAAGTATTGGATTCCGATGGTATAAGTAACCTGGGTAGATAGACAGTGGTGCTAACAGTTTACGTTCAATTCCCAGTGTTCCTTCTCTGGGTGTAGTTATTTCTGTCCATCATTGATCCACTGGAAGGGAGTTGGATCTTCTTTATGTTGAAGATATCCACTTCCATCAGAATATATCTTCATACAATATTGTTGTTGAAGTGTATAGTGATTTTCTGGTTCTGCTCATTTCACTCAGTATCAGTTCATGTAAGTCTCTCCAGACCTTTCTGAATTCATCCAGCTGCTCATTTCTTACAGAGCAATAATATTCCATAACATTCACGTACCATAATTTACCTAACCATTCTCCAATTGATGGACATCCATTCATCTTCCAGTTTCTAGCCACTACGAAAAGAGCTGCCACAAACATTTTGGCACATACAGGTCCCTTTCCCCTCTTTAATATTTCTTTAGGATATAAGCCCAATAATAGCATTGTTGGATCAAAGGGTATGCACAGTTTGATAACTTTTTGGGCATATTGCTCTCCAGAATGGCCAGATTCTTTCACAATTCCACCAACAATGTATTAGTGTGTCAGTTTTCCCACATCCCCTCCAACATTCATCATTATTTGTTCCTGCCATCTTAGCCAATCTGACAGGTGTGTAGTGGTATCTCAGAGTTGTCTTAATTTGCATTTCTCTGATCAGTAGTGATTTGGAACACTCTTTCATATGAGTGGATATAGTTTCAATTTCATCATCTGAGAATTGTCTGTTCATATCCTTTGACCATTTATCAATTGGAGAATGGTTTGATTTCTTATAAATTAGGGTCAGTTCTCTATATATTTTGGAAATGAGACCTTTATCAGAACCTTTAACTGTAAAAATATTTTCCCAATTTGTTACTTCCCTTCTAATCTTGTTTGCATTAGTATTGTTTGTATAGAAACTTTTTAGTTTGATGTAATCAAAATCTTCTATTTTGTGATCAATAATGATCTCTAATTCTCCTCTGGTCATAAATTCCTTCCTCCTCCACAAGTCTGAGAGGTACACTATTCTCCATTCCTATAATTTATTTATGATCTCATTCTTTAAGCCTAAATGGACCCATTTGGATCTTATCTTAGTATATGGCGTTAAGTGTGGATCCATATCTAATTTCTGCCATACTAATTTCCAGTTTTCTTAAAAGTTTTTTTTTCAAATAATGAATTTTTATCCCAAATGTTGGTATCTTTGGGTTTGTCAAACACTAGATTGCTATAGATGTACCCTTTTTTGTTCTTTGTACCTAATCTGTTCTACTGATTGACTGGTCTATTTCTTAGCCAATACCAAATAGTTTTGGTGACTGCTGCTATATAATGTAGCTTTAGATCAGGTACACCTAGACCACTTTCATCTGAATTTTTTTTTTTTCATTAATTCCCTTGAAATTCTCAACCTTGTATTCTTCCATATGAATTTTGTTGTTATTTTTTTCTAGGTCATTAAAATAGTTTCTTGGGAGTCTGATTGGTATAGCATTAAATAAATAAATTAGTTTGGGGAGTATTGTCGTCTTTATTATATTCCCTTGG
Source organism: Sminthopsis crassicaudata (assembly GCF_048593235.1). Classification (NCBI taxonomy): domain Eukaryota; kingdom Metazoa; phylum Chordata; class Mammalia; order Dasyuromorphia; family Dasyuridae; genus Sminthopsis; species Sminthopsis crassicaudata. Next base: position 255,844,145 of record NC_133617.1, on the reverse strand, counting down.
CCTATCCACGAGCACTGAATGTCTTTCCAATTATTTAAATTTGACTTTATTTTTCTGGCATAGAATTCCTGACTTTTCTTTGGTAGATTGATTCCCAAATATTTTATACTCTCAACATTTGTTTGGAATGGAATTTCTCTTTGTATCTCTTGCTACTGCATTTTGTTGGTGATGTATAAAAATGCTGAGGATTTATGTGAATTTATTTTGTATCCAGCAACTTTGCTAAAGTTGTGAATTATTTATAATAACTTTTTAGTAGAATCTCTGGGGTTTTCTAAGTATACCATCATATCTGTAAAGAGTGACAGTTTGATTTCCTCATTGCCTACTCTTGTTCCTGTAATCTCTTTCTTGACAATTTTTGCCAAGGCTAACATTTCTAATACAATATTGAACAGTAATGGTGATAGTGGGCAACCTTGTTTCACTCCTGGTCTTACTGGGGAAAGGTTCCAGTTTATCTCCATTACATATTATGCTTACTGACAGTCATAAATATATGCTCCTGATTATTCTAAGGAATAGTCCATTTATTCCTATACTCTCAAGCGTTTTTCAATAAGAATGGATGTTGGATTTTATCAAATGCTTTTTCTGCATCTATTGAGATGATCATATGGTTTTGATTATTCATATGGTCAAATATACTAATAGTTTTCCTAATATTAAACCAGCCCTGCATTCCTGGGATAAATCCTACTTGATCATAGTGTTTTATCCTGGGCATGATTTTCTGAAGTCTTTTTGCTAATATCTTATTTAAGATTTTAGCATCAATATTCATTAAGGAAATTGGTCTATAGTTTTCTTTCTCAGCTTTCAATCTAGCTGGTTTGGGTATCAGTACCATGTCTGTGTCATAAAAGGAGTTTGGTAGGACTCCTTCATCCTCTATTTTTTCAAATGGTTTATATAACATTGGGGCTAATTGTACTTTAAATATTTGGTAGAATTCACATGTAAATCCACCTGGTCCTGGGGATTTTTTCCTGGGGAGTTGATTAATTGCTTGTTCTATTTCTTTTTCTGAAATGGGACTATTTAAGCTATTTATCTCCTCCTCTGTTAATCTAGGAAGCCTATATTTTTGAAGGTAGTCATCCATTTCACTTACATTATCAAATTTATTGGCATAAAGTCGGGCAAAGTAACTCCTTATTATTTCCCTAATTTCCTCTTTATTGGTGGAAAGATCCCCCTTTTCATTTGTAAGACTAAAAATTTGATTTTCCTCTTTCCTTTTTCTGTACAGATTTACCACAAGTTTATCTATTTTACTGGTTTTTCATAAAACCAACTCTTGGTTTTATTTATTAATTCAATAGTTTTTTTTTACTTTCAATATTATTGATTTCTCCTTTTAATTTTAGTATTTCACGTTTGATTTTTGGTTGGGGGGTTTTAATTTGGTCTTATTCTAGTTTTTTAAGCTTGCAGGCCCAATTCGTTAATCTTCTCTTTCTCTATTTTGTTCAAATAAGCCTCTAAAGATATAAAATTCACCGTTATTACTACTTTAGCTGCATCCCACAAATTTTGGTATGATGTCTCATCGTTGTCATGATCTTGGATGAAATTATTAATTGTTTCTATAATTTGCTGTTTCACCCAGTCATTTTTTAAGATGATATTATTCAGTTTCCAATTTCTTTTTGGTCTATTTACCCCTAACTTCTTTGAGTTCTTTATGGCCTAATATATGGTCAATTTTTTTGTATAGGTTCCATGAACTGCTGAGAAGAAAGTATACTCATTTCTAACACCATTCAGTTTTCTCCAAAGGTCTATCATACCTAGTTTTTCTAATGTTCTATTTACCTTTTTAATTTCTTTCTCATTTGTTTTCGTGGTTTGATTTTTCTAATTTTGAGAGTGCAAGGTTTAGATTTCCAACTATTATAGTTTTGTTGTCTATTTCTTCTTGCAACTCTCTTAACTTTTCCTTTAAGAAGTTAGATGCTATACTACTTGGTGCATATATGTTTAGTATTGATATGGCTTCATTGTTTATGCTACCTTTTAACAGGATATAGTTTCCTTCCCTATCTCTTTTAATTAGATCAATTTCTGCTTTTGCTTGATCTAAGATAAGGATGGCAACCCCTGCTTTTTTGGATTTAACTGAAGCATAATAGATTCTGCTCCAACCTTTTACCTTTACTCTGTATGTATTTCCCTGCTTTAAGTGTGTTTCCTGTAAACCACATATTGTAGGGTTCTGACTTTTGATCCAGTCTGCTATCCACCTCTGTTTAATAGGAGAGTTCATCCCATTCACACTTAGAGTTAAAATTACTAAATCTGTATTTCCTGCCATCATATTATCCCCAGATTATGCTTTTTTTTTCCCCTTGACCCTCCTGAAACCCTTCCCCAATATTTAATTTATAGACCCCACTTTTGACGCACAGCCCTCCCTTTTTAGTATCACTCCCCCCTCCTTTTAAGTTCCTTCCCCTTTCTTGTACCCTTCCCTTATTCCCCTTTTCCTTTTCTCTTTTTCTCTCCCCCCTTTTAATGAGGTGAAAGAGAATTCTCTGATAAACAAATATGTCAATTATTTACTCTTTGGTCCTATTCTGATGAGAGTAAGATTCACACAATGTTTCTCCTCCTCTCTAAATTGCCTCACATGTGGTAGATTTTCTATGCCTCTTCCTTGGATGTAGTTTCCCTCTTTTTATCACTTCTTCCCCTTTTTCTGATACTATCCCCTTCCCTTTACTACTTCCTTTTTTTTTTTTTTTTTTTTTTTTTTTTTTATTATGTCAGTAAAATTAAATTATCCATGTGGGCTTTCTTTATATCCACAACAGAGATACAGCTCTCAAAAGTTCTTTTTACATTTTTCTGCTTTTCTTCAGTCTTATGCATGTAGATCAAATTTTATGTTTAAGTCTGGTTTTTTTCTTAGAAACAAATGGAATTCCTCTGTTTCATTAAATGACCATCTTCTTCTATGGAAGACAATGCTAAACTTAGCTGGTCATTTATTCTTGGTTACAGTCCTAGTTCTTTTGCCTTTTGGAATATCAGGTTCCAGGCCCTTTGATCCTTTAATGTGGAGGCAGCCAGATCTTGAGTGACCCTTATTGTGTCCCCTTGATATTTGATTTTTTTTTCTAGCTGCTTGCAATATTTTTTCTTTGTTTGATAGTTCTGCAGTTTAGCCACAATGTTCCATGGAGTTCTTTTTTTAAGGTCTTTTTCAGAAGGTGTTTGATGAATTAAGCCTAGTCACTGCCCTGAGGCTTAAGGCTGAAAGTCACAAACTCCAGCCAATGCCTCCCTTGGGGCTGTGGATATCAGCAGCTTAAGTGAAAAGCCCTTGTGCTCAAACCAGAAGTGTATGCCAGGAAATTGAAGTCCCTACTTCAAAGGTTCTGCTTCTCTGGGAGTTCTGCTTCTCTGGGAATTCTGTTGCTGCTAGAATTCCACTGCAGGGTGAGCCCTGAACTATGTGGATTAGAGGCTGCCTTGGGCTGTGTCCCTGCTGTTCAAGCTCTTAACTACCCCAAGGAGAAGCCCCAGGCAACAGAAGACAGCTGCACAGCAGTGCTGAGATCTATTAGGTCACTTCCAGATTGGGGTGATTCTAGGATCTTGCTTTATATTTTAAAGTGGCTTAATTTCTCTTCTGATCTGCTGTTTTATAAGCAGAGAAGAGCTAATAGCCAGTGTCAGATTCTTCTATCTCAGTGGCTTCTCTGATCCCAGAGTTCTCCCCAGCCCAATCGGTACAGTGTGTTAGCACCTAACTTTGTCTGTACTGGTCTTTTTTTTTTTTTTTTTTTCCTCCTCTTGGAACAGATCTTTTCTCTTGAAATTCCAGATTCTTTTCAGCTAGTAAGTTGTGCTTCTAATCCTTGTGGTTTTTATCAGTCCAGCGTTATTTTTGAGGCATTTAACTAATTGGTAATGAGGGAAGAAGGGAGTTTACAAATTTGTGTGTATCTTCTCTATCATCTTGGCTCTGCCCCCCCAAACACACAAATATCATCTCATTCTTCCCCCCAACACACAATAATCCTAACAAGTAGATACTATAATTATTCCCATTTTACAGATGAGGAAACTGGGGAGACAGAAGTTAAGTGGCTTGCCCAGGGTCACAGAGTTGGTAAGTATGTGAAGTGACATTTGAAATTAGGTCTTCCAGCCTCCAGGTCCAGTGTTTAGCCACTCTGACACCTAACACCTGTTGGGGTATCCATACAAAGGAATGATAATCTCAATCTCTTTAGAATATCTATTTAGTTTTAAAGCATCCTTGAGATTTTACGTGCCACAACAAAATTTTACTTCCTTTAAAATTTGTTTATGTTAGAATCTGTTAGGTCTGCAGAACTTAGTGAAGGAGTAATTGTGAGCAGTGAATGTATGATTATCCATTTATGCATCATTTGCCCTTCTGCACTGCAAACTTCTTGAGAAACTGTTTATGTAATCAATTGATCACCAAACATTTATCAAGCACCTCCTATGTTCAAAACCCTGCTTTTTTAAGAACTTACAATCAATTATAAAAATTTGCATTTTATTGAATATTGTCATTGTGGCATCCCTATTCAGCAAAATGTACATTACTAGCATTCTATAAATTTTGGTTGAATGAATTAGGTTATACGTGTAAATATTTTTGCCATTAAACAATGATACCTGATAGCAAGAATAATAAAGGGAAGTTCTATGTTCTAAATGAAAAAAAAAAAAAAAATTAGTCCCTTTGAAAATCCCACAGAAATCAGAATGCCTATAGAAGCATTTATGTGGTGATCTTCTTGCCTTTGACATTTATGGCTAGTGTGACTTTGAGCATTGACTGAGCCTCCTTGTCTCTCAGTTTCTTCATCTTTGGATCTATATTATACTCTGATTTCTTTAGATGTGAAATTTCTTTCGATATAACAAAAAAAAAAAAAAAAAAAATCCAGTAAGCAAGGGACTGACTGTTAGGTACTAGTTGAGTGAGAATATAGATTCAAGTAACTTTTTGGATGTGACTTTCTCCCTTTTCTATAACCATCCTTTAGTATCTGTGGATCCATGAACTTAAAAGTTATTGAATAACTTCAGAGCTCTTTGTAATGCTAATATTGTCACTGGAAGCAACACATGCCATTACAGGAAATGTGGAAGAACTGATTACAAGTCAACTACTCCCCCAAGGTAAATTTATCAAAATGAATTTGCATATGATTTAAAATAACTATGCACTTGCATATAATTGATAAGACTGAAAAAGTACACAAGGACAGGATTTCACATTATGTGTTTTCTCCCAATAGGCCTCAAGAGAAGCACAGGGTGACAGCCTAAAGCAAATACTTTATATTTGAAGAATTCAGCAAGTCTGCTAAAGTCTGGTACTTGGGAAATGTTTCAATAAAAGCAGATAAAATTGGATTTATGTCTTGGATAGTTTGAAACACTACCTCAAAGCTTATATTAACAGGGGATTTTGAGTTTTTTTCCAAAATGAAACTTTGGAAAGGTCAACAACTTTTATCATTTTACAATTTTTTTTGATGAGATATATATTCTTTGTTGATTTTGTCAATTATTGACATCAGGTATTTTTAAGATGGGCACTTCTTTTCAATTAAATATGGAAATTTCCCAATATCATGATTTTATACATAATGTCAATATTTACATATCACAAATTTGTATTTACAACTCTGAGCAATTCAGAATTTTATCTTTAATCAGAGTTGAAAAATTAATGAAAGCATAACATTTTTTTACAAAACATTTTTGCCTAGAATTTTATGATTATTTATGAAGATATAGGATAACCTCTTTGAAAAATGAAATCTGTTACTTTTGCAGGTATGTTTTCCTGTACCTCCCTAGATCTGCTACTTACTATATGTGTGACCTTGGACAAATTACTTAACCTGAGGCTCAGTTCCTTATCTGTAAAATGGTTTGACTATGTGACAGATACAGTATAGGTCAAATGTGGGGGTCCAATATTCCTAAGTAGCTTTCCCTTGGTGTTATTAATTGTGTTTTTCTGCATAGTCTCTGAGCCTGATGATGGGATGATAGAGAACATAGTAGCTTTTGGGTGATGGAGTGTCTGTCAAAAGATGAATCATAGACATGACCTTGATCTGAGCTTTTGAGTCCTTCTCTATTATAGGACAAATGATGTTAGATATGAGGTGATTCTTCTAGAATTGTAGTACTGCCTTACATATTTGAAGGAAGTATAAATTCCCACATTCTAGAAGTAGAAAATTTATTGAGCTTTAAAAATGATCTTTTAGATCTATTAGTAGGGAGAAATAAAAATTAATGCATTCAATTTATTTTTGGAATTAAGTTGTGGGACACAAGATTTCTGAACATCATCTAGAATCTGCTTTAACTCATTTTTATATAAAGACCACTAAGATGATATAATATTAAGAATATCTAATTTACAATCAGAAAACTCAGTTCAAAGTCTCAGTTTATCATTTACTTACTTTTACCTGAATCTCATGGTTATCCAGAACTAAAAGTATATGAAATTGTGAATTTCTTTCAGTGGCTAAGGAAACAACTGCATTGTATTTGAAAGGCTCACTTATTTGATAAAACATGTTTCAATGAAATCAAAATTATATTCTCCACTTTTAACATTAAAAAAAAAAGTCCTTGCCTTAGATGTAGAATGAATATTAATTAACTTGTTTAGTAATGACTATATATTTATAAACCATGACTGCATTTTCTCTTTAAGTATGGAAAAATCCAGTATTATGTTTTATGCATTATGTTGATATAAATTATTATAGATGAATATTTACCAACATCATGCAACAGATTTTTTCAAAAAATGAACCCTAAACATAATGACAAGTATTTCAATTTTGATCATGTTAGATATTCCAAATATTCTTTAAAAGCCAATCTAACTGGCTAATTTTTTTCTGAGAGGATATACATTATTATGTCTTCTATGGATTAAAAATTATAGCAATTTACAAGGATATATATTTATTTAAATATTTAGCTATCTGAACAAAAGCTCGATTGTTTGCTCTCTTAAAAGGTTACTGCTCACTACTATGGCAAAATTACAGAAGAGTAGGAGTAAGCAGGGATAAAAAGTTGATTTCTATAGAGCAGTGATGATATGAATTAAGTATGAGTAAATTATGGGATGCTACCTGAATACTAAAAGAGAAAGCTTCTTAATGGTACAAAAATTATATGTCAAGAAAGTAAAGCAGAATGTCAGTTATTATTTTTAAAGCACAAAGCAAACTTAGTTAACATGAAAGGAATATATTAGGAGTATGAAATAACATATAATTACTGCAGGCCCAGTTACACATGGTCACACTTTGGATTTTTCTTTTCCATGTGTATCTCAAGTCATTTTCTTAATTATTATCAGTGAACCAAAAGTAAATTATAAATTAAAGCAAATAGTTCTCTACTATTTTTAATTAGATGTTATTATTATGTATGCATTTTAAACAAAATGACCAGCTACATTTTTGAAGCATTCATCCTCTTTACTCAGGAAATTTGTTCAGGGAACATAAACTAGAGAACTTGTATCTGATAAAAATACTTCCACTTAACAGATTCTAAAACTGTGACTCTTAAGAGAATTTAAATTCATACTGGTGTTATGTAACCATTTCAGGATTGGATCTAAGGTTCTTTCTTTACAATCTAATCAGCTTTGACCAAATTACAAAAACGGATGACAATTCAATATATAATTATAAGAAATATTATTTATATGAAGTTTTAAGATTTGTAAATCTCTTTACTTAAGCTATCCTGTTTGATAGATTCACATAGATGAGTATTAGTCTATGCTGAAGACAGAGGGAAATAGATGAGGTTTTACTTTGTAAACTTCTTGAAGGGAGAAAGTGTTTCTTTAATAAATCAGTAGTCACCAAGTAGGTTCAACTAAGTGATACAGTGGAAACAGTCCTGGTCCTAGAGTCAAGAAGATGAATCTTCCTGAATTCAAATCTAATTTCAGATACTTATTAGTTACACAACCCTATTCAAGTCACTTTATCTGCTGTTCCTTAGTTCACCATCTGTAAAATGAATTGGAGAAAGAAATTGCAAACTAGTCTGGTGTCTTTATCATTTATCTCAAATGAGATCATATATCAACAGACACAACTGAAAAATGATTAAACAACTGAAAATCATCAGGCCTTTATTAAGAGCTTATGATGTCCAAGATACATTACTAAATACAAAAGAGACAGAGTTACAAAATATTTTCTATCCTCAAAGAAATTGTATTCTTTAGGGGAGAACAGATATACATATATGTATATATAAAGAGGAAGACATATATACATATATGTGTGTGTGTATATATATAGATATCTATATATATACACATATGTAAAAAAAAAAAATTATGATGAGGTCCTTGGTAGCTAGATGGGTATTGGCAGAGCCTGAAATATTGTGAACCTTCTATAAGCCAAGTTACTCCCTGAGGCAAGCAAGGAGGAGCAATGATATGATTGTCTTAGCCTTAAATGGTCCTTTTGTTCTTAAGGAGGCCCTTTGGTCCTTGCATTGATAAAATCATCAAGATTCCATAGTTTACTGTGTCAAATTAGAAAGACAAGTTATGAAGTCAACTCTAGAAGTTGTATTTCCTCTATAAAAGAACTTACTCTTATAGTAAACCACACATTATCTCCCCCTTCCCCCCCACAAATACATGGACTCTAATTACTTTTTAGTATTGGCTTAACCCCAATATAGTCCACCTTATGTAATGTAAGGTTCAGGAATTACCATGTCTTAATGGAGTCTTCCTTCTTAATGGCATTTTCCTCCATTTGTGAGTTCAGCTAGGGAATCTAGTTCTTGTATTTCCCCCCTGTGAATTGCTAAAAACCCTTATGGATTTAGTCCATCATTAGCAGCATAGTAAAATCTTGATTTGGAGAAAGCCTAAGACTACAAATTCTCTTGAGCAATCTTGCAACAATGGCACATAACCCAATATAATTTATGGAGTGAAATCCTTTTCTCCCATCATTTGGTGGCTAAACCTCAACTAATATAAAGAAAATAAACACAAAATAATTAAAATGGAAAAATATTGTGTATGAGCTTTGAAGGAAACAAAGGATTTTTAAAAAGTAGAATTGAGGACAGTAGTTCTAGAAAACTCATCAAAAGAAAAAAAAAACTTTCTAGTTATTTTTAAATAGCTCTTGATCGCTATATTATATAGCAGCAGTCACCAAAACCATTTGGTATTGGCTACGAAATAGACCGGTAGATCAGTGGAACAGATTAGATACAAAGGACAAAAAAGGGTACATCTATAGCAATCTAATCTTTGACAAACCCAAAGATACCAACATTAGGGATAAAAATTCATTATTCGGAAAAAACTGTTGGGAAAACTGGAAATTAGTATGGCAGAAATTAGATATGGATCCACACTTAACACCATATACCAAGATAAGATCAAAATGGGTCCATGATTTAGGCATAAAGAGGGAGATAATAAATAGATTAGAGGAACAGAGGATAATCTACCTCTCAGACTTGTGGAGGAGGAAGGAATTTATGACCAGAGGAGAACTAGAGATCATTATTGATCACAAAATAGAAGATTTTGATTACATCAAACTAAAAAATTTCTGTACAAATAATACTAATGCAAACAAGATTAGAAGGGAAGTAACAAATTGGGAAAATATTTTTAAAAACAAAGGTTCTGACAAAGGTCTCATTTCCAAAATATATAGAGAACTGACCATAATTTATAAGAAACCGAACCATTCTCCAATTGATAAATGGTCAAAGGATATGAACAGACAATTCTCAGAGGAAGAAATTGAAACTATATCCACTCACATGAAAGAGTGTTCCAAATCACTACTGATCAGAGAAATGCAAATTAAGACCACTCTGAGATACCACTACACACCTGTCAGATTGGCTAAGATGACAGGAACAAATAATGACAAATGTTGGAGGGGATGTGGGGAAATTGGAACACTAATACATTGCTGGTGGAGTTGTGAAAGAATCCAGCCATTCTGGAGAGCAATCTGGAATTATGCCCAAAAAGTTATCAAACTGTGCATACCCTTTGACCCAGCAGCGCTACTACTGGGATTATATCCCAAAGAAATACTAAAGAGCGGAAAGAGACATATATGTGCCAAAATGTTTGTGGCAGCTCTTTTTGTTGTAGCTAGAAACTGGAAGATGAATGGATGTCCATCAGTTGGAGAATGGTTGGGTAAATTGTGGTATATGAATGTTATGGAATATTATTGCTCGGTAAGAAATGACCAGCAGGAGGAATATAGAGAGGCCTGGAGAGACTTAAATCAACTGATGCTGAGTGAAATGAGCAGAACCAGAAGATCACTGTACACTTCAACAACAATACTGTATGGGGATGTATTCTGATGGAAGTGGAAATCTTCAACATAAAGAAGATCCAACTCACTTCCAGTTGATCAATGATGGACAGGGGTAGCTGCACCCAGAGAAGAAACACTGGGAGGGGAATGAAAATTGTTAGCACTAATATCTGTCTGCCCAGGTTGCATGTACCTTCGGATTCTAATGTTTATTGTGCAACAAGAAAATGATATTCGCACACATGTATTGTACCTAGACTATATTGTAACACATGTAAAATGTATGGTATTGCCTGTCGTCGGGGGGAGGGAATAGAGGGAGGGGGGGTAATTTGGAAAAATGAATACAAGGGATAATATTATAAAATATATATATATATATATATATATATATATATATATATATATATATATATATATATATATATATATATATAATAAAAAAAAAAAAAGAAAAGGGACATGTTTAAGATGTGAACAAATCAATTAATTGATCAACAAGCATTCATTAAAAGCTTACTATATAAAAAAAAAATAGCTCTTGATCTGCTTGTATTGATGTGCAGAAATAGGAAAGGGAACAGTATGGGTGAGAAACATAAAGAGGATCATTTATCTAAGAACAAAGCATAAAAATAATTTTTAAAATATCTGGCCTTTTTACTGGAAAGGGAGGGAAGGGAATAAGCACCTACTATATACTAGGCCCAATGCTAACTGTTTTATACTCACTTGATCTTTAAAATAACTCTGTATGGTAGGTCCTGAGGTGATTTGCCTAAGGTCATGCAATTAGTAAATGTTTGAATGAAATAAAATTTAAACTCAGGTGTTCCTAATTACAAGCCTACTGATCTGTCCTCTCTGCTGCCTAACCTGCCTCTAGTAGAATCCAGGTCATGAAGGGGTTTAAATGACAAAGATTGGGGAAAATAATTGCTTAAACAAGAGTTGGGAGTCTCACAACTATAGAACAGTTTGCTATCTATAGCAACAGTTATGTTAAGCAATGGTGCTTGACATAGGAGAATATTCTATCCTCCTAGACCCTATCATTTTGGGGTTTTTGTGACACAGTTTTCTCATGATTCTAATCATATTTGCCTAACCATTTCTTGTTGTGTCTCACCTCTCCCCCATTTTTTTTTTCTCCTCCAGAGTAGTTTGTTATCATGTTTATGTCCCAAGGCTCTGTTCTAGGTCTTGTCTTTTGTCATCTCAGCTTCCATGTTTTTTTTTTTTTTATTATTATCTCTGTGACTCTTAATACTGTCTTTCTAGCCTGAATCTCCAGAGTACCAGGCCTGTAACATCATCTTACTATTAGACATTTCAAATTGAATAATACATAGGCATGTCAAACATAGTTTAATCAAAGAAATTTCATTAATTTTTCCTCTGAACCTGTCCATCTTCTGAACTTCTCAGTTTTCCTTGAGATATACTACCCTTTTTCCAGTTACTGTGACTCTCCCACATATAATTATAAGTCAGTTGCCAAGTCTTTTCAATTCTACTTCTACAACATTCACAACTTTCTACTTCTTCCTACTCATGTGGCCAGCATTCCAGGCCAGATATGCATTATTTCTCATCTGAAATGATGTAGTATACTCCAAGTGATCTCCCTCAAATCAGATTCTTATTTTCTTTTCAGATGGGTGGAAATGTGGGAGAAGAATGGCAAATGGGAGAATCTGAATATATGACTCATATACAAATATATGAAAATTAAAAATAATTTTTTTTTCATTTTAAAAATGCAAAAAAGGTTAATTTATCATTTATATAGGGAGATTTGATCTAAACTACATTAAAATACATTATAATGTGTCATTATCATAAATTTATAAGATATCTGAAATATTTCCTGTTTCAACCCCATTATTTTATAGATTTGGAAACTGAGGTAGAAATTGTTACATTACTTATCTAAGGTTACCATAACAGTGAAAATAAATTTAAATTGAAGCAGAAAAGATCCAAGCAGGATCTATTTATTAGCTAGGCTAGCAGTAGCCAATAATTGGAGTTAATGTCTTTTCAGTAATCAAAGACCCCAAATGAGAGGAGAGGGATTAAAAGAATGACAAAGGAATACTTTGAGCAATATAAGTGTGTTTTATGATTGGTTAGAAAATTTAAAAGCCTCTGATATCAGTTTGATATTATGATTGTTTGAACCTCCCTTTCTGAAACCTCCTTAACCACAAAATTTGTTTTGGATCACAAGACTAAATGATTGTTGGTCAGTCATGACTGACTCTTTGTAACTTCATTTGAGATTTTCTTAGCAAAGATGCTGGCATAGTTTTTCATTTTCTTATCCAGATCATTTTACAGATGAGGAATTCAGGAAAATGAGGTTGAGAATTGTCCACAACTAGTTCTTGTCTGAGGCCAGATTTGAATTCATGAATATTCTTCTTCCTAACTCCAGTCCTAGGGCTTTATCCACTGAGCCCCCAAGTTTCCCCAAAGACAGGTAAAACAGTATCAGCATTTCAATGAATAGGTGGGATAAAAGTCAACTCAGCACCTCCCTATTTCATTACATGGAAATGAGGACCAGTTCTCTAGGATGATGGGTGTGATCCTTTGGTGATGGAATTTGTCTATAAAGGAAGGAGTTGCTACAATTTAGATTGATGAGAATGACCTTTATAAGTTTTTTTTTTGAAAATATGAATATTGTGTGAAGTTACAAAATAAGAATTGTGAGACAAGAAATCTGAGATGCTCAAAATAAAACTTATTAAATTTCACATTATACAGAAAGTAAATGGAATTCAAACCCAGCTCCTTAAACACTAATTCTGTTACTTTTTCCACTGAACCATACTGGATGTTTATGTTTTGTTATTGTTTAGTTGTTCTAAAAAACCCCCTGAATTGATTGGGGTTTTTTGGGCAAAGACACTGTTATGGTTTGTCATTTCCTTTTCCATTGTGAGCCCATTTTTACAAATCAGTAACTAAATAGGAATTAAATTTATCCAGAGTCAAATAGCTAGTAAGTGTCTGAAGCTGGGTTTGAACACAGATTCCTGATTCCAGGTTGATGCTCTATCCACTGTACCATATAAATCTCCCCTTCTGTATGAAAAAAAAAAATAATAAATAAAAAAAATAAACTTGTAAAGAAAACAGGTTTTCTGCTTCCAACCAAAACTGAAAGGTAGATCCATTACCATAGGTGAGGGATCCAGCTTAATAAGGTTTGAAAGATTTGACTCTCAAATTTTCATTGTGAGGATCTACATCTCAGAAATTGGCAAGATTATAAATCAGGGGTTGCATTATTGTTTTTTTGATTTTCTAGATTTTAGAAAATAATGGGAAAATTTTAGTAATGCAGATTAAACATAAAAGTGTGTCATGAGTAATTTTTTTTCTGCCTATAGAACCAAGTGCTAAATTTTTGTCAACACTCCCCTGAATGTATATTAAAGGTACTGTATTATTTATCACAAAACTTTTTCACTTAATTTAATACTGATTGTCTCCTTGGCAAAATATATTAAGAATTATAGCAGCATTAAAATATAATTTTAATGAATGAGGAGATAAAGGAAATATCTGGTTCTATTCCAAAGATAGAATCCAAAGAGTTATAAAGTGAAAGAATATCATAGATAGATCGATAGATAGATAGATAAATAAATAGATAGATATAGATATTGCTATTGATATTTTCCTGTATGACATCTTCCTTGTTTCTCTGCCTCTTTGACTTCCTTTTGATTTGGTCCTTATTTGGACACCTTTTTCCTTTAATCTCTACAAATGACTGAAGGTAAATTCTGACCTAGAAATACCCTTAAAAAGATAATTTAATACAAATTACTAGTCTAAAATAAAATTATAGAGTTACCCTAATCAAACACATTAAAAAAAATCATTTAAAAACACATATGAGAAGTTTCCATCTAGATTTTGTTCAAAGAAATCCAAAGAGAGGCAATCTATTAGCTCATTGATAGAACACATTTCATTTCTACATCATGATAATTATCAAGATGCTTGTTTTCTCTCCTTCTTTTCCACATTTCCCACCTGAAGTCCACTGTTATTAGTTCAAGCCTCTGTGGCATAAATAATTCAGCTCTATTTCTTTTACAGTGAAAGTCTTTCAGTTATTCAGATATTCATCTTCTCTCTCTGAAATATATCCTCAATTTAAAGCTCTCATATTCTTTCTCTTGATCCCCCTCATGATGTTTTAATAAGTGAGACCCATTACATTCTTGGCTGATCAGCTTTAGTTTTAGGTTAAGTAGTAGGGGTGGGGTATTTTGTAATAGCTACTTTTAAGTTTGAGTCTACTCTCTCTGAGACTAAATCAGTCTTCAAAGGGAATATTGTGTCTATAATTTTGAAGGAGTTAGATGAATATTGTTCTAATACAATCCTTGCTGTACCTTTTTTGCTACATGTAGTTGTTAGGTGATATAATGGTTAAAAGACTGAATCTGAAGTCAGGATAAACTAGAATTCAAATTCAGCTTCAGATACTATTTGTGTGACTATGGGTAACTTACTTTTTGTTTGTTTCTTTTTTCTCATCTATGAAATGAGGGGGGAAAATTGACTTCCCAGAATTACTGTGAGATTAAAAAGATGATTTGACATTTACAAAGTACTTTTGAAAGCTTAAAAATAGTATAATCAAGTGGTTATTATTAAGTTGTTTTTCAGCAATGTCCAGCTCTCTGTGAGCCCATCTGGGATTTTCTTGACAGACAGAGACAGAGAAACTGGAGAAGTTTATCATTTTCTTTTTCAAGCCCATTTTACAGATTTTGCAAATAAGAAACTGAGACAAACAGGCTTACGTGGCTTATCCAGGGTCATTCAGCTAGTAATTAATTGTCTGAAGCCAGATATAAACTCATGGAGAAGTGTCTTCCTGACTCTAAGCCTGGTACTGTATTTACTGTGTAAACCTAAATGAAACTGGGGGGGGGGGGGAAGTTTACTTGTTAAGTGATATTGGGTAGCATACAATATGGGAGTTTATGAATGACAGTCCTAGTAAAGTCTCATAAAATACTTAAAGTTTCTTTCATGCAATTGTCAGTGGATTCTTTCTATTTCTACTTTGTTCTCAGTTTTCAAAGAGTGGAGACAGTTTTTGTCTAAGATATTTTGCTATATGAAATTTAGGTTCTGTTTTTAGTTCACTGTGTTCAGATTCTTATTTTTGTTATGATATACCTTATATCTTCTAACTTTGTAGTAATATTTCTCATTGTCTAAAGGAGTCATTAGCTTTTATCTGGTTGATTCTAATTTTTAAAGAATTTGTTGCTAGTACAGGGTTCTGTACTTTGCCAAAGTTGTGTCCAAGTCTTTGTCACATAGTTCCCATTTTGTCCATTTTTCTTGCACTCCCATTTTATTTACTAAAACAAAACCCTTTTTGAATCTCTGGCTTTATTTCTACTATATACTATAGTTGAATTCTGGAGTCCAAAATATATATATTTTTCTTTAAGTTTTGCTTAAAAATGTGCATTCAACACTTTCTTCTTAATTTATGCTTTTCATGGCTCTATTACCATGATAGCATTTTTTGCATCCCCTCATTTTTTCTTCCTCCTTGTTGTACATAACATTAGAACCTGCCTCTGCACACTTTTGGAGGGAACATCATGGTGATTTGGTTGTTTTTTCTTGGGATATTGAGTATTACATAACACTTAATTTTAATAGTCATCCAGAAGAGATAATTAGCCCAAAGAAAAGACATTTATTTAATAAGATAATATTAATAATAATAGTTACACAATATTACTTCTTATGCAAATACACTTGGCATCAGTTGGTAGTATGTTAGTGAGCTGAAAATATACTAGCAGTAAGGCATATATGTAAGAAACTAATAAGAGCAAGACCAATGGATATATGTGTGTTGCATTTTGTTTAACATATTAATACTTTGTTTACCTTGCTTATTTAACTCCTAATTTTTTTGTGATTATACCAACTAGGTTGGAGGAAGAATTAACTTCTTATACTACATAAGACACTTTTAAAACTATAATATCATGTAGATTTATTTTCATTAATTTTTACTTTAATTTCATTACTACAGCTTCTTTTATATTTATGTAGAGATAAAAATAGGGGACAAAATCTATGATATGTTTATTATACTGAACTCCTAAATGAAGAAGCAACTCCTACCAATTCATGTTGGTATCTTAGACAAACTTCATATTTTATATTTTGATCTGGTTATTGGTAGTTGAAAGTAATATAAAATCATGGTATACGACACAGGGCTATATACTAATGAAAAAGACAGAATAATATTAGGTATTTGTTAGAAACTTAATTAGGTTTTGGACTGGTTGATGAACTAGATACAATAAACGGTGACTGAGAAATTTATATGAATATAAAAGTAATTTATGAGTAGAATTTTCCCATGATTTGGTCTTGGTCCTTTGCAATTTCATGCTTTAAAGTCAATGTGTTATGGGATGGTAAAAGTGGTATGATTATCAAGTTAGATGTCACAAAGCTGGGAGAAATAAACCAATGAAATCTTTAAAAAAATGGAACTCAATCTAATTAAATATAACTTAAGACAGATACATGTGAAATTCCTTAGGGGTTGAAAATGAAAATTAACTGTGCAACTATAGAAAGCCTAAGACATGGCTTAAAAAAACAAAACAAAACAAAACAACAACAACAACAACAAAACATAAACAAAAAAAAAAAAACCTCAAATGGGAAGTTCTAGCAGCTTTGAACATGTTCAATTCAACTCAACAACAGAACATGGGATTCCCTCAAAAGAATAAAAACTAACTTCTAATACAATATTAGCTAATAACTACATTCATAAAGGCATGGTGATTAAAAAAAAAGTTACATATGACAATTCTGCTATACTTTACCTAGAATATAATATTCATTTTCAAATAGTTATTTCAGGAAAGACACTGACAAGCTGGTGCAACCAAATGTGGGTTTCAAAAGTATTGAAACAATTGGAAATCATGCCATATGAGAGTTGGTTGAAGAAACAAGGGATGAATTTGGAGAGATTTCAAGGAAATATGATTGCTGTATGCAAATATTTAACAAACTGCCAAGTAATAAAGGAATTCAACTTGTTTGAGGTGGCTAGCTATAGTAGAACTAGACTTAGTATTTTAAAGGTTAAAGGGTAAGATATTTTATTATATAAAGAAAAACTTTCCAACAATTAGAGCTGCTGAAAAGTGGAAAAGGTTGTCAGGAGGTAGAAAGATTTCCATCATTGAAGGTCTTTAGTTATCTAGAGGCTGAATAATCACTTGTCAGTTATGTTGTAGAAGAAAGTCATGTTTATTCATCAAATATCAAGCTCTGCCTTTCCTTCCAATTCTGAAATTCTTACTCTTTTTTTTTTCCATTTAGAGATAAGACTCAATTCTTTAATGGTAGTTATATTTATTAAGTCTTTTATATTAAACAGCTTAAACTAATATAAATTCTGCTAGCCTAAAATGACCTTAAGAATGACAATATTGATATCTATTAGTTTGGGAATGGCTGAATGAGTTACAGTATATGAACATAATGGGATGGAATATTATTGTTCCATAAGAAACGATGAGTAGGCTGAAAAAGAGTGGAAAGACAAGAACTGATGCTAAATGAAGTGAGCAGAACTAAGAGAACATTGTACACATTAAGAACAAGAGTATGTGATGATAAATTGTGATGGACTTGACTCTTTTCAGTGATTCAAGGCAACTTGAATAGACTTGGGATGGAAAATTCTATTGATATCCAGAGACAGTTGTGTAGAATTGAATATGCATCAAAGCCAAGGATTTTCACCTTGGTTATTATTGTTCTTGTTTGTTTGCTCAATTTTTTCTTTCTTGTGATTTTTTTTTTCCTTTTTGATCTGATTTTTTTGGTACAATATGACAAATATAGAAATATGTATATTTTTATAATTACACATATTTTACCTAGATCAAATTACTTGCTGTCTTGGGTAAGAAGGTGATAAAGAAGAGAGAGAGAAAAAAAAATTGGAACATGAAATTTCACAAAAGATGAATGATGAAAACTATCTTTACATGTATTTATGAAAAATAAAATGAAATTGGAAAGCAAACAAAAAAAGAATGACAATAGTGAATTTAAGAAAGGAATAATTTGCCATTTTCAACACATTATTTGGCTCTCTGGCTGTCTCTAGATATATCCCCCTTTTGTAAAGTGCAAAGAGATTACTTGTATTATTTTTCTTCATTCTAGGTCATCATTCTTTAATTAGCCAGGTAAAAATCAAAGAACAAAAATTTCCAGAGAAAGTCATTGATGTGAATAGAAAGCATTTTTTTGGTTCTTTTTGTCTAGCAATATGTGACATTGAAGTAGAATATATAGACTATGATGTGTTATACTTCTGGGTAGTATCCTACTGAGCATATATTGTTTTTTATTCATCTTTTCCAAGCTTTTTTTTTTCATTTTTTAAAATTTTGAGTTCTGTTCTAGGGGTGGAAGGAACACTGTTCCAGGCTTCTTGTGCCTATAGCTGGCAGGGCCAAGTTACTTACATGGTTAAATGGTTAGAACAATTTCCTGCTTACTCTGCCATCTTGGCTCCCAGAAGTCTACAATTATGTATATCTAATAAATAGTGAAGTTACCTGATATAAATTTTATCTTTCCTCTGTTCTACTGTCCTTTTCATATGGTGCAAAAAAACTTCAATTGAGAAAGAACATGGAGTAGATGAAAACAGGGAAAGAGGTAAAGTGAATATGATAAAAACTTGCCTGGATAATTGTGAGTTGACTCTCTGTTCTCAATGTCAATATTACTGAACATATTATGACATCAAATGGTCTTTCTTGGTAAATAATTAAAAAAAAATTCAAGCCAATAATGGAAAATTGGATTTCTTTAATCAGAGTAATTACAGAAAGAAATCCTTCTGGGAAGAAGAGAACACCAGTGTTCTTGTTCCTATGAGCTTAGTTCTCAAAACCAACATTTTAGTTCTATTCAGCATTTTTTTATTCACTATCAGTATATTTAAGTAGAAGAAAATAATCAATAATTGCTTTTGCCTGCTATTTATGAAAAAGTGTATATATTGATTTTAGTTAGAAAGGGTGACAAATATAAAGGAATTTGGGGGAAACTGAAAGAAAAATAGCAGCAAAGTATTAAAAAAAAAAGATTGGAGAAGAAGGACTACACTATGTTTCTACATTTATGTACTCTTTCATACATTCCATACTTTTAGGAAGATTTTTTTTATTTATAAATCCGTTTGCTTTAAGACTCAAAGACAGAAAAACTTAAACTAAGATAGACAACTGAGTTTAGCAGTAAAGAACTAATTTTCAAAACACAAGGACTTGGATTCAAATACAGCCTCTGACACACCTGACAATATGATATTAGGGAAATTACAGAAACTCTTAGTGTCTTAGGAAACTCTTAAAGAATGTGAATATAAAATTATTTAAAATAATGATAATAATTAAGTTGAATTAACATTGGTAGAAAATTTTCTTATGTAATATCTTAGGTTTGGTGCCTATACTTTAATTGCTTGAATTTCAATCACCAGATTGTGATTTTTTTTTGACATACAGGAAATCCACTTACATTAAAAATAATTTATTATTCATTTAGTATAATAATAATTTATTATCAATTAATTTATTTATTAATATAAGAAGAATTTTCAAAATATATTATGAACACCACCAAAACAAAAGGGAAAAAAATGTTGCACATCAAATCAGAAATTCAATATGTATAACTTGTTAACCTAAAGTGATATAAAATTTATAATCAGTATTAGAAGGGAATATGAAGGGGCAGCTAGGTGGCACAGTGGATAGAGCCCCAGCCTTGAATTCAGGAGGACCTGAGTTCAAATCTGATCTCAGACACTTTAGACTTCCTAGCTGTGTGACCCTGGGCAAGTCACTTAACCCCAGCCTCAGGGGGAAAAAAAAAAAAAAAAAAGGAAATATGAATAAATTGTCATTTAGCCTCTGTGGGCCTTATTTACCTCATTTGTAAAACGTTGTATTGGAGTAGATGACCGTTAATATTCCTTTCAGCTCTAGATCTATGAACCCATGAACACAGGAGACATAGCAAATGCTTTGGTTCCACGCAATCCTTAAATATCTTTAAATGTGAATGTTCAGCATGGTAGAGTGTGATGACTAATGAGAGAGATTATTGCTATTCCTTTTACTCCTTTGGACTTTCTCCTTGTCAAACTTATCTGGAATCAACCCTCATTTCTCACTAAGTGTTTTTGCCCCCTAGATGGAAATACAATAATTTTCTTAGCATTTACCAACTAATCAAATTCACTAACTGCTTCCTGGCTCCTTCTGGGAAACTTGCCAGCATACTCATGGTTTGAGTAAGCACATAGGGATATACATTGTTTGAGACATTTGTATCCTCATTATCCTCAAGCTGCACAAGTTACAAAAGTTGAAAATCAAGACATCAATGGCTTTGATCTGCCTTGAAGATAGAACAATAAAAGCTTTAGGCTCTCAAAAAATGCATTGTAAGACTTTTAAATAGGTATTCCCAAATTTATTTGATTGCTATAATGATGCCTTTGATGTCATTAAGAATCACAAGACAATAAGACTACCCATGTTGCCAATACTTGTAATATTTCTTTTTGTTTACTTCTGAATTTGATTTTGTAGATGATACAACTTTTGAATTTCATTTAAGATCAATGTTTTGCATAAATATACATATGTTGAGTACATATGTTATTTTTGTGTGCATGTCTCTGTGTGTTTGTGTGTGTGTGTGTAAGAGGAAAAAGAAGAAAGAGAAAAAGAGGGGAGAAAGGGGTTACAGAGAAAAAGAGGAAGGGAGAGAATTTTAGGAATACCAGAAAGCTCAGCTCTCAAACGGTCATCTGTGTACTCAAGCCATAATTTAAGATTAATTCTTAATTTTAAGTCTTTGCCTACTCTTAAACAATGGTAATAATGATAGCAAAAACAATAATGGTGTGATTCTAATCATATGGAAGGGGCATGTCATGAAACCAGATCAGTAATTAAGGCTTTAGTATGAAAGAATTTACCAGATCATTTTCTGAAAACAAGTTTTGACAAATAGGCAAGTTCAAATAATGCAAAGACACCAGGTGCCTGGTGCAATAGAAGGCTCTACTGAGTATAGAAGACACAATCATAGCTTCGGAAAATGGGATAAAGACTGAAATTCTTTGTCTCTAACATTTCTTCCAAATCAGAGATTCCATAAGTCTGAAATACTGATTAGGAAGGTAAAAGCACAAAAAAGCCTTATCATAAAAGAAATTACTTTTATGGTAGCAATTTTATGTAGTACAAAAGAAATAGTCTAGAGACATCTTTAAGGCAATTCTTATTACTGAGATACATTTTTTTTTTTTCTTAGAGTAAGGGAATAGTTCACTGAAGTGCAAATAACTACAATAATCATTTACTACATTTTAGATTTTAGCAGCATATGTACTTATTATCTTATCAGTTTTTATTTTGAATATTCTATAATCACATTAAAACACTACTTAGGACATTTTAATTAGGAAAAAACCCCTTGGTCTATGCTATAACCTAGGGATTTGGCAAAAGATAATTGGTGGTAAAATTATAAGAACATGTTTTAAGCATATTTGTTAAAGTCCAAAGTCAAAATGCCTGCACCAATATTATTAGAGCCAGGAGTGAAAAATTTACCTTTGTTGCAGCATCAAAGCAGACAAATCCCATACTAAAGTCAATAGTTAGTCCCATTAGATGACTTTCCAATACACAGGCATAGGTCTTGCACTAGAAAGATTAAAAAAAAAAGTTACTTTATATGAGAGATCTAAGAAGAATGTTCTGCCTCATTGCACAAAGCTATTAAAAGAATTGCTACATGTTGACAGAATCATATTGAGGATATTTTTAATAAGTGTTATTTCTGATACCTTCATGTTATACTTTTTCTTAAACACTAATGAAAAATTTGTTTAAAATTCTATCATATTATGCAGAGTTTTGGGATCCAAATTTCTCTGATTCAGCAAAATATACCCTGAAGCAAAGAAAATAATGGAATTTATCACTTGAAGAAAGGTCTATAATTTGTTCCGTGTACTAAATTGATATAAAGAGATGGCCTTTCATAGTTTTTGAACAGAAAACTATAAATATGTTGCTAAAATAACTGTAGTCTAAGAATAACAAAAGTGACTATTCCTATTAAACAAGACCAATTTACAATTAATAACATTTTAATGAAGATGGAAGCATAATAAATCACTCGCCACAGACTCTAAGTGTCTAATTTATATTGAATTTTTTCTTTACTAGATCTTCTGAATTACTGAGAAAAAGATTTGCAAAATATATATTTCATCCAGTTAGCTATTATCGTAACAAAAAAATATATTCTTGAGACATCTTTAAGGAAAACCTTATCACTGAAATAGATATTTTTAAAAGTAAGAATTAGGAAACTAGAAAGTCAAACTTCATTACAATAAATGTACTTGATTAAATTTGATAGGAGAAAAGCATGTAATGGCATATTAACTCCCATTATTTTCCTATTATAAGAATTGGAAGATATTTCCTATTGGTACAAAGAATTCACATTAAAGATCCTATAAATTCCCCTACTTCACTGAGATGTCTTCAGTTTAGACAAAATACTCACCATTTCCCTTCCCAAATTTCTTCAAATGTAATTCATTAAAGAGTTGAACTGTATATATCGACAACCTGAGTCTTAAACAAAATTTACCTAACTTGCTGAATCTGTATTTTTTTTCTTGATTCTATTTGTATGTCTTATATTTCATTCTCTAGTATTTCCAGTCTAAAAACAAACATGCCTTTTAAAATTAATCATGTGAGGGTTGAGAATACAATAGAGGGCACCATGCTCTATTTATATAATATGATGTATGCTTATATTTGTGGACCTGTTGCTTTATTTGCATTAAAATTTTTATATTATTTGTAGAAGAATTTTGACAATGATAAACAGTCTTATTTGGAGCAAAATAAAAAACAGAAAAAACACCAAATCTACTGTACTTCATGCTTCAGACTTATATTGCCAATTTTGATTTCATTAGAACTAAACATAGTTGATTCTGTAAGTGCCACTAACAGTTCAGTCCTTTATAACACCTGTAATACTATTCAAGGTGTTCTTTGCAAAGATCATGAAGTGAGTTGCTTTTCTTTCACCAGCTAATTTAATAGATGAGGAACTAGGCAAACAGTATTAAGTCATTTGCCAAGGGTTGCAGAATTAATAACTAGCTGAGGTCAAATTTGAACTTGGGTGTTCCTGATTCCGGTTCTGTGTGCTATCCACTGAGTTTCCCATACCACTGCATTACATTAATCAAGTTCTATATTATTTAAATGGCTCCATACATTGAGGCCACATTAAAACTTTTATTACTTATATGATCCTTACTTCCTAAAAAATAAATTCCTTCAGTAGCATATTTATGAATAACTTCCTTTTCATAAGAATAAACTCATTTACAAAGAGCAAAAGGTGAACATAAAATTACCCATTTATTAAACAATAGCAACATTAGATAAAGGAAGAGAGTATCAGTTCAGGGATAGGAATTTGAACTGTTATTTCCCTAATATTGGACATTCTAGGTGTAGACACTCTAACATATAGATTTGTATCTTCTCTATAACTTATTTGCCTAGAAGAGATTTGAGAAGTTATAAGTCTAGGGCCACACCACAAGCACATGTCAGAAGCAGGGTTTAAACTCATGGTCTCTTGGCCATGAGACCAGTTCTCTGTTCTTTATGTCACACTATTTAGCATGCTGAAGTAAAATAAGGGCTAAATCTGGAGTCTGAGCACATGAGGTCAAATCCCAGCTCTGTTGCTTTCTGTCTATAGTAGGAACCTCTCAGACTTAAATATCTCATCTATAAAAATGAGAGGTTTAGACAACATGACCCTGTGATGTTTTGACAAAAACCCACTTTTGGAAATGCTTACTAAGAAGTTTGCAGCTTAATGATATAATATAAACTCCTTGAAAACCAGACTTTGGTTTTGGTCTGTTTCCCCCAGCATCTAACACAGTATTTGGCACACAATATGCACTTCAATATTTGTTCATTGATATTTGCCCTAATTTCCATAGAATTGCTTTTTTAAATTTTTAACTTCTGAATTTTAAAGAATTAACATACTTATGATTTCATTGATTTCCTTGAGAGGAAGTTTCTCTACCTGCACCTTCTCTGTAGTATACAAAATATTAGAACATTGTCTGTGGGTATTTAAAGGTAAGTAATATATCTTCACTTGGTGTTAAAGTTGAACCAATGATTTTTCTGATTCAGCAGCCAATTCTATATGTACTATATTACACTGCTTCTTACTTTAAATGGAACTAGGTGGCACAGTGGATAGAATGCTGGGGTTAAGAAGAGCCAAGAAGCATTTATTAAACACTAACTTAGAGACACAGTTGCAAAACATAATTCCTGCCATCAGGGCAATGTAACAATGTGGTTATTGCATTATAATTGTTAAGAAAATGTTTTTGTGTATGTGTGTGTATGTGTGTGTATATATGAACATATGTGAAAAATGGAAAGTAGATGGAAAATGATTTTAGAAAGGATGAAACTAAAGGGTACGGGAAGACAACAGTCAAAGGCTTTGGACTAAAGGAATTTAAATCCTCTCAGATAAGAAAATCTATCAATATATTAATATAATCTATATAATAATTTTAGAGAAAGACACTGGATTCAAGAGTGATTGGCAAAGACCTAATAGAGGAAAAATTGAGTCGAGTTTTGTAGAAATTTGTTAACTATTCTTCTAGAAAAATAGAGGGCTTTCTTTCCTCTCCTCCCCACAAAAGGAAGTTAAAATAATTCTATGTGAAATAGATAACTGATTATTTCCTTGTACTCTAAACATTATTTTTAATGTACTTGAAAAAAATTTAAATCTACTTGCAAAAAATTCTTCTTGGAACAATTGTTTGAATTTGGGAGGATTTCTGAATAATATAAATGAAAAGCTTTAAAAATATTAGTGATAATTGCATTTGGGGAATATCTGCTACCATGATCCAAATAGGTTTCAAATTATAATAGAAACATGATTTTTTCTTTCCAAATCACTATCTCATTTACCCAATGCAGTGTTTTAGAAAATCCACCTGAAATGTTCACATGGATTTGTGCCCAACCTGTCATAGAGCATTCTGAGCTTATACTGGTCTAATAAGTTACACTTAGAGATGTAGTAGCTTGACTTTAGTCCTCTTTGACAACAAAGGACAACAACCAGCTAATCACTAATTGATTTTTACCACCAGCATTTAGCAAAATATTTGACATGTAGTAGATAGTTAATACATGCTTATTGATGGATTGATTAATAGATGTTATTATGTAGTCTTCTTAGAATATATAAAGATATATCATGAATGAAAAATATTTTAGCTTTTTTTCTGAGCAGAATGATTTAAGACAAAATAGCAAAGGTGATAAAATAAAGTGGATGAGGATTAATAGAGAGATGATGATCTCTATATTCCTATATAAAGGAAAATTCAAAATAACATCTGTTCAACAAGCAAAGATATTCATTCATATTTTTCTTTACTCATTTACTTTCCACTAGATCTTACTTTTCTCATAATCTTTATTTCCATATAAATTTCAGGGTCTTGAGGCTTTTGTGCATATGAAAAAACTAAACAGATAATTTTCAGTAGGTACACATATTCAAATTTTTGTTACTTTAAAAAACTCTCTAAACATGGATAAAGTGAATTATCTTTGATTACATTTTCTCATAAAAAACACAAACAATATGAAACATGATAATTTCTAAGTTTAAAAAATTAGATATTTCTCATTTATAGTGCACTCCAAGTGCAATGCATCTCAAATTGGCTTATGAATAATTCACCACAATAAGTACTTCTTGTAACAGTCCAAAGCTTTATTAAGTTGCTCAGACCTAAGGATTAGAGAATATGCACCACAGACCCAAAGTTTAGAAGAAATGAGACTCTCAAAATATTAACTTTCATTTAGGCAAACATTTAAAAAATGACCCTACAGCCATATATATGGACATTGATCTTCCTAAAAGAAAGCAATCAAAATGGCAATTAAAGAGACATGAAGGAGAAATAAATACATTCCCCTATCAACTTCTATTCAATTAAATATTGTCACTAATTTTTAAAAAATAGTGTTGAGATTTCATCCAAGATTCTGGGAGTAAGGTATTATTTTAAGATAAAAGATTCCTCTACTTCAATTATTCAGAATCAATTTTTAAAATTATATTTTATAACAAAATAGCAAACATTGCAGTATATTT
Organism: Sminthopsis crassicaudata; assembly: GCF_048593235.1. NCBI lineage: Eukaryota > Metazoa > Chordata > Mammalia > Dasyuromorphia > Dasyuridae > Sminthopsis > Sminthopsis crassicaudata. Next base: position 255,817,356 of record NC_133617.1, on the reverse strand, counting down.
TAGGCTGTGTTAGGTTCTGAACAGTTTATATAACAAAATGTTGTCACTGAAATAATCTTTAATTTCTAGCATATTTTTTTCACAGGTACATGAAGAAATGGGTAGAGTTAATATAGACAGCCTGAGAAACAACTAAAACACTCTTATACCACCTCTCTCATCATCCCTATTATATACCACAGTGGTTACACAATAGTTTAATACAAAAAAGTGAGTTGTAGAACATTGAATATAAGTTTTACATTTAATAAAAAATAATAGTGATACTGTTTCTATGGGTTTATGATTCAAATCTACTATAGATACTGAAAAATTACTTCTGTGAGGTGTAAAGAAAATTTTTTTTATGATATGAGAATTTCAGTTCATCAGTTATACATTCTAGAACATCAATTCATGGTGATTGCTATTATAATAAATTTGTTTAAATGAAAGAAATGAAATGTTAAAATGGTTTTCAAGGAAAAAAATAAGTAGCAAATCTTACATCAAATGCTCACTTTTCACAGTGCCTAGAACACAGTAATTTTAGTTCTTTTTTTTCTTCTTTCCCTCCTTCCTCCTTCCTTCTCTCTCCTTCCTTCCTTCCTTCTTTCTTTTTTCTCCCTTTCCATCTATCTATCTATCTATCTATCTATCTATCTATCTATTTTTCTATCTATCTATCTATCTACCTTCTCCTGTTTACTCCTGCCTACCTTAAGGAAGACAAAAACATAAAGGTGAAATATACAACCAAATATATATATATATATATATATATATATATATATATATATATATATATATATATGAACTTCCTGTTTTCCTTGAAAAAACAAACATATTGTAAATATAATTGATGTCCATTAATTGGGGAATGATTAAGCCAGTTGTAGTACACTGATGTCATGGAATATTTTTGAGATTTAAAAAAATGATGAGTTATAAAGAATTCATGAAATGCTGCAAAAGTAAATAAATAAAAGAAAATAATGTATCTGGACTTAAAGACAAAAGATACATAAAAATCTCAGATTCTCATAAAATGGCTGAGTTTCTACCACATATTAGTTCTATAAGTAGACCACAGAAATTTAGAGAGATTTAATGTTTGTGTGATTAACACATATAGATAAAGACTTAGGTTTTTAACAGCAATTATATTATTCCTCACAGATTTCATTACAGAATGTGTAATATATTAATGCCATTGTACTTTCCTAGAAGGATATATTTGAAAAATTATCATTTTTATAGTTTAAATTTTCAACTTCAACTGTTTCTGCCTCCATAAAATATTTAAGGTTTGTTAATAATAAAATACACAATCTCTCAGTAGTCATGTTCTTAATCTATATTATCTCAATTTGAAAATATTGATTCATTATTTTGTAATTATTTTTAAATTGCCTCATCCCTCAGGATTTGTCTTTTAACTAGTCTCTTGTCATTTCCATAGCCATGACATTGTCTTAGATGATTGTTTGTTTATTGTTGTTTTAATGTATAAACTGTTGATATGCACTAATGTTTTTTCACATGGCAAATGTTCAATAAATTATATTTATTTAAGTTACTAGAAATACATAAACATGTATTATACAATCTCCAATCTACTCTCAGAAATCTCCATCAATACTACATCCAGAGGGAGAAATATGGTAACTGAATGTGGATCAAAGCATACTATTTTGTTGTTTCCTTTTTCTTTCTCATGGTTCCCTTCCCCTGCCATGTTCTGATTTTTCTTTCACAACATGATGTATATGGTATTATTTAGAGTGATTTAGATGTATAACCTATATCAAATTGCTTGCTGTCTTAAGAAGTGGGATGGTAAAGAAATAAGGGAAAATTTTGGAACTTAAAATCTTATAAAGACTATCTTTACATTTGTTAGGAAAAAATATAATACTAAAAAAACCTTTGTAAGTTATGTATCTTCTGGTATTTTTTCCCCAGCTGCACAAATGTTGAAGAGAAAATGGTTAAATGATAAAATTGTTTTGTCTTCCTCAATTTATATTCAATTCCTTTTAATATAAATTTAAATTTAATAATCAAATATTGCTTTTTATAAACTTAACCCTATAATATACAGGAAAACATAAGATTATTTGCTACAGGAAAATTTAACTTCTTAAATTAACTTTATTTCTTTTATAATGAAAATGTATTCCCTAAAAGAGGTACTCAATTGGTTCTTACCTGTATCCTTTCAACTTCTAAAAAAGTTGCTGTTTGGAAGGCTTTCTCCCATTGAGCAAGGTCACACTCTAACTCCACTGAAAAGTAGAGGTCCTCTCCAGTTTCTGATTGGACACCAAAGCAGTGTTTCCGACGGTCCAGTAGATCACTGTCCTGATGAAAACCTGAAGTTATATAATCTGGCATACATCAATTCATATTTCTAATATGACCATGCCTTAAATATAATTCCAGTAATTTGTTAAAAGTAGGCAATCCAAAGAGAGAAATAATAAAGGATATCATGAAAATGTAAAAAAAAAAATGTAAGCTAATCAAAAGTGTTATTTGTTGTTCCAAAATGTTTTAACTATGTGATTTTTGAGTAAATTATTTTTGCCTCATTTTTCTCATGGGCAAAACTGGGATGGAATTTATATTCTAACTCATAGATAGGATTATTGGAAGTAGGAAATGAGATTTTGTACATCAGAGTTTATTTGTTTTTTAAACTATTTCCCTGTCAAGTTTCTTTCTCTTTCAGCACTCTAGGTAATCATAGTTGTTGAAAAGGGAGTTTCCCCACTAAGAAGTTTCTAATTCCAAGGAAATCAGTAGTCCTGATTCCTGAAATTTGGTCTCTATAAAATCTGATATACACAAGAATTTATATCTCAAAAGTAATGTGGAATTAAAGATAGAGAGCTGGTCTGAGAATTAATGAAGACTTATGTTCAATTTTTATCTCTGATGATTGTCAAATTCCTAATCAGAACCCTAAGCAATTCGCTAAAAGGATAATTTATAGAGTAAGTACCAAGGAGAGGCAGAGGGAGTTCCTTCCCTCTTTGGTAGTTTCTTATATCAATGAAATTGGAGATCTGGTAGGAATTCAAATTAAATAATCACTATAATTATTTATTAAATAGTAATATCATCTCTAAAACAAAATTTTCAATCAGCTTTGCTATAAGAAAGCAATTTGCACATAAAAGAAAATCAGCAACATATATCTATGAAACATTTTTTTTACGGTACTATTCAACTATTTTTCCAATAGTGTATAAGGTTTTTCACAGTAAACCTTGTACTTTGGTACTACCTATAACTTTTTTGAAGTCATATAATTATATATATAGAATTATATTTGGATGTAAACACTCAAAATACACAATAAAAAATATCACTGGAATGTTAAGTTTTTATGGTGAAGGATTGAGTCATTCTTTTGATCTCTAGTACATAGATTGGCACATAATAGGCATTTAATAGTTTTCAAATGATTCCTTTGAATCATTAAAATAGACACCTTGTTCACTTTGGACAAAGCTTATGAATGTCTAACTGCCTCGTATTTAATCATATTCTAATGTGTATTATAGATTTTTGTTTCTCCTCCAGTGGAATGTATGCTATTTGTGATTAGGCATTGTATCATTTTTCATCTTTGCTTTTCTAGCATACTACTGAGCATAATATATTGGGTATTTAATGTATATTGAATTTAATTTTCTCTCAAAAAGTTCTTAAGTTTAAACTTTAAATGAACTAGAGTGTAAATAATCAAGATTTATAAAAAAAAATAAATCATTTCATTCTCTCATGATATCCAAGATAGAAAGATAAGAATTCTCCAATTTTCCAACAAAGTCATTGAGAATAGATTGAAGGAAGGGACCCCAAAAGTAGTCATCAATGGTTCTATGTCAACTTGCAGGGAGATAGCTATCTTATAGATTGTACTTTTATTATAGCTTTTTGTTGTCATATCATAAGCATGGATAATTTTTCAACCTTGATCCATGCATAGCCTTGTTTTCCAAATTTTCCCCTCCTTTCCCCTACTCCTCCCCTAGATGGCAAGCAAATAGATTATACTTGATATCTATCTTTCTACCCATTATGGTAAGAATGTTGGTTCCCTTGGCATAACTGATTGCAATTTGTATTAAGCCAACAATTTGTGATGAAATGTTTTATATTTGTTTGTTTTTTTCACTTGTTGGTAAAAAGCACATATGTTTTTTTATTAACTGACAAATGTATGGGATCCCCAGAAAGGGCAGATTACCCATGGGAAAATTTGATAAGCAACTTCATCATTATTTAGTTATTGATTGTCAATTAAGTTAATTGATATAATTAATTAATTGGTTACAGCTACTAATCAGAAGTTGGGATAAGAAGCTAACTTCCCTTTACAATAGCTTAAAATTATAAGAAACTCACCAGTCTCTAGCCTCCAGCCTCCTTTTGAAATAGATATTCCCCGGTACCTGCAGCTCAAGTATTGTATTAGACACTTGACTTGCCAGGCACATACTGCAAAGGGAGCATTAAAAATCTTTAACTAGCCTTAGAGGAATCTTGTCATTGAGTATTAATATGAGATACACTTACTGAGAAGTCCAATGAAATCAGGTAGATAATATAAGCTAAAGTTTGCATATATTAAATAATAAAATTTGATTTCTGGCATTGATTAATGTTAGTTTAATCAGTTCTTTGGTCATACTAGTTAGCCACAAGTAATAGTAAATTCGTTTTGTGTGTGTGTGTGTGTGTGTGTATGTGTGTGTGTGTGTGTGGGGGGTACTGTATCTTATGCTTGGGCTGATTGATATTCTCATGAATGAGTTGGAATTTGTATTTTAAATCTTCAGAGTATTTCACATGATGATTGATAAAAAGTGTTAGGGTTGCTTATCTCATAGAAGAGAAATCCAGGAAAAGGCATAAGCATAGTAATCATCCTTCAGTATTTTAAGACCTGTGGCTTGTTTTGTTTGATTCCAGAGGAGAGAACTAGGAGTAAAGATTAGATGTTACAAAGAGGAAAATATAAGCTGAACACAAAGAAAATTTATCTAACAATTAATCTATTTAAGGACCTATGAGGCCTCCCTTCACTAGATTTTTAAGCCAATAACTTGATTGGTAGATTTCTAATATTGTAGAGCACACCTTTTTAAACTACGTGTCATGACCCTATATGGGATTTAATAACTATATGTGGGGTCACAAAATTATGATTTGTTATTAGTAAATGTTTGATTTGTATACGCATTTTTATACTTATATATTGTATGCTTGAGGTCATGTTCAAATATTTTAGGCAAAGGGGGATCATTTGTGGGAAAAGTGTAAGAAGCCCTGATGTAGAGAACATTTGAATAAAGATTTGCATTGGATGAGAAAGTCTCAAGTTATGTCTTTTAACCATGAGATTATATGATTCTGTAAGTCATTTACTATTATCATACACAATTCAACTAGTCATACTTGTAGATGGTTGCAAGCTTGAAATCCTTCTCCCTTTGTTATTTATCTTCATTTTATTTTCTATATAGCTTCTCTGTATATTGTTGTTTTCATGTAATATCTTCCCTATTAAACAAATGAACTCATAAGCAAGGACTGTCATTTATCTTTTTTTAAATATCCCCACTATTTAGCATAGCATCTGCATATCATAGACACAATAAAAATTTATTGAATGACTAGTTAATTTTGCTATAAGGCAATGTGTGAGGAATAATATATAGCTAGGAATAGGAAATAGGGATTAGGAAATGCAAGGGCAGGGAGGCCTTCTTTAACTGGGGCTTCCTGATACCACTGAAGGATTAAAAAAAAATAGTGGCTAGTTAGTTCTAAAAGGCAAACTAATGGGAGCAGTTATATCTGTAGCACTTTGAGATGGTTTGTTATTAAAAAAAAAAAAAAGGATGCCACCTGTAAGTTTGAAGAATATATCATCCAGTATTTTTCAATAACGTGGACTAAATAATGGATTATAAAATATAATTAAAATGACATCTATAAAATAAGTGTTCTCTAATATTATTTAACCAAAGCATGCTCAAATAGGTAATAGAACTGACAGATTTAAAAATGCCTGATCAGTTCTTTAACTCCTACTTCCAAGTCTGGAACTTTTCTTGATATTGATGAAGCTCCCCATATCTTCTTTGATAGCTTTCTTGATAGCTGTTTTCTCTATCACTGATGAATTATGGTTATTACAGATATTTTCCAAAAGTATCTTTAAATGATAATACTGACATGCAACTGGAAACTTTCTATTAGAAGAACCTATAGCTTCATGGATATATAAAAATACATTTTATAGATCCTTTTTTAGCTTTTATCATTTTTATCCTTTATTTTAATGCCATTATTTTTCATTATACTCCATTATAAAAATCAATCTCATTTCTAGACAGAAAATATTAGCCTTATTTTTATATCAAACATTGACTTGGATAATTACAAAATACTTTTAATTTTAATTTCTTTCATTTTCTAGTTCATTTTTCTTTTCTTAAAAAAAATTCCATTCTAATTTTTCCTATTACACTACCCAACTAACGTATTGGCAAATTATATTTATATGGAATTTCCAAGTTTACAAAGTGTTGTACAGAGACACTTTTAAGAAGGGAGAAAGGTCTTTAAAAAGGGAGGGCTGGTTGAGGGAGGTGGTGGTCATAAGCAAAATACTGGGGAGGAAGGAAAAGGGGAAAGAGAAAAGCATAACTTGGGTTAAATAAGGTGGTGGGAAATTAAGAATTAGTCATTTTAACTGTGAATGTTAATGGAATGAACTCTTCCATAAAATGGAAGTGCATAGCAGACTGAATAAAAAGCCAGATTCCTACAATGTGGTGTTTACAAGAAACACATTTAAAGCACAGTGACATATACAAAGTTAAGATAAAAGGCTGGAGCAGAATCTGTTATGCTTCCAATGAAGTGAAAAAAAAGCAGGGGTAGCCATCCCAATCTTAGATCAAGCAAAAACAAAAATAGATTTAATTAAAAGAGATAAGAAATGAAACTATATCTTCCTAAAGAGTAACATAATGAAGTAATATCAACACTAAATATATATGCACCACATGGTACAGCTTCCAAATTCCTAAAGGAGAAGTTATGAGAGCTGCAAGAAGAAATAGAGAGCAAAACTATACTAGTAGGGGATCTTAACCTTGCTCTCTCAGAAATAGGTAAGTTGAGCCACAAAAGAAAAAAAAAACAGTTAATAAAGTATATAGAATTTTGGAAAAAGTTAGGTATGATTAATCTTTGGAAAAAAATGAATGGAGACAGAAAAGAGTATTCTTTTTTTCTCAGCAGTTCATGGAACCTATATAAAAATTGACCATATATTAGGGTATCAAAACCTTAAAATCAAATTCAGAAAGACAGAAATAGTAAATGCATCATTTTCATATCATATTGCAATAAGAATCACTTGCAATAAAGAGTCAGAAGAAAATTTAAACTAAATATTATTTGGAAACTAAATAATTTTATCCTAAAAAGTGAGCGTGTGAAACTACAAATCATAGACACAATCAATAAGTTCATCCAAAAAATGACAATAATAAGACAATACACCAAAATTTATGGGATGCAGCCAAAGCAATTCTTAGGGGAAGTTTTATGTCTATAACTTTTTTATGCTTACTTGCATAAAATAGAGAAAAAGAAGATTATTGAATTGGGCATCCAATTAAAAAAGCTAGAAAAAGAACAAAGAAATATCCCCAAATAAATATCAAATTTAAAATTCTTAAAATAAAAGGGGTTATTAATAAAATTGAAAATAAATTAAGAAACAAAACTTAGAACTCTTTTTTATGAAAAAAAAACAACAAAATAGATAAACCTTCAGTTAATTTGATCAAAAATAAAAAGAACAAAATCAAATTGTTAGTATCAAAAATGAAAAGGATGAACTTTCCAACAATGATGAAGTAATTGGAGCAATAATTAGGAACTATTTTGCCCAAACATATGCCAATAGATAAATAATCATCTAAGTGAAATACATGAATATTTACAAAAATAGAGATTGCCTAGATGAACAGAGGAAACAAATTACTTAAACAGTTCCATTTTACAAAAAGAAATTGAACAAGCTATTAGTTAACTCCCTAAGAAAAAAAATCTCCAGGACCAGATCGCTTTACATATGAATTCTACCAAATAATATTATGCGAAATTTTTGGCAAAATATGGAAAGAAGCAATCCTTCCAATTTTTTTTATCATATAGACTTGATGCTGATATCTAAAGCAAGTGGGGTCAAAACAGAGAAAGAAAATTATATGCCAATTTCCCTAATGAATATTAATGCAAAAATCTGAAGTGAAATATTAGCAAAAAATTACAGCAAGTTATTTACAGGATGATACACCATGATTAAGTAGTATTTGTACTAGGAAAGCAGGGCTGGTTCAATATTAGAAAAAACATTAGCATAATTGGTTATATCTATAACCAAACTAACAAAAATCACATGGTTATCTCAAGAGAAGCAGAAAAAAGCATTTGTCAAAATCCAACACCCATTCCTATTAAAAACACTAGAGAGTATAAGAATAAATGGAATTTTCTTCAAAATGATTATTAGCATCTATTAAATCCATCAGCAAATATCAGATGTAATGGTGATAAATTACAACCATTCCTAGTAAGATCAGGGATGAAACAAAGTTGTCCACTATCACCATTATTATTCAATATTTTATTAAAAATATTAGCTTTCATAAAAAGAGAAGAAAAAGCGATTAAAGGAATAAGAATTGGCAAGGAGGAAACCAAATCATCACTCTTTGCAAATTATATGATGATATACTTAGAGAACTTCATAGAATCAAGTAAAAGTCTACTAGAAACTATTTACAACTTTAGCAAAATTGCAGGATACAAAATAAATCCACATACATCATCAGCATGTTTATATATTATTAACAAAGTCCAGCAACAAGGGATACAAAGAGAAAAATTCCATTTAAAATAACTCTAGATAATATAAAATATTTGAGAATCTACTTGCCAAGGCAAAATTAGGAACTATATGAACACAATTATAAAACACTTTTCACACAAATAAAGTCAGGCATAATCAATTAGAAAAATGCCAAGTGCTCATTTTAGTCTGAGCTAATATAATAAAAATGACAATACTACCTAAATTAATCTACTTATTTAGTGCCATACCAACCAAACTCCCAAGAAATTACTTCACAGAGCTATAAAAATGTAATAACAAAATTCATCTGGAAGAACAAAAGGTCAAGAGATTCAAGAGAATTAAATAAAACCAATGCAAATTGAGATTACCTACCTATATCAAACCTAAAACCTATAAAGCAGTGGTCATAAAAACTAGTTAATACTGGCTAAGAAATTGAGTAGCCAATCAGTGAAATAAATTAGGTTCACAGGACAAAATTGTCGATGGCTATAGTAATCTAATGTTTGACAAACCCAAAGACCCCAGCTTTTTGGATAAGAACTCACTATTTCACAAAAATTGCTGGGAAAATTAGAAATTAGTATGGCAGAAACTAGACTTTGATGTACATCTAATACCCTTTACCAAAATAAGATTAAAATGGGTTCATTATCTAGACATAAAGAGTGGTATTATAAGCAAATTAGAAGAACAAAATATAATTTACCTCTCAGATCTGTAGGGAAGGAAGGAATTTGTTGGGAAAAGAAGTTCTTGAGTACGTTAATGAATGCAAAATTGATAATTTTTATTATATTGTTAAAAAGTTTTTGTACAAACAAATCTAATGCACACAAAATTAGAAAGGAAGCAATAAACTGGGAAACCATTTTATATTCAAAGGATCTGATAAAGGACTCATTTCTAAAATATATAAAGAATTTACTGAAATTTATAGAATTCAAGCCCACTCTCCAATTAATAAATGGTCAAAAGATATGAACAGACAATTTTAGATGAAATTAAAACCATTTCTAGTCATATGAAAAGGTGCTCTAAATTACTATTAATGAGAGAAATGTAAATTAAGACAATGCTGAGTTATTACTACAAACCTCTCAGCCTGGCTAAAATGACAGGAAAAGATAATGATGAATGTGGGAGGGGATGTGGGAAAACTAAGACAGATATATTGTTTGTGGAGTTGTGAATTCATTCAACCATTCTGGAGAGCAATTTGAAATTGTGTGAAGAGCTATCAAACTGTGTATATTCTTTGTTCCAGCAGTGTTTCTGCTAGGCTTGAATCCTAAATAGATTATAAAGGAGGGAAAGTGACCCACATGTGCAAAAATGTTTGTGGCATCCCTTTTTATAGTGGCAAGAAACTTGAAACTGAGTGGATGCCCATCAATTAAAGAATGGCTGAATAAATTATGGTATATGGATGTTATAGAATATTATTATTCTGTAAGAAACAAACAGCAGGATGATTTTAGAGAGACCTGGAGAGACTAACATGAACTGATGCTAAATGAATTGAACAGAAGCAGGAGATCATTATATACAGCAACAGCAATATTATATGATGATCACTTCTGATAGACATAGTTCACTTCAACAATTAGATGATTCAGACCAGTTCCAAAGGTCTTGTGATCAAAAGAACCATCAACAACCAGAGAGAAGATAGGGGTAACTAAATGTAGACCACAACATAGTCTTTTCACTCTTTTTGTTGCTGCTTTCTTTCTCATTTTTTCCCCTTTGGGATCTGATTTTCCTTGTATAGCATGATATTTGTGGAAATATATAGAAAAAGAAATTGTATATGTGTGACATATATTGAATCACTTAGCTACCAGGAGAGGCAGGGGGAAGGAGGGATAAAAATCAGAACAGAGTTTTGTAGGGGTGAATGCAAAAACAAAATATCCATGTATATATTTTGAAAATAAAAAGCTATAATTAAAAACAAAGAAATGTTGGTTGGTTGGTTTCTTTTGTTCTAGAAGATGACCATGCCATCAGAAAGATGTCATAACTTGAAAGTAAATTGTGAGAAAGAGTTGTCCAAGTCTCTTTGAGGCCTAGTCTATAAAAAAGAAATTTCACCTCTAAATCCCAAGATTTTTTACTAAATTTCAGTGATGAAAATGTATTTTCCTTTGGGCAAAAGAAACCAATACAAGTAAAGTTATGGATTCCCTAATGGATGGACAGGGAAAATAGGAAGGGAGTTCAGGAAGAGATGGCCAAGGACAGAGGCAAAGAGGGAAAAAGAAAGGAAGGAAGAAGGAAGGAAGGAAGGAAGGAAGGAAGGAAGGAAGGAAGGAAGGAAGGAAGGAAGGAAGGAAGGAAGGAAGGAAGGAAGGAAGGAAGGAAGGAAGGAAGGATAAGGAAGGATTGGCATTGTCCAACTCGAACTGACTATTGAGTCTCCAATGAGGCAACTACAGCTACTCACAGTAGTTTTGTTTGTCCTTTCTTCTCAAAGAAGACAATGGCATCAAGAAGATCTTAGCGAGGGAGTAGTAGGAACTTTCCTTCTGAGAATTGTCATGTATGCCATGTCAGCTGGTAGGGTGACCCAGGAGATAGAAGGGGGCTTGGCCTCTGAGGCAGGAGGTTGTGTCTTACAGATGTTTCCTTGAGATGGAGAGAGGTGTGTCCTCTTGCTAGATCTTTTCTTAAGGTCTCCACTGACTCCAGCACTGACTCCAAGTGTCTCCCTTCTGTGGATCCACCTAAGTAGTGCTCAGTGGACTAGACACAGGGTAATCCCAGAGGAGAGTTAATATAAATGACCAGCTTTGCCATAGGCGAAGAAGAAGGATGTGGAGAGCAGTAGAGAGAGGCAGAGATGCAGAGAGATTCAGGGATGCAGAGAGGGAGGCACAGAGACCTACATACACCTGCTCTTCCTTCCTGCTAACCCTTGCTGAGATTATCAATAAAGAAAAGTTGTTTGGCACCTTAACATCTGCTTGTGTTCATGCATTTCTTGGGAAGATTGGCATGTATGGCCTTAGCAATCTGTAGCCTTGGTGGGAGGTTACAAGGGAGTGTTGTGCTGACTTCAATCTCTCCTCTGGGCCATTCGGGTCCAGTGGTGAGATATAGATCAATATGACTGGATAAGGCCTCAGATGCTGTAGGAGACCTTGACCTTTTTGAGCTAAGGTTTTTCCCAGGTCTCAACTTGTCTGAGGCAACACAATTATGTGATTAAAGCTTGGTAAAAGGAAGCTTCTTCTACTTAATCAAATAAATAAAATGAATTTGAGAAAGGAAGACCCTAAAGATTTCTGGACAAAATAGAAATAGTTATTATTTATACTCTGAGCCACCAGAGTCCAAAGTAAATAATGAAGTCAACAAGTAAGAAAATATATATAAAGAAGAAAATAACAGACACTATCTTTTAGGATCCTGTGGTTTCTGGAGTCAAATGTTACAGAGTTAAAGATTAATGAGAAATGAGAAGAGGCCATTAGACCTTAGATTTGTTTATTTAGAGAAATATCTTTGGTAACTTTGAAAAAAAAGCAATCTTGTTAAGTGTTGTGATTGAAAACCATAGTATAGAGTGTTTAGAAACGAGTGAGAGGAGAGAGAATGGAGGTATGAAGAATAGATAGCTCTCAAAGTATTTGACTTTGAAAGAGAGGAAAAAATATGACAGTAACTAATAGAGATTGTTAGGATCTGCTAAGGTTTTTTTTTTTTTAATTACTGATAGAAGAGTCAAAGTCCTCTTTATAGCACCAGAGAGAAAATAGAGGTCATCCTCCAGAGAAGATGCAGGGGAGAGGGGGAAAAGGATCAAGACTATAATTGAGTAGCAAGATGGATTAAATGTGCCCCTTTCAAAAGTAGATGCAAGTTCCTATATATACACATACATATGTAAATATATATATATATACTACTAAAGTATTCTTTAGTAAATAAATCTATGAAGTATTATCAAAAATATCAAAGAATTTTGGAATTGGAAGAAACAACAGAAGACAAAATTTTCTCATATTTTTGATAAAGAAAGCTCATAAATTTTGTCTTCTAACATCTACTAAATAATGAAAATGGATAATTTAATATTACCTCATTATATATGAATGTTCAGGAATTTTTTTTCTAGATTACTTATACTGATCACAGTTAATTATTTCCATTATTTTTTCTGAATGATTTCTCCCCAATTTTTTGGATAATCTTCAAATATGGTTTAAAGGTATACACAAATTCTAGTATATATGTGTGTATGTATGTGTGTATACATATATATATATATATATATACTATAATATGCTATAATATATACTATAATATGCTATAATATGGGTAAATGTGGAATTATACATGAAAATTGGCATAAAGGAAATCATTTGAAAGAACTATGGTTGAAAATGAAATCATAGTTACAGAAAGATATTTTTCATTGTATTTTTCCACTGTATCTTGTAAATATCTAGAGATACAAAAAAGGCCACCAGAATGTCAGTCAGATTCTCTGGAAGATTAATCAGACAAAATGAAAAGACTAAGATTGTTTTTTATCTGTATTATTGGGTGGGATACTCAACACTGTTGAAAACACAGCTTGATTAGAGTTTCAAAGTATTTTCCTTCAAGTGGAATGTTAATAATAATGTCAAATAGAAAAAAGACCCACCATATAGTATTTTTCTGATTACCTCAATATAATATACTGTCAATTTCAATTTATATGACACAGTTCTCATTGGGAGTGACTTAAAATAATATTTTGAATAAAATTACATGAGCTTCCAACAAGGAATATTTTAGTAAAAATAAGTTCAAGATTTAAAATCAACGATGAATGCTCTCACTTGGCACCTCTACAATCTCCTTTGTTCATGAAATCAAACAAGAACAACTGAAGAATATATTCAAAATACAATTAAATCTTTAAACATCATATTAATTTCAGCTATATTTTTAATATTTCAATTCTTCCTTTATATTAAATATACAAATCTTGAATTTGCTTTTGGTTGATTTTCACCATCCATTTTAATTTATCCCAAAAATAATTTTTCTCTCTACCCTATTTATTAGCCATTTATTTTGAATTCAACCTCAAAATATTGCTCAACTGGTTCATCTGGACCCATTTACCACTTCCAGAAAAATCTATATAAAATATTTGATAACTTCTAAGTTCATTGTGTATTTTTACTTATTGCTTTATTAGACTTGAATCTCATGGCGATCATATATTTTCTGAGAACTCTTTTATATGTACATTGTTGGAAAAAGAAAAAAAAAACAAGAAAAAAGAAAAAAGAGGAAGTGGTGTTGGAGTGGATAGTGAGTGAGTCAGTCTTAGAGCAATAATGGCCTGAGGTCAAAGCCTGTCTCTTAAACATTCAGACTATGCTAGATATAATTTTCACAGGTGGGAGTTCTCTAGAGTACTGAAAATACAGCTCTAGTCCCTCTCTATAAAGAAGAAATGACCAATTGTCCATATTTTCTAGATTTTTTTATAGCAACCATAGAAGACACCTGAATATGTACTTATCATATCCTTCTATGAAATAAAATATCTGGTTTGGGATATTAAAAACCAACTAAAGTATTCCAAAGTTACTAACTTGCTAAATTTGTAAGAAAATCTGTATGACTATAGTGTAATAAGATTTATTTTGTGTGCCTTAGGGCTTGATATTATTATTTTTTTATGATCCCACACTTTGTACATGGAAACCTGGCAAGTAATTTAACTATCTGCCAAATACTTAGTTCATCAGAACATTGCAGTTGCCTGACCATGCTAGATAAAGGAATTAGATTTATAACAATTTATTTTTATTTTTATGCCCCTATATGCACAACCATTTTGCTTCCCTTTAAATACCAAAGGAAAGACAGAGTATGTAATAAAGTTCCCATTATGGATAGTAGCTGGGTATATGAGAAAGAAGAAATATACAAGGATAACAAGTATTTTGAAGGGATTGGCATCTTCAGATATGTAGATTACATAGGTTACATATTCTTAAAGTGCCCAATGTCTGAGGATGTTTGATTTTTTCTTTTCCCTGAGGCAATTGGGGTTAAATGACTTGCCCAGGGTCACACAGCTAGGAAGTGTTAAGTTTCTGAGCACAGATTTGAACTCAGGTCCTCCTGCCTTTAGGGTAGTGCTCTATCCACAGCACCATCTAGCTGCCCCTGAGAATATTTGATTTGACCTAAAATAGGTAGAATTGTCTGGATTAAGATGCATGTTTTACACAAGGTATTTTTTTCAAGAGATGTTTCCAGTATTGTCTTATCCTTAATAAAAGCAGTTATAATGAGACCGATGGATAACCTTGACACTTGTGATTAGGGCTGCTTGTATCCAGAATGTTTAAGGGCAGTATATAATATAAATACTACTGAAGTATTCTTTAGTAAATAAATTCAAATAAATAGAAGTTTAATTAAAAACATTAAATATAAATATCTATGCTAGTTCAATAAATTTACATTTAAATTAATTTCAAAGTAAATAATTATTGAATCAAAATAATTATTTGGATATCTGAGTTGTTTCAAAGACTTGCAGAGAAAGTATATATCAGTCTCTTAATCTAGGAGCTGCATTTGCAAATGAACTCTCAGAACTAGAATCTAATTTTGCTATTTAAAATACTATAATCATTTCTTGGTTTCTCCTAATTCCCATCAGGGATTCTTGAAATTTTTCATTTACTTTCTCTTACAGAATTCTACTTTCATTGAATTATTTCACAAAAATCTTCTGGACTCTGTCTCTGTCTCTGTGTTTCTGTCTCTGTCTCTGTTTCCCTGACTCTGTTTCTCTGTATTCAGTTCCTTCATCTTCAAAGAACATTTGACTTGATGTGTAAGTTCATTTTCAGTTTGAAATTTATGATCCTATATTAATATATGTTGATTTATATAAACATTGTCCTGTTAGACATTCAATTTTCTTCCAGTTTTATTTTTAATTACTTGTAATGCTACTATTTAAAACATTTAAATATCCAAATGATGGAATTACTTGGTCAAAAGGTAACATTTATATAACCTTTACTGTATTTGTATTACCAGATACATCTCCAAAAGCCTGTACATGTTAAAAGTCAACACAGTTAATATATTTTGTGAAGCACTTACTGGCTAGGATGTCTGTTGATAGCTGAGACCTTGGGCTGGGGGTGCAGGACAACGGGGATATAGCTGCTGAGAAGAATATTTTGAGAGTCTTCCATTGTTGACTAACTAGCAGCAACCAATTTCTGTCCTTTTTGTATGGTATTTAGGTACTTTTCTAATGGGCTTCCCCTTGAAAATACTATCAAGGGAGTTGTGACATCTAATCTAGAAGGACTTGTATTTATGTTTCTGTGCTGATGCTGCTTAAATGGGCATATCTGCACTAGGGGATGTGATAGCATTATGACCCCAGAGTTAGTGAATGTAATGAACTTGAAAGCACTTTTCCTAAGCTATTAATGGGGTAAGAACTCAAGGGTATATCTTTGACTTAACAAGTGAACCTTGTATACTGAAAAGATTTAACCAGGAGACAGAATTTGTCTGATTATTCAGCTTATGATCCATTCGTGTTATTGCCAAGCATGATTTTGTCTATTGGAATGTCTTCCTACATAACTAATCAGAGTGAGAAGTGTCATTTTATGGGCATTACACAGAGTAAATATGATTGGCACAACTAGGCTTGTTCATTGTATGTGCTTAATATTATTTGTAGAATTGGATTGAATTTTTGATAATATGATGTAGTTGGCTTAATTTCTTATACAAATTGAGCTATAGTTATATAAAAATACTTTTATTTCTTCAGAAACTATTTGGATTTTATCATTTATGAAAGTCTCAGTTCTAGCCTAATATTTATGAAAGATCTTTAGATATGGACATTTCTCACTTTGGATATCAGTTTTTTTGTCTCTTCATTGCTCATGATAATGCAACTTTTCTAAGATGATATTATTATCTAGCCCCAATTTAGCTCTTTTTCCCATTGTATATTAAAGAAGTTATGATTGGCTGCTAAGTGAAAGTATCTTAAACAAACGAATTATTGTTCTGCCAAGCTCATTTATTTGATAATGTGTTAACAAAACAGACTCCTATGTAGGCTCCTTAACTTCCTCCTCCTTCTTCTTGCCCTATCTCTGCTCCATGGAAAACTTTATATTCTGGTAAATGTGAGGAATAAAATGTTGGCATGGTCAAAGACATGAACAATTAGACATTCAATTTGCTTACAGTTTTATTTTTAATTACTTAAATGCTACTATCTAAAATATTTAAACATCCTTTCAATCCTTCTGATCTTTCCACATGGTGGATAGATACTTCAAAATTTGATCAGGATCCTGGAGCTATTAATGTCCTAGTTCCAGGTTATTTTTTTAGAGGATATAATCTTTTTTGGGAAGATGTGTAAATTTAATGGAAACCTACTATCTCTTATTGAAAAAACAGCTTTTATAGAAGCAGCATACAGACAACCTCCAGTGGGAGAGTCTCTGGGAGCAGGGTATCTACTTCTTCCCAAAGGCCTTTGTAAGCCTTACTAGAATCCCAATTTTACTGCTTACTTTGCCAGACTAAGACAAGCTAGGGAAGCTTTAATTATAGGAATGGAGGCATTATATCCATCTTGAAAATTGGACAAAATTTCAGAAAACTGAAATTGTATGTTTTCAGGAAATTGTTCAGGAAAACAATGAAATTCCACATTGAAATTCCATATATGTGAATGAAGAAATAGATGGATACCTAATCAGTGAAAAACCAAAATGTGAAACCATCTTGGCTGCTGCCCAAAATGTTCTGGCCTCTTGAAAGTCATATAAATACAGCTATTGCCAGAGAAATTACTACATTGATAGTGAATATAGAAAGAAAACAAAAGAATCTGAAGAATCAAGGTAAATCCTTTGAATTTGAAGAATCAGGTTAAACCAAGGAAAGCTCAGAAGAACTTTACAGTGTGAAGATGCAAGAGTGGGGATGCAAGGCACACAAGTACTTATAGCCTTTAGCAACAGTTCTTTTGGGGGGGCTGACATTCTTACCTGTCAATTCTGTCTCCATTTCATAATCCCTTTTCCAACCTGCACTGGAAAACCTCTTATCATTCTTTTAATTGGTATTATACGTTATAACTGAATGAAAGATAAGGAATCATGGCTTTAATTTAAATGAAAACGTCTGTTCTAAATGTTTTATGGTCAGATTTTAGAGAATCACTGGAATAGGTGGAGAGAGACTCTTATAGTTACCATACTATCTCTTCAGCTGGTCACTTTGATTCCACTGATGCCCAAACTCCTGTTAATGTTAGGTTAAGACTTTTTGTGTAAATTCAAAGCCATCATTTCATGTTTTCTCAACTAATCCATAGACTTGCTCTTCTCAAATAACTCTATCCCTTTATTTCCCAAGTTAACATCTTTCTAAGATTCTTTTAATGATGAAGCTATATTCACTTTTTATTTTCCTGTTTCAACCTTTGGGCTTCTAAGAATAAATCTACCATCCTAATCTAAAACCTTAATCTAAAATTCTTCATGGACATTAATCTAATTGTAATCTGAAGTCCCAGTTTCCATCATGAATAAGGGAGGGCCTCTTGCATCTGTAGCTCCTCATCATTGTTTAAAGATACCATTATAAGCATCTCACCAATTGTTGATTCTCTGAAGGATCAATGTATTGTTGTTCTGTGCACAACTCCTTGTAGTACTCCTATTTTTCCACTAAAGAAAACTAAAGACTTATGGCAAATCTATTTTTTACTTTGTACAAAATTTGTGTGCTGTTTATACTTATGTTATTCCTAGACACCACCTTTTTCTAACCTTGTCACAATTGTTTCTTCTATTCCTTGTAAGGCTGCCTGTTTTATAATGATAGATGTCTGTTCAGCATTTTAAAAACTATTTTTTGATTCTCATTCATCTATTTATTCAGTATTGGTTTATTTGTTTGCTTTACCCAGAAGAATTCACAAGTGACAAGGTCTTGACTATCCCCAAAGTTATGTTAAAAGCCCCATTCTGTTTTACAGATTTCACAGTATCATTTGTTATCTATTACTTTCAAATTCTCTTCTTTAGTTTAATATGTTGATCGCCTCATAATGACATGTAACCTTGACCAACCTTCCAAGATGACAGTAAATACCTTCTACTCCAGCTTTGCCATAGAGAACACAAGGTCCCTAAAACTAAAGTCCATTAGTTTCACACACAGGTTGAGGATTTAGGTTTCGTTTCATCTATTAGTGTTCATTCTGTCTCTCTAAAATGCTTTCAGTTTATTCAACAGATGCCAGCCTCTGAGATTAAAATCCATTTATTGAGATTCTGGGAGCATCAAGCTGTTACCATTAATAGATTCTTGACTGGTGAAATCACTAAACAACTTATTTCTCTAGCTAAAAATTCTGCTCCTGAACTTGTCCATGCTGTTCCATGTTAGTACCTTAAGGCCTTTGAAGAATTCAAGAACATCTTGTTAACAACACCATTATTAGGACTTCCAGATTATAACACATTTTTTATTCTATTCATTCATGAACTTTAGGGAGTGACCTTTGGAGTTTTGCGCCAATACTTTGGTTTTTCTACTAATCCAGTAGCCTATTATTCTGCTCAACTTGATTTGTTTGTGAGAGGAATTCTTCCATGCCTTAGTACCATTGCAAACATTTCCTTGTTTTAGTAGAAAAGCCCTTTTCCTATAGCCTTACTCATTGACCTTATGAAGTTTAAGAACTTTTACTGTTCCATAAGACTCAAACTTTTTTAAATCAGAGGTTAGCAAGATATGAAATTACTCTTTTGTAACAAAACTTATAATTCATGATGGGGGTCTCTCTTCTTGGTTTTTGTGATTATTCTCCTACTTTAAAGAAATGGCATATTAGCTAATATAATCAACTATGCTCTTACTATTCTAGGCCTTATAATTATGTTTTGGCTTTGAATTTATTTCCATGTTACTTGTTATGTTAAAACTTTTTTTAAGTTAATGCCTGAGAAACTTATGACAATTTACACTGTGAACCATAATTATATTAATCCTGATTATACTTATCTTGGTCTGTATATCAATTGTATATCAATCCATCAATTTAATTAATTATAGATAAGTGATCCATGGAAGGCAAATCTTTCAAGGATGAAAACAAGTAATTGTGAAATTATAAATAATATATTTACTGTGTGATTAGGCTTATTTTTAATCAATTTACTTAGCTTTGGTAATATGTAACTGAACTGGGGGGGCAGAGCCAAGATGGCGGAGAGGACACACACTTCTTTCTGAGCTCCTCTACTACCTTCACATTAATTACGAAATTCAGCCTGTGATATAGTGCTTCACTGTCAGAATCCACACATATTGGGAATGCAGTAAATTACCAGCAGAAGATAATGCTGAAGATATCAAGAAAAGGGGCAATTAGCACAGGAGGAAACCAGGAGCAGACACTGAGGCAGAGCACAGAGGCCAGCAAAGGCTGAGCAGATTGGGGATAGGGGGTGGTCCTCCAGAGAGGATTCTACCAGACTATTGGCTACTCTGCCCTGGTTGCAAGCCAATAGATCAGCACAGAAGTTAAATACAGCCAACACAAACAGAAAAGGTAAAGAGTGAACCCCAAAGCTCTGGAGTCTCAAGAGACCTGGCCACACCCACCCAGTACTGGGAGTGACTCAGTGAGATCCCAATGCAGCCATTGTCACCTGCTGGTCTGTAGAGAAAGCTTTGAAAGCATTCCTTGCACCTAAAAGTAGATCCCAAAGGTTTTTAAAAATGAATAAAAAGGCAAAGAAAGCTCTAAATATACATAGCTTCTATAGTGGAAGAGAAGAACAGATATCAAACCCTGAGGAGACTAAAAGCAAATTATCTCCAGATGAAGCCCCAAAGGGTAATATAACCTAGCCCACCCCATGCAAGGCTGTCTTAGAAGAAAATTTAAAAAAAGGAGAGCTAGAATAAAAAGGGGGTAAAGAAAGGAAAACTGTGCAAGTGGGTTTGGGAAAGGCAAGTAACAAATTAAAAGAAAAATTTGATAAAGTGAAAAAAAAAATAACTCCATGAAATATGAAATGGAAAAGGTAAAGAATTCTGAAGAAAACAGAATTTGTGAATTATAAAAGGTAAAGATCTCCCATGAAAACAGAATTTGTGAATTCGAAAAAGACAATAACTCCTTATGAAAATTATGCAATGGAAACTAATTCCATAAAACAAAACAACTCATTGAAAAACTCAATTATATAAATAAAAAAAGAAGTAAAAAAAAAGTAAATGAAGAAAATAATTCCTTAAAAATCAGAACTGGACAAATGGAAATGAATGACTCCATGAGACATCAAGAATTAGTCAAGCAAAACCAAAAAATGAAAAAAAAAATAGAAAAAAAATTGTTAAATACCTAGTTGAGAAAACAACAGACCTTGAAAATAGATCTAGAAGAGATAATCTAAGGATTATTGAACCCTCTGAAAATTATGATGAAAATAGAGCCTAGACACTGTTTTTCAGGAAATCATAGAATGTCACAGAATCAGAAGGTAAAATAGCAATTGAAAGAAACTCCAAAATTAAAACTCCAAGAAATATTGTGGCTACATTTCAGAACTATCAGACCAAGGAAAAAATTTTACAAGCCAACAGAAAAAAAAATTCAAATACTGAGGAATCACAATTAGGATTACTCAGGATATAGCAGCTTCCACATTAAATGATCAAAGGACCTGGAATATGATAATCTGAAAAGCAAAGGAAGGCAGCCAAGAATAAATTACCAAGATAAACTGAGCACTTTCTTCCATGGAAGATGGGCATTCAGTGAAAAAGATGAATTCCATTTATTTCTGATGAAAAAATCAGAGCTAAACCAAAAAAAAAAAAATGACCTGCAAATATAGGACTCACAAGAAGCATAAAAAGGTAAAAATAACTCTTGAGAACTATGTTTCTGTTAAAGGTATATATAGAAAGTGTGTATATAATTGTATTTTACTGCTATAATTTGAAAAAGAACTAGAGGTGGAAAAAGGATTATACCAGAAAAAAGGAAAAGTGGAGGCAAAAGAGGGAAATTACAAAGAAACAAAGGAACACTATTGTATTTGAGTGAAAGAAATGAGGGGGATGAATATTTTGTGAATCTTACTCTCATCAGATTTGGCTAAAAGAGAAAATATTAGACATATTTGGTTTACAGAGAAACTTCTCTCACCTCATTGAAAAGTTGGAGGGGAAAAAAAAAAAAAAAGGAAGGGGTAGGCTAAATAGAAGGGAATGCAGAAATAGTAAGGGAAAGATATGATAGAGGGAGGATTTTCAAGGGGGTGGAATTTTTAAGGGGAGGGCTGCTTGAAGCAAATAGTGCCCATATGTTAAATACTGTTGAGGGGGACAAGGGAGAAAGGAAAGATAAATGTATAATTTGGGGATAATAAAATGGCAGGAAATACAGAATTAGTAGTTTTAACTGTAAATCTGAATGAGATGAACTCTCCCATAAAGTGGAGGTGGATAGCAGACTGGATTAAAAGCCAGAATCCTACAATATATTGTTTACAGGAAACACATTTAAAGCAGGGTGATACATACTGAGTAAAGGTAAAAGGCTGGAGCAGAATCTATTACTCTTTAGGGGAAGTTTAAAAAAATATATATAAAGAGGGGTAGCCATCCTGGTCTCCTATCAAGCAAAAGCAAAAATTGATCTAATTAAAAGAGATAAGGAAGGAAAATGTAGCTTGCTAAAGGATACCATAGATAATGAAGCAATATAAACACTAAACATATATGCACCAAGTGATATAATATCTAAATTCCTAAATGAGAAATTAAGAGAGCTTCAAGAAAAAATATACAGCAAAACTATAATAGTGGGAGATCTTAACCTTGCACTCTCAGAACTAGATAAATAAAATCCCAAAATAAACAAGAAAGAAGTTAAAGAGGTAAATGGAATACTAGAAAATTTTGGTATGATAGATCTTTGGAGAAGATTGAATGGAGACAGAAAGGAGTATACTTTCTTCTTAGCAGTTCATGGAATCTATAAAAAATGATCATATATTAGGACATAAAGGCTCAAAATTAAATGCAGAAAGGCAGAAATAGTAAATGCATATTTTTTTTTCAGATCACAATGCAATAAAAACTACATTCAACAAAAAGCAAGGGGAAAATAAACCAAAAAGTAATTGAAAACTACAAAATCTCATCCTAAAGAATAAATGGGTGAAACAGCAAATCATAGACACAATTAATAATTTCATCCAAGAGAATGACAATAATGAGACAACATAGCAAAATTTGTGGGATGTAGACAAAGCGGTAAGAAGAAGAAATTTTATATCTCTAGATGCTTACTTGCATAAAATAAAGAGCAGATCAATGAATTGGGTTGTAATTCATTCAAAAAAGCTAGAAAAAGAGCAAATTAAAAACTCCCAATCAAATACTAAACTTGAAATTCTAAAAATAAAAGGAGAGATTAATAAAATTGAAACTTAAAAATTATTGAATTAATACATAAAACTAAGAATTAGTTCTAGGAAAAAACTAAAAAAGTAGATAAAACTTTGGTAAATTTGATTAGAAAAAAGAAAGGAAAATCAAATTGTTATTCTTAAAAATGCAAGGGGAGAATTTACCATTAATGAAGAGCAAATTAGAACAATAATTAGGAGTTACTTTGCCCAATTTTAGGCCAATAAATTTGATAAGTAAAATGGATGAATACCCACAAAAATACAGATTGCCCAGAGTCACAGAGGAGGAAGTAAAATTGCTTAAATATTCCCAGTTTAAAAAAAGAAATAGAACAAGCTATTAATCAACTCCCCATGAAAAAATTCCCAGGACCAAATGGATTTACATGTGAATTCTACCAAACATTTAGAGAACAATTAACTTCAGTACTATATAAAATATTTGAAAAATGGGGAAAGAAGGAGTCCTATCAAATTCCTTTTATGACATAGACATGGTAGTGATACCTAAACCAGGTTGGATAAAAACAGAGAAAGAAAATTATAAAACAGTCTCCCTAATAAATATTGATGCAAAAATCTTAAATAAAATATTATCAAAAAGTTTATAGAAGCTGAAGAGGTGCTCCATGTTGCTAGATGAATATATGGATAAGATTCAACAGAAGAGAAATGGGAAAAAGAAAGATTATAGAAAATCATCTTCAGAATCACACACCATGACCAAGTAGGATCTATACCAGGAATGCAGGGCTGGTTCAATATTAGGAAAACAATTAGCATAATTGACTATATCAATAACCAAATTAACAAAAAACATATGATCATCTCAAAAGATTCAGGAAAAGCATTTGATAAAATCCAACACCCATTCCTATTAAAAACACTAGAGAGTAGAGGAATAAATGGACTTTTCCTTAAAATAGTAGCATCTATTTAAAAACATCAGTAAGCATCATATGCAATGGGGATAACTGCAACCATTCCCAATAAGATCAGGAGTGAAACAAGGTTGCCCATTATCATTATTAGTATTCTATATTTTATTAGAAATGCTAACTTTGGCAATAAGAGATGAAAAAGAAATTAAAGGAATTACAGTGGGTAATGAAGAAACTAAATTATCACTCTTAGCAGATGATATGATTGTATACCAGAGAATCTACTAAAGAGCTAATATAAATAATCTACAACTTTAACAAAGTTGTAGGATGCAAAATAAATCCACATAAATCATCAGCACTTTTATACATCACTAACAAAATCCAATAGCAAGGGATACAAAGAGAAATTCCACTTAAAATCACTGCTGATAGTATTAAATATTTGGGAATTTATGTGACAAGTGAAAGTCAGGAATTATATGAGCAAAGCTACAAAACACTTTCCACACAAATAATGTCAGATCTAAACAATTGGAAAAATATCAAATGCTCTTGGATATATTGAGCAAATATAGTAAAGATATCAATGCTTCCCAAACTATTCAATTTATTTAATTTTATATCAACTAAACTCCCTAGAAACTATTTTACTGACCAAAAAAAAAAAATTCATCTGGAAGAACAAAAGGTCAAGAACTTCAAGTGAACTTGAACTAATGGAAAAAAAAATCAAATGAAGGTGTCCTAGGTGTACCAAATCTAAAACTATATTATAAAGCAGTGGTCAACAAAACCGTTTGGTACTGGCTAAGAAATAAAATAATTAATCAGAGGAATAAGTTAGGTTCACAGGACAAAGTTGTCAATAACGATAACAATCTAGTGTTTGACAAAGCAAAAGACGCCAGCTTTTAGGATAAGAATTCACAATTTGATAAAAACTGCTGGGAAAATTGGAAACTAGGCATTGTCCCACACTTAACACCATATACCAAGATAAGGCCAAAATGTGTATATGATCTACACATAAAGAAGGATATTATAAACAAATTAGAAGGAGATAGGATAGTTTATCTCTCAGATCTGTGGAAAAGGAAGGAATTTGTGGTCAAAGAACTAGAGATCATTATGGATCACAAAATAGACAATTTTTATTATATTTGCTTTAAACAATTTTTGTACAAATAAAACTAATGCAGACAAGATTAGAAGAGAAGCAATAAACTGGGAAAACTTTTTTACATCCAAAGGTTCTTATAAAGGCCTAACTTCCAAAATATATGGAGAATTGACTCTAATTTATAAGAAATCAAGCCATTCTCCAATTGATAAATGGTCAAGTTATATGAACAGACAATTTTCAGATGAATAAATAGAAACTATTTCTAGTCATAAGAAAAGATGCTCCAAATCATTATTGATCAGAGAAATGCAAATTAAGATAACTCTGAAATACCACTACACACCTCTTAAATTGACTAAGATGATAGGAAAAGATAATGGCAAATGTTGGAGGGGATGTGGGAAAACTGGGACACTGATACATTCTTATTGGAACTGTGAACGAATCCAACCATTTTGGAGAGTTATTTGGAATTATGCTTAAAAAGTTTTCAAACTGTACATTCTCTTTGATTAAGCTGTGTTATTACTGGGCTTATATCCCAAAGAGATATTAAGGGAGGGAAAAGAACCCACATGTACAAAAATGTTTGTGGTGGCCCTTTTTTAATGCCTAGAAACTGGAAATTGAATGGATGCCCATCAATTGTCAAATGGCCAAATAAATTGTGTAATATGAATGTTATGGAATATTATTATGCTGTAAGAAATGATCAGCAGAGGCCAATTTAAAACTAGTTCAATTTTTTTTTTTTTTTTTTTTTTTGCTAGAAGGATTTGTAATAACTTTTTTTTTTTTTTTTCCTAACAGCTAAACTGACAAGCCTAACTTCCTGGCTCTGAAAACTTTCCTATTTTCTGAGAATTAAAGTTACCTTTTTGTATGCTAATTAGTTCACATGATACTAAATTTAATTAGTGATGATAGTATTTCAGTAATCATGTATTCTTGTCCTCAAATTCCTCATAAATATTTTTTTATTGTTCTTTATCCTAATTGTAACCTCAATTTTTCAATAATAAAGTTTAATTTTTTGTTACCTGTTTGAAACTGGATTACTTCCTTATTTTATTGTAAATTTGAACACCTTATTTGCATAGTATAACTACCTTATTTACATTTTTGAATGCAAAAGACTATACTTGATCTTAATGTTTGTCTCTCCTACTGTGGAGTCACTGGAATCATTTATTGATAAATTGCTAGCTTTGTTTAATAAAATAATCATACTCAGAATTTTGTGACTCAAGTTTACTTTTATTTCTTTTCTGTTTTTTTTTTGTTTGTTTGTTTGTTTGTTTTGTTTTGTTTTGTTTTGTTTTGTTTTTTTGCTGGGGCAATTGGAGTTAAGTGACTTGCCCAGGGTCACACCTAGGAAGTTTCAAATGTCTGAGGCCAGATTTGAACTCAGCCTTCAGGGCTGAAGCTCTACCCCCTGTACCACCTAGCTGCCCCCTACTTTTATTTCTCATGTACCATCATCCAGATACTTGGCAGTTTAATGAATTTGGAAATTGTAAGAATTTGATAATTGTTGTTCATTTGTAATTGTATGTTTACTATTTTTCTCTTTTAAAACTGTTCTTCTGAGAAGGAATTCATGTTTACCAGATTGCCAAAGGGAATCATGACCAAAATTTAAAAATAATAAACAAACAAATAAATGGATGAACGAATGAATGAATGAATAAGTCAATAAATAAATAAAGTTAAGAACAACTTAACCAATTTGTTCCTCTGTGGTAGGGCAGAAGCTAGGATATAACATGTACAAAGATCTATATGCTGTAGAATGTGATCAGGGCAAAAGGAAGCTCTATTATACAATATGACAATAAAATCTGAGGAAAGAAAGGATAATTATAAATGAGACTATTATGGAAATCTCTCTGATTAATGTGGAACCTAAGTTGAGTTTGAAAGGAAAAGATCTAGAATTGCAAAGAAGAGAAAGGAATATGTCCCTAAGTTTGGAAAAAACATTTGCAAATGCATAAAAGGTTAGGAAGGGTATTTTCAGAATAAGAAAGAATCAAAAACTGAAGAATACAGTTCATGAAGGGAAACAGTGTATAATAAGGTTTTTAGATTGGATTAGTACCAGATTGTAGGAGGCATTCAATAGCAAACTAATGAGTATATGATAAAAAATCAGGAATCAAGGAAGTTGTACAAGCAGGGAAATGACAGTGCAGTATTTGCATATAAAGATCATAATTTTGACAAATTTATCAATCAAGGAACAAGTACTAAATGGATCAAATGGATACAGTTAGTATTAATTAATCCAGATGAAAGGTGTTGAGAGCTTGAACATGGTAAATTGTGACATTATCCATGGAGAGAACAACACAGATAAAACATGTCTTATGGAGGTAAGATTCAGAGAATTTAGAACTCTATTAAATATAGAGGATGTAACTATGAAGGAAGAATCAAAGATTATTCCAAAGTTTTAAGCTTGAACAAAAGAAGATAGTCATACAGAATTAAGGGATTTGTGAGGGATGATCCTGAAGTGAGAAAGATTTGAGTTTAAATTATGTCTCCCACATATACTAGTTGTGTCCCTATTTGCAGTCACTTCACCTCTCAGAGTTCCAAGCTTTTCTTTAAGACTATAAGTTATAGAATCTTCATTGGCAGGAGGAATTCCTACACTATAAAAACCATAGGTCTGAACCAAATAAAATCTTGTAAAATAAAAATAAATAAGAAATTAAGGCCATGTTTATGTTTAAGATGCTTATAAAATATTAGAGAAGCTAAAGAATGGAAATAGATATTGATAAAAGGATCTATCTATCTATCTATAGGTGTGTGTATGTATTTATATGGGAGTGGAAAGGAGGGATGAAGGGAGAGACAGATAGAGACAAAGAGACAGAGTGAGACAGAGAGAGGCAGACACACAGAGACAGACAAAGAAACAGAGATACACAGAGACACATGCACGCGCACACACGCACACACACACACACACACACAGACATAGAAAGAGAGAGAGAGAGAGAGAGAGAGAGAGAGAGAGAGAGAGAGAGATAGTGAGTCACTCATTTAGACTGAAGTAATAACTGAATTCATAGGAGCCAATTAGAGCACTATGAAATAGTATAGAGAGAAAGTAGTCAATAAGCATTTATTACTATGGGCTAGATAGTGTAAATAAGGAAAGATTTCTAGGGGATAAGTACTTTTCATGGGAGAAAGATTTATGGTGAAAGAATAACTTGAAGGAGTGGTTATATGCCTCTCACATTGTCTCTGCTTTTAGAATATAGCACAGGTAGGAGGTACAATGGATACAACACTAGGCCAGTCAGGAAAACACATCTTCCTGAGTTCAAATGTGAAATCAGATACTTACTAGCTGTGTGACCCCGAGTAAGTCACTTAATCCTGTTTATCTCACTTCTTCATCTGTAAAATAGGCTGGAGAAGGAAATGGTAAATCATTCCAGCACTTTGTATTCTCCTTTATGATTTGCTTTTTCATTATGGAATCATAAAGGAACATTAGAAAATGTTCAAAATTCAAATTGAGAAAATCAAGTTGCTGGGCAACATCTATAGTTGAGGTTGCTCATTTCTAACTAGAGTAATTAGTCTATTGAATTGAAACTTGAATGTTTGTCCTCAGTCTTGCTTTTTCCCTCTCTTTCTCTTTGACTGAAATTTAAAATAATTCTCCCTTAATGTCTCCTCAGTGGATATTGAAAACAGCTGGTCACTGCTCTCTAAAAAATAACCTTCCTTATACTTGAATACCATTATTGGGTCACTTCTTAGCTTTCTCTTGTTAGCACTAAATGGAACCATTTCTTTTATTCTTTCCTCATAGGTCCTATTTTTCAACTCTTTAATTATCTTTGTCGTTATCCTCTGAACCTTGTCCAACATTTTCTAATCTCTTAAGTAACAAAAGTCTAACACAGG